>NW_006408620.1:1956751-2016208 GCF_000296735.1 Chrysochloris asiatica
TTTGCCACCTAATGGGGATAGCCGACAGATCAAACACTTACGTAATATGGGAAAAGCAGGCTCCTGGGGCCCACTGGCCTCTGTGAACATTAAAGACCAACACAATAAAAAATGCTCCTTGGAATGCACACAGCAGGTATGGGTTGGGCTTTGGAATAACCTCTGCAGACAGACTGAATCTTCCTCTCTCGGGGTATTTTAAGTAAGATAATGCTTTCTTGTTTTGTTCTCAGCAAGGACCCCCTGTGGCTGAGATGATGGTGTCCTTGGGACCAAAAGAAGTGCGGGAACGAATAAAGAAGGCGCTTTCCAGCTAGAGTGACGCACGGCACTGTGGAAGTGGACCTGTGAGCTCTGTGCTTGGAGACTGTCCTTAGAGAACAGGAGAAGGCAGACTAGGGCCCAGTACAAATGGCACCAAGATGGTGCCTGACTTGAAGATAGGACTTTTTGCTCCCATAAAGATTTCCAGTCTTGGAAGCCCTATACAGGTCACTGGAAGTTGAAACCGACTTGATGGCAGTAGGTTAAGGCCAGTCATTTGATGGGAGTTACAAAAACAATAGCCAAAAGAGCCACAGCGAATCCTTCCCTGCACTGTAGCCCAGTCAGCAGTTGGTAACAACATTTTTGAGCACACACAGTGTATTGTGAGTCCATGCAGGCGCCTCCTCAGCTGATCAGGGAAACCCAGTTCCTTCTTATCTTGACTCTAGAAAGAAAGGCCATGTACCATGACGCAGCAGAGGTAGGTTCATAGAACTGTCACTGTCACAGAAGGGTCAGCTGTCCAGGGTGTGTGACAGCAGCCCAGATGTGAAGATTCCTCAGGTCCGTCAGTGTGGATCTAGAGTAGAAGAGGGTGACTGGCACCAGCAGGGCTGACTTGATGTCGGCCATACTTTGGGGGTGGTATGGGAAGAAGTTACTCATCTATCAAAGGTTTTACACTCTGTGCCTGCACATTGGGGCAGGCTGCTTCTTCTTACCCTGAAAGGCATCTCTTCCTCTCTTCCAATTCTCTAGACCTGGTCCTTGACCTGGAGACCTTCACCCTGCCTATTTACATCTTTTTCTTCAGATCCGCTCTCTTCTGCCTATAACGTGTCACTGCCCAAGGGTTTCTGAAGTTAGGTGTTCTTAGGAACACCTTAGGTAGCTGGGAATGTCTATAATGAAAAGAGGATGGTGGCTACAAACAAAGACTCCGGGCTTAGAGTTTTCCATGTATGGTAGCCAGCCTCTGAGAACGTCACCAGTGTACTCAGGCGTACTCTCTTTCCATACTGAATAGGGCTGACTTGTGTGCTCAGTAAACCACTGAGGAAAGATGGCTTTGACTTTTGAGACTGGGTCGTAAAGTACAGCGTGGCTCTCATCCTATTTTTCTGGATCGCTTACTTTTGAAGAAGCCAACTTCCAGGTCATGGAGACTCCCAAGCAGGCCTATGGAGAGCTGGATGTAATGGGAAAAGGTCCTCCTGTCACCAGCCATATATGTGAGCAACATCAGAAACTGACCTTCCAGCCTGAGTCAAATCTCAGATGCTTGCAGACCCAGCCAGCATCTTGACTACGACCTGCATGAAGAAACCTGAGCCAGGACCTCTTGGCTACAGGACTCTTGGATTTCAGCACACAGATCGTGAAATGATAAATGTTTACTGTTGAAAGCTACTTTGTTTTCCGGTAATTTGTTACCCATCAGTAGATAACTTAACACATACTTATTGCCGGGGAGAGTAGGGAAAGAGGATCAAAGAGTTTGTTAATCCCTGGAGGCTTAGTCATTTCTTTAAAGTATATCAGAGGAGGAGGGACTTCCAGCAAGATGTCAAACTAGGCAGACCCACTACACAGACCCCCTACAAGAAAGGTCTGAGAGACCAAATAAACACACAGATGAAAATCCTGGAATCCTAAACTTCAGAGGAAAGGTTAGAAAAATAGACAGAGTGCTCACTAGGAGAAACTGAGCAGGGACAGTTAAAGAGAGATTGACTAACTGACAAACAGCTAGCCAGATGTAGTCTGACCAACAGAAGGTGGCCTGGCAGAGCAGATTCACACAGGCGACTAAAAAGGTGTGATTCCTTCTGAACGTCAATGGATTAAATGCACCAGTCAAGAGACGTTCATTCAATTCACAATAAAAAACAAAATCAAACAACCAAACCACAACAATCTAGATTAGCTGGAGAAAAATGTCTGCCGTGAGCAGACATTTTTTAAGGACTATCTACGTGGTTGAGTCAAAAATTATCCGCACTCGTATTAAAACACCCATCCACATCCTACCGTTGATGACAATATTGAGGGTATTGTGGTGGTTATGTGCCGTGGAGTCGGTTCCAACTCATAGTGACCCTGTACAGGGTTTCCGAGGCTGTAAATCTTTACCAGAGCAGAAAGCCTCATCTTTCTCCCACAGAACAACTGGTAGTTTCAAACTGCTGACCGTGAGAGTAGCAGCCTGATTCGTAACCACTATGCTACCAGAGCTTCTTGTATCTTAATTTGGGGCAGGAAAATTTGTGTATTGTCAGTCCCTTGGGCAGGGTACATTGAGCATGAATTCATCAACTCCTACTTCACTGCAGACCTCAAACTTCTCTCTAATGCAAAGTGAGGAGCCTTAAAAGAAATGCAAGAATCCCTGAACCCATTAGCTAATGTAGCCGTAGATAACTGCATTGTTGTTAAGTGCTGGTCTGAGTCAGTTTCCATTCAGTGATCTGATAGAGGGTTTCTGAGGAGCAGCTGAACTTGAACTACTGATTTTATGGTTCAAACCAACCTTGCATTCCAGCGTATTAACCTGCAGCACCATACCAGGACTCCTAGATAACCACATAGCACTGAAAATCTGCTTGCCTCTCAGAGCAGTGTCTGTCCCATCATAAATACAACCTGCTGTGTGTACATCAATAATTCTGCAAAAGTCAAGATGCAAACCAATGAAATTCTTAACTGTGCTGTTTGGCTCTGAGAAATTAGGATATCCAGCTACTATCAGGCCTAACTGACTGTATGGGAAACCAGCCGGGGGATGGTGTGGGGGGGGAGTTACTGGCTTTGATTTCTACTCTCTCTCATTCTCACCGTTCTTTTAATCTTAATGCGCATCTATTTGGCCCCAACCTCCTCAATCTACCTACCAGGCTTACTTCCTCCAGGCTCCAGGATGCTCACCTAAAATGCCTCGCCGCCTCCTGGGCCCTTAGCACAGGCAGAGACTTCTACCAGGCTAGGCAGGCTTACAACCCAGTACCAGACTGAAGTAGCTCCAGAAAATGAGAGCTCTGCCCCTTACCCCCAAAAGATTTTTTGTTGCAAGTCTCTCTAGGTTGGGGGGAAACATTAGGGTAAGAGGACAGGAGGAAAATTAATGAAAAAATCAGTAATGGTGGCAGCAAGAAGGATAATAAAACCATAAAAAAATAATAATAAAATAAAAAAACCTCCAAGTACAAAGAACAGGGGACAGATGTAAACAGAAACTATCTCCTTGCCAAGTGGGCAGGCTATAAATGAAGTAACAACAACAACACAGCTATCTTCTTGTGCGGCTGGAACCCAGGGGGTTTATGTACCCTCCCTCTCTATTCAGCTGCCCAACGGGAGTTATTAGCCATCAGCTTCCTATATTATCCTCCCCCTTAACCAGTTTTCAGCGCAGGTGCAAAATATCACCAATAATCCCAACCTGGTGCCATCAGGCCAGACCTGGTCCTCGAACCAGGATCCTGACAGAAGGGTGCATGCATGGACAGTTACTTGAGGTATACCAGATGCCTCCACAAGAGGCTCCATCATGGACACCAGATGCTAATGCAGCACGGGAAAGGAGACAAAAGGAGTCAGAACACGGAAGGGAACTACATAAACAGGAAAGCACGCCCCTTTTTTGGAGTCTGGTGGAAACTGCCTCTGCAGCTGAACCTCTCAGTATAGATACACCTTAGACTGTAAGCAAGGGGGAAGTCTGCTGTCTAGGGCACTTCTCCACTGCAGGCATTTTTCATACTCTAATAAAACTCTTTAATACTTAGGAAACAAGTGTAAATTGCTACAATTCGATGAACTTGACCTATACTTACGGATGTAGTGGCTCAAAATACCAACTGAGAGGGAAGGAGACTTGATTCACATCAAGGATCAATCCTATCCCCCTCTGTACATAAGGTTAATAGGGATGGGCAACTTAGACATGGGCTACCTAAAATGGGGACTATACATGCACAAAGTGGCTGACTTACAAGTTTTCTAGAGGGAATTTAGTTTAAGAGTGTTCAGGGGATGGTAGAATCGCCACTGAATAGTTTTTACTTGTCTAGATGGGTCTGGTGAAAGGAGATGGGGATACGATTCTTACGATTCAATAGTGAGTCATTTTTATGACTAATTGTGACTGTCACAACTGTAAAGGTAGAAATTTTGTAACAAAAAGGGGGGAGTAGTTAATCTTACATTCCAGGAACAGAGGACCCTAGGACCATCAAGGGAGAAGAGCATGAGTGCTATGTGGGACCCTATCCAGAGAAGCAGTGACACCAGAGATGGAGGCAGAGATGGTGACATGGAGAGAAGGAGCAGCTGAGGACTCGAGACTCATGGAAAGAGAAAGGCTGTGTGCTGGCAGCCAGGAGGCAGGCTTGCAGTATGTGTCTTTGGTTGTTTAGATGATTATATATTCCTGAGTGTTTCTGTGCACATCCTCCCACCCCCCCAAATGAAACAGAAGGAATAGAAGGAAATACTGTTGAATGATGATGCACAGAGGAGATTGTAATCATTGCAATGAAATGATGAGTGTAAAACTGATGTTCCCTAATGTAAACTATCACTCAATTCACAATAAAAATTTCAGGAAAAAAACACCCAACACTTTAATACTCTATTTCACAAATTTATAGACTTCTGTAGCCTGACCTGGTATCAGCTCCACAGAACCTAACAACATGAATGCCATCAACTTGTGGCATTTCTGTTCTAGAAATACTAGATAGCTAAGACACTGTGGTATTTTCACTTGCTTCATATGAAACGAATAAGGAAGACCGGAAAAGAATTGATGCATTTGAATTGTGGGGTCCACCAACAGGTTTATTTAAAAAAAGAGGAAGACCCCTAACGAGATGGATTGACACAGTGCTGCAACAATGATTGTGAGGATGGTGCAGGCCTGGGTAGTGTTTGTGTCTGTTGTACACGGGGTTGCTGTGAGTTGGAACTGACTTAGCAATAGCACCTAGCAATAACAACAACACAACTGTGTGAGCCATTGCCTTAATAAAAACCTCTCTATGTATATATACACATTATAAACTTTACTGGTTTTATTTCACGAAAGAAACTAGCCTAAGATACCATCCAGATTGTCTTTACCCTTTTCTTTCCTGCATAACGAACCTGTTGCTAATTAGTCAATTCCTATTCCTAACAACCCTATCGGGCACAGTAGAAATGCACCATAGGGTTTCTAAGGCTGTTAAATCTTATGAAAACACACGGCCTTGTCTTATCTCCTCGTGGGTTTGAACCGCCAACCTTTTGATTAGCAGCTGAGCACTGTGTTACCAAGGCTCTTTTCCTCTTCATAATACTACTTATTACTATATGAAATCATATAGTATATTTGTACATGTTTATTGTCTACTGTGGTAGGGGAGAAAAGATAAATTTCATCGTTAAGTGCCGTAGTGACCCTATATAGGATTTTTTTGTGGGGGGGGTTATCTAATTACTTTATCTGAAGGAATGGTGCAAGTGAGAGAACTGAAGTAGGATGTTCGGGTACATTTTGTAGAAAAGGTAAAGGTAAACGAAACACGCATGTGGTTGCCTTGGTGGTCCAGGAAGTCGCATCTGTGGCAATGGGGAAGTCAGGCTAAAGCTCAGCTCTCTCCATCGCTGTCTCCCAGGTGTGCTTGTCAAGGAGATAACTCTGCCAGGTCAGAATCTGAGTTTCCTATCTTGTGCATGTTAGTTACGTAGTCCCCCAATTCTTTGATGTTTTTCACCTGCTAGTTCAGGCAATGCATTTTAATGAAGGGTTGTTCTTGTTAGTGGCCAGTAGTGACTGATTCATGTTTTTTTCCAAGTGCAGCGCGCACTCCATTGCATTCAGCCCACTCTCCCAGTCATCCCAGTCTGGTTTCTTGATATCCTGCAGGAAGATTCAGCCACCTCATTGGTTCTGCAGCTTCATCAGTTTCTCAGCAGGTTCCCACTCCTCGTGAGATTTGTGCAGAAAATATTTGTCAAGATTCTTCAAAGCCACATCATCGCGGTCGAGTAGTAAAACATGGACAGGTAGAGTAGGAAGCGTGGAGCTTTAGGTTGATCTGGCGGTTGATGGCAGCCTCAGAAACCTGGTTGTTCAGGAGCACCTGAACGGTAGTGGAGGGTGATGGGGAGCAACCAGTTGGGGGAGGCTGCCAGGGTCCATTCAAGCACTGTTGAAGCAGAAGACCTCGGCGACTCTGAGAAGAACATAGCTCCTGTATAGGGTTTTCAAGGAGGGGCTGGTGGGTTTGAGCTGTCGGCTTTGAGGTTAGCAGTCCAATGCTTATCTTACAGTGCCACACCAGATATAAAAGTAGGACAAAAACACAGATCACCTGGGTGAGGGGGATCCTCAATAGAATGCCTGGGTGAATTTCTAAAGTCCTAACTCCATGAACGGAGCTCTGGTAGCGTAGTGGTTATGAATCGGGCTGCCAGCAGTTTGAAACTACCAGCTGCTTTGCGGGAGAAAGATGAGACTTTCTGCTCCCATAAAGATTTACAGCCTCGGAAACCCTGTACAGAGTTGCTATGGGTTGGAACTCCACGGCACTTAACAACTCCATGAGTTGACCTTTTCTAGGACGAAGAGGATAAAAGGAATCTCCTCCCACAACCATGATTGACAGAGGCACTGGTCACTTACAGGCAGGGAACTATTGCAGATAGGAAAGCTTACAGATTGTCCCTGAGGCTCTGGGGCTATGGCATCACAATCAGGTACCCAGGAAATATATTGAGAGGACCTGCTGGGTGAAGAGACCCCAAATCTACTGTTAAATGGACTCTGTTTTTCTAACTGTGGCTGTTCTGCTGTCAGAGGTGCAAGATGTACTCAAGAAAAATTAGCATGTGAACACTTAAACCAGGATACAAGATGGAACTAAGTTCTGCCTGGCTGCAAACCTTCAGATTTCATGCTCTAAAGCCCTACCTTATTTAAAAATACATGAGTGAGGCAGGCAGGAAGTTTGTCTTATCTTGCATATAACCGCATCACCTGGAACATTGCCTGACGCATAATGGCGAATAAGTAAAGGGAGCTTGAGATTAAAAAAAAAAAAAAATGTTTTGAGGGTTTTATTAGATCATTTTCCTCAGACGCACTAACCTTTAGTGGATCTAACTACAAGATTCCAACAGGCTACCAACTTCATTTTCATTTACTTCAGGAAATAGTGTCTCTTTTATAAGATTTATGGATCTAACTACAAGATTCCAACAGGCTACCAACTTCATTTTCATTTACTTCAGGAAATAGTGTCTCTTTTATAAGATTTATGGATCTAACTACAAGATTCCAACAGGCTACCAACTTCATTTTCATTTACTTCAGGAAATAGTGCCTCTTTTATAAGATTTATAAATTTAGTTAGCACTCTGGGCTATTTACCTAGAATTTGCACTGAATCCAGCTATCTGAGAAAGAATGACTTTTGACAAAGACTTAAATGAAATGTAGGGACAGAGGAAATGATTTCATATGGAGGGATGGCTTAGTGGGAACTAAAATTTTAAAAACAGCTGCCATTGAGTCAATTCTCACAGTGACCCCGTATGTGTCAGAATAGAACTGTGCTTTATAGAATTGTTAATGGCTGGTGTTTTGGAAGTAGACCACCAGAGCTTTCTTTCAAGATACCTCTGAGAGGACTTGAATCTCCAATCTTTCAGTCAGCAACCAAGTGCATTCACCATTTTTACTACCAGAAGCTTAGGGACTAACATCATTGCCATCAAGTTGATTGTGAAGCCTTTTGAACCGCAAGCTTGGTGGTTCAAGCTCACCAGCTGCTCCTTAGAAACCCTATACAGGGTCGCTATGGGTCGGAACTGACTCGATGGCACTTAACAACATAACAACAACAACAACTGTGTTATACGGTAGCGTAGTGGTTATGAATCGGGCTGCTAATCTCACAGTCAGCAGTTTGAAACTATCAGCTGTTCCACCAGAGAAAGATGAGGCTTTCTGCTCCCGTAAAGATTTACAGCCTTGGAAACCCTGTGCAGGATGGCACATAACAACAATTGTGTTATGGGGTAGAACTACTCCCTGGGGCTTGTAAGTTAGGTTGGTTCCAACCATCAATTTGTAGGTTAGTAACCAGAGCACTAACAGTTTAGTCCAGAGACCTGTACAAAAGTAGGATTGTTAACATGTTTGTTTTATGATGACTACTTAGAAAACAAAGGAGCTCTGGTAGCGTAGTGGTTACGAATCGGGCTGCGAACCGGAAGGTCAGCAGTTCGAAACTACCAGCTGCTCTGTGGGAGAAAGATGAGGCAATCTGCTCCCGTAAAGATGTACAGCCTCGGAAACCCTGTACAGGGTCGCTATGGGTCGAAACCGACTCGACGGCACTTAACAGCAACAACAACTTAGAAAACAAGGACACTCCTGGTAGCAGGAGGGTCCAGACAAGGAAGCTTTTGATTTTATTCAGGGGTCTCAAAGGACTTCAAAAGTCTGGTAGCATAGAGGGTCACACGTTGGGTTACTAACTGCAGGGTCAGCAGTTTGAGTCCACCAGCCGCTCCATGCAAGAAAGATGAGGTTTTTGCTTCTGTAACGATTTATAGCCTCAGAAATCCTACACAGGCTTGCTATGAGTCTGTACCAACTTAACAGCACATCGCAGACACCACCATCAGAGAACTTCAAGTCAACGCTGAATTGGGTTTTGAGGGATTAGTAGGAGTTTCCCTCAGAGATGAGGATGTGTAGGGTATTACAAGCAGAAGGATGAAAAAGAGAGTATCTTGAAGTCAGGCATGGTTGGCACCAAGGGTAGGTATTAATTTAAGGAAGTGGCCAAGAAACTAGGCAGAGGCTAGATCCAAATGACCCTTTGCCAGGTTTAGGGCAAATAACAAGTGCAGATTCAAACTGGCTTAAACAAGATGTATAATTTGTATTAATGATTAAATTCTTATGGGAGGCTGCAACTGACAGCGGGAGCTCTAACTGCATTTTGAGTCTTGACATAAATTCAGCCTCCATGTGAGTTCATTCTGACCAGTCACCAGCAATGTGAAGAAGCTTTGCTCTCAGGCAGAGTGTGTTGGAAAGTAGATTACAACTCTCCTGGCCACCAGCCCAGGGAGGTGCAGCATTGCCTTAAGGGACATGCTCTTAATGATCTACAGAAGAGCATCATCACTTGGGAAGTTGGAATGTCCTCAGCATTAAGGGACCAGGTAGTCACAGGGTCCTAGGACCAGTTTTGTCAACTTGTCTAATGTGCAGGTGTGTATCCAGTCCTATCATGGGCCTTTGCCCATTTCTCTTGTTCCACCTGCGACAGTGATGAGCAAATCTGCTGCCAATCACGATTTTGTGACATTTCCTTTATCTTATATCTAGTCCTGGTACAGCACTGCAGGATAAGCACTGGACTGCTAACCGAAAGGTCAGCAGTGCAAATCCACTAGCTTCTCCTTGGAAACCCCATACAGGATGACTATGAGTTGGAACTGACTTGCTGGCACTTAACAACAACATAATTAGTTACAAAAGAAGTTCTAGTGACCCTATAGGATAAGCACTGGACTGCTAACTATAAGATGGGCAGTTTAAACTCACCAGCCTTTTTGTGAGAGAAAGATGAGGCTTTCTGTTCCCATAAAGATTTACAGCATCAGAAACCTTACATACGGTTGCTATGAGTCAGAATCAACTCAATGACTATAGGTTTGGCTCTTTATAATTAGTCACATGGCTCTGAATCCTTTGCACAATTTTATGCTGATAGTCTTCCTCATTCAGATGATTTGGCCTTGTCCTGCTTTATCCTGTTACGTTGTTGTTATTAAGTGCCATCAAGTTGGTTCTAACTCATAGCTACCCTGTATAGGGTTTCTGAGGAACAGCTGGTGGGTTTGAACTGCCAATCTTGTGGTTTGCAGTCTATATATTTGAATTTAAGGTATTTTTTTTAAACTAGAAGAGATCCCACATAGCAGGAAGTTTAGGGGTAAGGCAGGCTCCAGGGTTGGTTAATTTCATGCTTACTGATGTCATCCCTTCCCCCTTCCCCCACAATATGCCCCAGCCTCTGTGACAGTTTATGGTTCTCTTGTGCCCCAAATGGACTGCCTGAAGCAATCTGGCCTCTTTGCACTTCCTCCTTTAAGTCTGGTGAGAGAATCACAAGGGAAACTTTCTCCAAAGACCCTCCTCCAGCAGACTTCCTCATTCTTAGTCCATTGCTGCAGTTCCCATAGATGAGTCAGCCTCAGATCCACTCCCTGTGCCTTGAGTGGGATCAGCTTTGTCTTGAGATGCTTGGCTGGGTTGGAAGTGGTAGGTATCTGAACAAAGTGCAGAATTCAGTTAGAGAAGACAAGGGATTGGATCTTGATGAGACGGAAGCTGTGAAGCCATTGAAAAGTTTTAAGCAGGGAAGTGACATCAGATTTATGTTTTCTGAAAATGTTATTAGGGTGTTATTAGGGGCAACCCTTCATTGGAGGAGCCTTGTCTTTGCTGATCAAGAATCATCCGTTTTGTTGTTGTTGTTATTAAGTGTCATTGAGTCAGTTCCGACCCATAGTGACCCTGTATAGGGTTTCTGAGGAGCAGCTGGTGAGCTTGAACCACCAATTCTGCAGTTCAAATAGGTTTTTCAGTCCAGCGCATTAACCCACAGCACCACACCAGGGTTCCAGTGATCAGGTTAGACAGAACATTTCACACAAGCAGAAGATTTTAAGATTTATTGAGAGGAAAAGATCTGGCCAGAGGCGACAAGGAGGGCCCTAGGCAACACTAGCCCTCATCTCCCTGAGTCTTTGGTTGGTTGGGGTCCTTAAAGGATTCTTGGGCAGGGGAGGAAGGAAAGGCTCTCATGTTTATTTGTGAAACTTCCTGGGAAAGATGGGGGTGGGGAAGGGGAGCGGCTAGGAAAATTATGTGCACATGAAGTAAGGGTTCAGAAGGGAGTTGGTTTTGTCCAAGATGGAATCGGCTGTGAAGGAATCTGGGAGTCACTGGCAGGACATATTATGGGATGGCACGCATGTGCTCTGTCTCTGGCTTGCAGTTCAAGCCCTGGGTTGACCTATAATGCCCTACCAGCTCTGGCTCTGCCTGACTTTCCAGCTGCTTGCTCATTCCTGCAACACTCATGCCCACGTGTCTGGTCTTCAACCATGCTAGTTTTCCTTAGATCCTTGGGCATGTCATGTTCCTTCCTGTTACCTGTTGGTACATGAGGGGATTGTAATCATTACTATGAAGCAAAGTATATGATTTGTTGAATGTCAAACTGATGATCGGCTTTGTACACCATTACTCAATTCACAATAAAAATAATAAATAAAAAATAATCAAAAAACAAAAATAAAAAACCACTATTATGGATCTTTCACTAGGTGTATATCTCAAGAAATAGGATATATATACATATATACACACACACACACACACAAGTTCATTGCAACACTCTTCACAATAGCAAAAATTTGGAAACCATCTTAGTAACCATCAACAGAAGAATAGCTCAGCAAAATTTAGTATATACGCACAATGGAATACTATGCAATGTTGAAGAATAATGTTGAATCTGAAAAACACCTCACAACATGGATAAACCTGCTGAGTGAAGTCAATCACAAAAGAACCAATATTGTATAAGACCACTGTTGTAAAAAATTAAGAGTTTTCTTAATTAAAGAAACTTTCTATGATGGTTATGTTACAGGGGAAGGAAAATTATTCATGGGCTCAGAGGGTAGACATGTTAACATGGGTGACTGGGCAGGTAATATACAACAATAGGGAGGTTGACAGAGGAAAGGTGAAGGTAGACACAGGGAGGAATGCAAGAGTTAAAGTGGTGGTGGGTTATGATGTGCCGTGGAGTTGGTTCCAACTCATAGCAACCCTGCATAGGGTTTTCGAGACTGTAAGTCTTTACGGAAGCAGAAAGCCTCATCTTTCTTCTGCAGAACAGCTGGTAGTTTTAAACTGCTGATCTTGAGATTAGCAGCGAATAGAGGTAAATACTGCTAACTGATGGTACATGGAGGGGATTTCAATCATTGTAGTGAAGCAAAGTATATGATTTGTTGGATGTAAAACTGATGATCTTCAAACCTTCACTCAATTCACAATAAAAGTTTTTTTGTTTTTTAATGAAAAAAGATAAGCCCCCTGCCACAAATAGATCTTAGTCTCACAGGGTTATAAAAATTATTTGAAATTTTTTGTGCATGGGAGATTTGTCTTTCCCATTCATTTTTTAATTTAATCATCTATTTATGTCAACATGAATTCGTGAATATTTATCTTCTATTTTAGGTTATAATCCCAAAACCCACTAGTGTTGAGTTGATTCTGGCTCATAGCCAACCCTATTTGACAGAGTAGAAATGTCTCACAGGGTTTCCGAGCCTGTAAATCTTTATGGAAGCTGACTGTTTCATTTTCTCCTGAGAAACAGCTGGTGAGCTCAAACTGTCTACCTTTCAATCTACAGCCCATCTCTTAACCAGTACTACTTTACTTTACTTTGTTGCTTAAATTGTGCCAACTTTGGTCACTAGCAGTTCTTTCAGTCTGTTCCTGTGTCCCCTTGATAACCTCAATCAGTGGGAGTCTGTTTGACCATTTCCTTACTTTCTGGCACGACAAGACACCGTAGGCTTACCTGCATGAATAATTTCTTTTAGAAAGATCATCATCAGCCTGGTCCCTATGAGGTGGAGGTTATAAAGATCCCAAACGTCTGACTTTTCCAAAACGTTACACCATATCCTTGATATTGATCACCACTTCTCCCCTCCCTCAAGTCCCAGGGTTCTGCAACACACTCCAACATCTCACAGAACTCACAACTGTCTAAGGAAATGACTCAAGTAATTCTGTTGTTCCGACCCATAGCGACCCTGTACAGGGTTCCCGAGGCTGTACATCTTTACGGGAGCAGAAATCCTCATCTTTCTCCCGTGGAACAGCTGGTAGTTTCAAACTGCTGACCTTAAGGTTCGCAGGCCAATTTGTAACCACTATGCTACCAGAGCTCCTTCAAGCAATTGTGGAGGCTGGCAAGTCCCAAATCCATAGTTCAGCGATCAGTCTGGAGGATTCTCCTCATCCATGTTGTCTCAGGAGCTGAGAACTCCAAACTGGCCGGGTCAGATGAAAGGCTATTGATGCCCTAGGCTGCAGAAGATGGTGAGCCAGGTCAGGATTTTGTTTGAGTGATTCTTTCTGGGTAGTAAGCACTGGATTGTTAACCTCAAGGTCACCAGTTCAAACCTACCAGCTGCTCTGCAGGAGAAGGATGAAGCTTTCTTTTCCTATAAAGATTTACAGCCTCAGAAACCATATACGGGCTCACTATGAGTCAGGATCCACTCACCGGCAGTGGGTTGTTCCCCTTGTGAAGCTGAAGGAAGTCAGACTTGACCTCCAAGCTCTGTTTTTCAGTAAGTTCTTTAACTGCTCAGTGACTTAGTTTCCACATTTGACAAACGAACATAAAAAGAGTATAATAAGGTCCCCTGGTGGTGCAACAGTTAAGCACCCAATTGCTAACCAAAAGGCAGTCGGTTTGAATCTATCAGGCACTCTTACAGGAGAACAATTTGGCAGTTGGCTTAAGGTAAAGATCTCAGCCTAGAAAACCATATGTGGAGTTCTTCTGTCACCAGGGGTTGAGATTCACCTGGATAGCACAAAACAGTGACCACAATACGGCTATTGTAAGACCTTCATAAAAAAAGAGTAAAATTGTGACAGAGATAAAAACGAGAGAGTGTATTAAAGATTTTAATTACTAGTGAAGAAACTGGTAAGATGTTTAAAATTAGTTCAAAGGAGAATCCACAGAGTAGACATCATGTGTCAGGAATTTTGAAATCAATGTACAAATGGAAGCAACACTGTGTTTTCCACTGGTGGAGAGTTGTCTCTTAAAGAAACAGAAACTTTTCCTGTTTATAGACAAGAAGAACTTTCCATTAATGTTACTTACCAGTGGAGTCTGCTGAGTCAACTGCAGTTTCAATTTGAGCTCCAAAACAAATCCAGCCATATGTATTTCCATCTGAGGGATGCAGCCTGTAACACCCGTGTAGTTGGAAATAATGAAACTCCAGCTGAATGAATGACAATGACTCTCTGTGTACCAGATCCTCTGCTAAATCTAGTAAATGTCACCCATAGAGGAAAACTATACTTCATTTGTTGTTGTTAGTGTCACCGAGTCAGTTTCGACTCATAGCAACTCTGTACAGGGTTTCCAAAGAGAGACCGGTAGCTTTGAACTGCTGATATTGCGTTAGCAGCCTAGTGCTTATCCTACAGCATGGTACCAGGACAGTTCCCAAACAATCAGAATCAGAGACTGCAATAGTGCTAATAGATTTCACAGAACTCCAAATGAAGGGGCTCCTGGAGTCCACTTAGCCACCAAATATGACATTGTTATGTGCCATCAAGTCCGTTCCGACTCATAGCGACCCTGATAGGGTTTCTGAGACTGTACATCTTTGTGGGAGCAGAAAGCTTCATCTTTCTCCCGCTGACTGGCTGGAGGCTCGAACCGCGGACTTTGCAGTTTGCAGTACAGCGCTTATCATACAGCGTCTCCACGCTCCCTCATAGTACGACATGTTGTTTTTATATCCATACACTAAAAAGGAGTCCTGGTGTGGCTCTTGAGAGTTATTGCACTAGACCGTAAAGACCACAAAGTCGGCAGTTCAATCTCACCAGCTACTCCTCGGAAACCCTATGCAGGGTCGCTATGGGTCGGAGCCGACTCGATGCCACTTAACAACAACATTTAAGAGTGTCAGTTGCTAATCTGAACTTGAATTTTATTTTATCGGGAGACCGCATTTCCAAAGCGCACGTAACACGCTGGGGCTGGTGTGCGCAGAGGGCGCGGAGAGGCGGTGCCTAGTGGGCCTGCGTGAGTCTGCCCGTCACGTGCCGACACGCCTGCCGCGTCGGCAGCCAGGAGCGCGCCTGGCCGCGGGGGCAGCGGCAGTTCTGAGGGGTCTGAACGGCGCTGGCACCATCGATGGCGGCGACTGTGGTGGCAGCGGGGTCCGGGCCAGCCGAGGGGACCGAGTTTGCCGAGAGGTCCCCGGGGTCGGCGGCGGCCCTGGAGCTGTGGCTCAGTGAGTAACGGCGGGGAAGTGGGACGCCGCGTCGCGCTCCACGTGAGGCCTGCCTCCCCGCCTCCCTTCGCCTTTCTTCGGACCTTGGGGCGGGCCCAGCGCCCGGGAAGGGGCCTGGAGCTCGGTGCGTGTGGGAGGGTCTCCCGAGGCCGCGGGCTCTGCAGATTTGTGGCAGGGAGCGCCGCGCCCCTCCACCCTGGTAGTGGCCTTCGTTCTTCCCATGGCCGGCATTGTGCTGAAAACGTTTCAGCTATTGTTGACCCTCGTTGTTGTTGTTAAGTGCCGTCGAGTCGGTTCTGACCCATAGCGACCCTGCATAGGGTTTCCGAGGAGCGGCCAGTGAGCTTGAACCGTCGACCTTGCGGTTCAAACCGACATTGCAGTTTAGTGCATTAACCCACAGCACAGGTACTCCCGACCCTCTTTGTTGTTAAGTGCTATGGAGTCGATTCCACCCCATAGTGACCCTGCATAGGGTTTCCAAGGAGTAGCTGGTGAGCTTGAACCAGCAACCTTGTAGTTCAAACGGCTTTGCAGTCTGACGCATTAGCCCACAGCGCCAGGACTCCTAAATGACCAGTTGTTGATGTTAGGTGCCATGGAGTTGGTACCAACTCATAGCCACCCTATGCACAACAGAACAAAACCCTGCCCGATCCTGGGCCAACCTCACTACTGTTGTCATTCTTGAGTCCATCGATGCTGCCACTTGGCCAATCCATCTCGTTGGGGGTCTTCCTCTTTTTCTCTGACCCTCCACCTTACCAAACATGATATCCTTCTCCAGTGACTGGTCTCTCTTGACAATATGTTGGAAGTATGAGAGGTGAAGTTTGGTCATCTTGGCCTCCAAGGAGCACTCTGGCTGCACTTCTTCCAGCAACGGAGAAATGACCCTCATTAGGACCGCAGCCTCTTACAATCTCTTTGGAGCTGATAAAGTTCTCTATCTTGCTGCTGCCTTTAAGGCCAAACAATCCCTAAGTCTGCCTCTTGTAGATGTTTTTTGTAACCAGACTTCTGATGTGTATTGTCCCCTGTAAGGTCCAGGACAATCGCTTTATAACGTTTCCGAGGAGTGGCTGGTGAGTTTGAACCTCTGACCTAAAGGTTCAAACCAACCTTGCAGTCCACTGCTTAGCCTACATTGCCACACCAGGATTCCAAAGAAAAGGCTGTTGTTGTTAAGTGTCATCAAATCAATTCAGACCCATAGCGATCCTGTATAGGGTTTTCAAGGAGTGGCTGGTGAGCTTGAACCACCGACCTTGCAGTTCAAACTGACTTTGCATTCCAGAGCATTAACCCACAGTGCCACACCAGTGCTCTTGTTTTACTGATGAGGAATTGAGGTCCTGAAAGGATAAGGAATATGTCCCTTGCATTGCAAGCTAAAGGTTGGTGTGCGGGGCTCTGTGTAGTTGCTGGGGATTCTGAGATTGGTCACACAGGCCCCTTACTGGCATAGACTCCTTTTTTAGTGGGTACAAATACCCTAAAATTAACCAGAATGGGAGAGGGGTTCTGGTGTGGTGGTAGGAGTTAGTTACTTGGGAAATGTCACAACACACATAGCATTTGAGTGGACAAAGGAAGCAGTTGTATTCTGTGCTACCACCTTTACAAAAGCTGAGGGACAAGAAAATGCAGAATATTCTGGTGACTAGAAGTAGGTCTGGTAGCGTAGAGGTTACGAATTGGGCTGCGAACTTCAAGGTCATCAGTTTGAAACTACCAGCTGTTCTGCAAGAGAAAGATGAGGCTTTCTGCTCCTGTAAAGATTTACAGCCTCGGAAACCCTGTACAGGGTCGCTATGAGTCGGAACCGACTCCACGGCACACAACAACAACAACAACAAGAAGTGTTGCTGGAATGCAAGTTCTAAAGAGCAAAGAATGTGGAAATGAGGCTGCACAGCTAATTGAGACAAGATCACTGAAGTCTTGTATGCTGCAGAAAACCAAAACCAAAAACCAAATGTCTCCACTGTCATGGAGTGGATTCTGACTCAGCGACCTTGTCTGTATAGGATTGCTGAGACTAAATTGTTGCAGGAGCAGACAGTCTCATCTTGCCCCCTCGGAGGCTGGTTAAACTGTTTAATAATATTTAGAGGCAAAAGCAGTAGTGCCCTTTGGGAAGCTACAGGTGGAGTCAGCAGCCTTGATGATTTGGAATAGAGGCAAGAGAGCGGAAGCTGGGATGGACCCTAGGTTTCAGGCTTAGTTGAGTGGTTACGGTTGCCTGGGTTAGGAAGAAAGAAGTAGTTGTGAGTTTGAGGTGCTCTGGTGCACTCAAGAAGAAATGCTCTCTTAAACTAACTTCTAAGGTCACTTTATAGCTAAATAGTAAATTGGCTTAAAATATAACGATTATTACTGCTCAATTCTGTGCTCCTTTAAAAAAACATAAGAAACCAAATGGTCAACAGTTATTTTAAAAGAAAGACTGCGAATGGCAGGTGACAGGTAACAGGACGGAAGTGAGAATGTTCACACACTGTGAAGAGTGTAACCAGTGTCACTGAACCACTTAGCTAGAAATTGTTGAATGGAAGCCTAAATTGCTGTGTAAGTCTTCACTGAAATCAAAATAAAATGTTATTTAAAAAAAAAAAAAGCAGCGCTCTAGGCAATTGATTAGCTCCAGAGAGGATCCGACCTCAAGGTAGAATTTGGGAGTCAGCAGCTTGCTGGCAATCTGCTTACCTAGGGAGGGGTGTGTACATTCAGAAAAGCAGAGGTTTGGACATGGAACATGGAAACCCTAGCCTTCAAGGGGTTGTTAGAGGAGCAGCCTGAAGACAGGGTGTAGGGGAGAGCCAGATATCAAAGGAAGGGCGTGGCTGGTAGTTTTGATGTGGAAAATGGAGTAGGATGAGGAAAGATAAAGAAAGCCTGATACTAGTGACTAAAGTGTGTTTTGACGTATCTTTGAGTTAGTGGTGAGGACAGTAGGTAGTTGGTTTAGGAGTTGTGGAGACCCTAGTGGTCCTGTGGGTTAGGTGTTGGGCTGCTCACCGTGAGGCCATTCTTGAGGAGAAAGATGAGTCTGTCGGCTCCTTTAAAGATCTACAGTCTCAACAAGATGGCAGAGGGTTTGGTTTGGTTGGTTTTGGAGAACTGTAACAGGTTTTAAATTGAGTTGCAAAAAAAGTGAGTAATAGGGTGGGAAAGATAACAACTGGCAGATGACCCAGATGGAGATCAGAGTTCATGTCATAGAGTTCATGCCCTGCCCCAAGAAAAGGGTGACACGGGCCCAAAGGTGCTAGCTCTTCTGGGGTTTCAAGAAGTAGAAACCTGCATTTCTGTGTGAAATCTCAGTTTTTACAAGTTGGCAAGTACTTTGAAATAGAAAATTTGGCTGGTGCAGGCTAGGCAGAATTCATCTGTTGGGAGGATGTGGCCACTGGTCACCAGTTTTTATTTTCATGGTGCTTGAATGTGGAAGAAAGAAGAGGGGGCTTCAAAGGAGAGGGCAGATAAGAGCCTTTTGATTAAGGGCAGAAAGGGGCTGAAAGGTACTGCAGGAGATTAGAGGCCAAGCAGAAAGGGGCGGCTTGGGCTCACAAAGAGGAAGGACATCCTTTGGTTTCCGAGGGCTGAGGGAAGGAGATAAAGATGATTGCTCAGGCAAGTTTATCAGTGCCCCCTACTTCCTGCCCCCATACCAACACTACCACCTAGGAGGCTACCTGCTGAACGTTAAGGCTGTGGTGGAATAGGGGTTTGAGGACCATGTGGATGCTTGTGAATGGCTGGTAAGAGGCACAAAAGGGAGCCCAGCTGGACAAGAACTGCTTTTCAACCTTGGCACTATTGACATTTTAGGCCCCACAGTTCTTTTTCATTAGAGGCTGTTGTGTGCATTGTAGTATGTTTTGCAGCATCCTGTAGAATTTAGTGTCCTCAGAACCAACTCGATGGCACTTAACACCAACAACATTCACTAGATGGTTGGTAGAGTGTTAGTGAAAAAGGGAAGACTCTCAAGATGGGTTGACACAGCTGCTGCAGTAATGTGTTCAAGAGTGTGGCCTGGCGTAGAACCAGGCACTGTTTTCTTTTGTTGTACATAAGAGTCATTATGAGTTGGAACTGACCTGTGAGCACCTAACAACAACAACCCATTAGATACCAGTAGCACACTCCTCTCCGCAGTCATGACAACAAAAAGTATCTCCAGAGGTTGCCAAATACCTTCTGGGAGGCGAGAGGCACAATTACCTCCCCACACTTGAGATCCATCACATTAGAAGGCTGGTGGAGTGTTGATGGGACATTAGAAATGTATAGTTGTGCGATTTTCCTCTCTCCAACTGTGGGGACAGAGAAGGTGAGCTGTGTCTTTAAACCAGAGTTGCTGGGGGAGAGTTCTGGGGAGGTAGAGGAGGTGTAGTGGAAGGACAAGGGGGTTGAAGGGCTGATGGTGTGGGAGGACAGCGATGTGGTAAAGGGAGTCACTTAGATCTAGGCCCCATGGAAAAGGAAATGAATCTAGATGGGGGCAGAGGAAGGTTGAGCCCAAGTCATTGGCAGATCTCGCTTCAGTAAACAAGGCAGCAGTGTCTTTACATTGGGAATAGGAGTAGCACAAACCTAGCTTTGGGTGGTTGTGAGGATCCAAGGAGTTCTTACTTGTAAAGCATTTAGAACAGTGCCCGGTGAGGAGCAAGTCAGCAGTAAGTGCTAGGTATTGTCATTAGCTTTTAGTTGCAAGTGATAGAAAACTTATATTGGCCTCAAGAAAAAAGCAAAGCTCAGGTTAGGGCTAGGCTAACTCAGCCTAGAAGTTCCATGATATCACCACGGTTCCATTGTCTCTGTTTTGTTCTGCCCCTGCAGTAGTCCCAACAGAAATAATTTATCCCTGTTGTTATTCTCAGTAAAGGTAGTGGTTTCCCTGGCTCCTGGTCCAGGTTGGTTGCTCTGTCTGTCCTGAAATCAGGATAGTCGGGAGGTGTGGCGCTGTAGGATAAGCACTGGACTGCTAACCACATAGTTCAAGCCCACCAGTGTCTCCTTGGAAACACTATAGAAGGTTGCTATGAGTCAGAACAACCTCTATGCAGTCCTTTGGTGGGAATTACAAAGGCTAAAGCTAGATCCATATCAAGGAATTCACTTGTCTTACCTTGCTTTAAAGGAGCTCTGGTAGAGGTTGAATTAGGCTGTGAATCAGGTCAGCAGTTCGAAACTACCAGCTGTTTGCGTGATAAAAGATGAGGCTTTCTGCTCCCATAAAGATTTACAGCCTCTGAAACCCTGTACAGGGTCGCTGTAAGTGTCGAAACCGACTCCACAGCACTTAACAGCAACAACAACAACAGCTGTTCGTTCTCAGCTCCCCTTTTTCTGGTCCAGGTGCCATCTAAATATAAACAAATAGTCTTGTGCCTGAGGTAGCTGTTCTCAGTGCCTTGACTTGGCTGTGGTAGTCAATGGAAGCATGATGCGTTTGTGCACAGTGCGCCACTCCTTAGGGCAGATAGGTGTTCAACTGACTTGGTCAGATCCAGTTGCAGATCCTCTGGGTCATTTTCCCTGTAGCTGCTCTGCCGGGGACTGGCCTCGACATAGGGGTTCGGTTCACGAGGTGGAGATACCTGGCGGCGATAGAGATAGCAAAAGAGACACAGAGACAAAACAAGAGAAACAAAGAGGCACCCAGAAACCAGGGTGGTTGCATCACTGGTGGGCAGACGAGGGACTACAGGCATCGTGGCCTCTGCAGGCAGCAACTCCCTGCCCTGCAATCGTTACTGCATGCCCTCCAAGCCGTAATGCACACCTGGGCCGACCTGGGCCTCTGTTTTATTTGGGGAGGAGCTTCACACCAAGCTGGGAGGGACTAAAACAGGATACAGCTAACATCAGTAATTTTCCAGACATTCAGGTAACTTTACATCGTACTTCACTGGTTCGAATCCCAGGCCCGCAACTTGGATTCTCAGACTCAATTAACATATCTATAGCCCATGAGCTCAGTTGGGGGAAGGTGAGAGATAAGGACAAAAGGCTTGGGCGGAGTCCCGCTGTTTTGGCTTCCTGAGCCAGGTTTTCAGGAACTTGGCTGAATAACTTGCACCTGGGACAGATTTAGGGAAAATGGCTTTTTTTGTCTGTAGAACAAAGAACTGAAGTAGCTAAACTATTTTCAGTTAATCCTTTGGAAAAAGGTTTGACCTTTGAAACCTTTACAGTCTTTGGCTTTAGGAAAATATTACATTTATCTGTGGACTCATGTTTAGAATTAAATAAATATAACTGAACGCTAAGATGAAAAACAATTTGCTGTTAACTGCCAAGTGGCCAGAATTTTTTCCTCAGAGCCTGCGACCTGTAACACTCGGGCCTATAGGGCCTCAAACTTCTGACCAGGCTTACACGGTCTGCAACACTGCTCCAACCAAAAACCAAACTGTTACTGCTGAGTTGATTCCTAAGCATAGTGATCCCGTAGAATAGAGTAGAACTGCCTAGTCGGGCTTCCAAGACTCTGGTCTTTACAGAAGGAGATTGCCATGTCTTTTCCCTGCCGAGCAGCTGGTGGGTTTGAACCATCAAGCTTTTGGTTAGCAGCCAAGCACTTAATCACTCTGCCACCAGGGTTCCTGTAGTGGCACATAGTACCTAAATTAGATTGGGCAGGATGGGAATTTGTGTTCAGAGACCCAGCTATTTCAGAACTGGAATAACATCTCCTGTATCAACAATGAGAAACCCTGGTGGCATCATGAGTTAAGTGTTGGACTGCTGATTGCTAGTTCAGTAGTTCAAACTTACCCACCACTGCTTGTAAGAATCATAAGATTGTCAGCCCTTGTAAAATCTTTCAATCTTGTACTCTGTGCTATAGGGTCATTATGAGTCGGAATTGATCGTAATGGGTTTGATTTTGGGAGTGAGCAATATGTCCAGTCCACTGGATAAACCTTGCATAGAGCAAAGGATGCATTGTTCATTGATTTAGTAGATATCTGTGCAGGTGTTGAAGGATGTTATGGTGAATGAAACACACCTTCCTTATGTCGGTTCCTACTTGTAGTGATTCTGCATAGGCTTCCTGAGGCTGTAGTCCTGGTGTGCTGCTGTAGGATAATGTACTGGACTTCAGGGTCAGTGGTTCAAACTCACTGGCTACTTCTCGGAAACCCTTTATAGAGTCGCTATGAATCGGAACTGGCTTGACAGTAGTGAAAAACAACAAGGGAAGACCTTGTCTATCAGCTTGGGGGAAAGGTCTTGGTTGCTTCAGCTTGTTTTCTTGGAGATGTCCATGTGGCTTGCCGTCTGTCTACCCCTATCTCTTCCTTTTTTGTTGTTGAGGTTTTTTACTGTGAACTGAGTGATAGTTTATATGTGAGAACATTGGTTTTATACTCATCCTATCATATTTCATTTCACTGCAGTGATTACAGTCACTTCCATGCATCCCCCATCTCTTCTGCTTGCCTTTTTTTGTGTGAACTGAGTGATGGTTTACATGGGAGAACATCAGCTTTACACCAGTGTTTTATTGCAATGATTACAATTTCCGTGCTTCATCATTCAGCAGTATTTGTTTCCATTCCCTCTGTTTTTTTTCTGCTTGCCTTTTTTTTTTTTTATTTTTTATTGTGAACTGAGTGATAGTTTACATGGGAGCACATCAGCTTTACACCATTGTTTCAATGCAATGATTACAATCTTCTCCGTGTGTCATCATTCAACAGTATTTCCATTTATTCCCTGTTTTTTTGTTTTTTTGGTCGAGGAGGGATGTACACAGAAACACTCAGGAATATAAAATAATTTAAACAACCAAGAAGCACATTCTGCAAGCCTGCCTCCCGACCCCCAGCACACAGTCCCTCTCTTTCCATGAGTCCAGAGTCCTCAGCTGCTCCCTCTCTCAATGTCCCCATCTCTGCCTCTATCTTAGGTGTCACTGCTTCTCTGGATAGGGTCCTGCACTCTGCTTGAACTTTTCTCTCTTGGTGGTCCTAGGGTCCTCTGTTTCTGTACTATAAGATTAATTACTCCCCCATTTTTTACAACTTTTTAAGATGAGGATTTGTGCTCCCATGTCTGCTTGCTTTTTGAATCTCTTTTATATCACAAAAAACATTAAGTACCATCTCATTAGCATAACAAAGACAACCCATTCCCATATGGTATTATAATCCTAGGCTTAGGGTGTCCCAGGAGCAGCTGGTAAGCTTGAATGGTTCAAACGGACTCTGCAGTCCAGTGCATTAACCCCCAGTGCCACACCAGGACTCCAACTCTAGGCATAGAGGTTAGGATTTACAACATGTATTTCTTGGGGACACAGTTCAGTTCATTAAAAGGGCTGATAAGATTTTGAGAGGTGGGATAAATGGAAAGAACTTTGAGGACAAGGAATGGTGAGGGGCCTGTGGGTATTTGATCACTGATTCCTTCCATCTCCTTAGTCCTGTTGTTACTGTTTCACTTAGAATGGAGTCAGCCTTTGATTCTCACAGTTGAGCTGGGGAAGCACAGGACTTCCACATGACATGCCTGTGGCTGCAGGCAGGAAGTTAAGCTCTAGATTGATTTTGCAGTCTTAGGTAGGATTAGGTAGAAGGGAGGAGGATTAGTTGCACTGTAGCAGTGGGAGGAGGTTTGCTGGAGATAGATCGGGATTTGGGAGGAGAGACATGGACATTTGGGCAAGAGGAATAATCCCACTAGAAATATGACCCTGAGAATGAGCTACTCTGCCAGGACCTGCAAGGTATTCCACTGAGAGACTGGGCATTCAGGGCGCTAGGAAGTTTTAAGCAAGGACTGCATGAAGAATGTGTTGGCAACTCCTTGGTGAGAGAATGGTCAGGGTCCGTCTGGAGGCAAAGCGTGCTGACCCTGCAGAGTGAGGAGTGGGCCTCCTCCCTGGACTGTGAACAGGGATTCTAGCCAGCAGCTGTCGGCAGAGAGGAGAAGCTGCCTCTGACCCCTCCTTCCACAAGGCTTGGTAGGGAATACCGGAAGTGGAGCCACTGTGCTTACCCTACAACATAGGCGGGATCCTTGTCTGGATCCCATCACACCTAAGGGTGTGATGTCTCAGGTCTTAAAGGGGTGTATTTCTCTCCCTCCCCTCCCCCCCCCCAGGAGCCCTGGTGTCACAGTAATTAAACACTTGCTGCTAACTGAAAGGCTGGCTGTTTGAGCCTGCAAGCTGCAGTCTGCTAAGTTAAAGCTTTCAACCTTAGGGGCCCAGTGGGGGTGGGGGGCAGTTCTCTGTTCTGTAGGGGTTGCTGTGAGTTGGCATTGACTCAAAGGCTATGGGTTTGGATTTTGTTGTGTTTCTTTTTCAAAAATTTTGAAATTTGTTTTATTGTGAGAAATATACACACACAGCAAAGTATCCACAGCAGTTAGCACATGGATGATTTTGTGACAGTAATGACATTCTTCAAGTTGTTCAGTCTTTCTGACCTTCCTTTTCTGAGTTGTTTCTCCTCCTCAGCATGAACTCACTGCCCCCTAAGCTTCCTGGGTAGTCTCTGGAGTCGCTCTTGTCTGTTTGATTCCATCATGCTCCTTGGAGAGAGTATAGTTCTCAAGGCTAGCATGTTTTGCTGTGCTTCTTTTTATTATACTTTCTCTGATTTTATGTTTTATATCCTTGACAGATAAAGCCACAGACCCCAGCATGTCAGAGCAGGATTGGTCGGCTATCCAGAATTTCTGTGAGCAGGTGAACACTGATCCAAACGGGTATGATGGCTTTCACACACATGTGCTCGACTCCTCTAAGTGTGTGCCTCGGTCCCTCGGGACTCTTTCACACAGCTGGGCTTGTTGCTGTTTTTAACTTTATTGCTCAAAAAATAGCCACTTCATGACATTAAGACAAACCAACCAGAATAGTCACTTTGTAATTTGGCGATTATTAGAAAAATTGAAGGAGTGTTGTAGAATTCTGGGTGTTGCCAAAAAACACAACTCAGTTATACGAAAGAGACCAACCACCATAGCCTCTATCACTGAAATGGAATCTTCTTGGGTGATGAAAACCAGAAAGGGGTGAGGTTTTATTGACTTGTCTGTTTCCAAACATCCAGATAGGGTAGGGACTGAAATTCATCCTGATGTTTAATCTACATATTGTGGGATGTTCTCCTATTTTTGAAATTCTGAAAGGTTTACTGAGCATTTATACTTCAACAGACAGGGATGGTGGTGTTCAGGGTTAGCTGGGGGCTGGGCCTGACTGTCCAGTTGTGCAGTTTTCAGTGTCAGTTGGTTGAAGAGGGGAGGGTGTGTCCTGGACAGAAGGAGGGCATTTGGGCTGTGGGTATAAGGATAGGTGGGAGTGGACCCCCTTCGGGCTGGGGCCTGGGCTGTGTGCCACTCACAGTCCACCTCTGCCCTGAGGGAGAGATGCCTTCACCCAGCACACGCCGCTTGACAACTCAGAGTCCAGGTCTCTGTTTTAGCTCAACACATGCACCCTGGCTGCTGGCCCACAAGATCCAGTCTCCACAAGAGAAGGAAGCTCTGTATGCCTTAATGGTGAGTGTGACTTGCCCGTAGCCTCCTGTCCTGATGCTGGAGAAATGGCTGGGGGAACTCTGCTGCTGCCCCAGTCTCTCTTCACCTTTTCGCACATCCTGAGAAGGAGCTCTGGTAGTGTAATGGTTAGGAATCAGGCTGCGAACCACAAGGTCAGCAGTTCGAAACTACCAGCTGTTCCATGGGAGAAAGATGAGGCTTTCTGCTCCCGTATAAAGATTTATAGCCTCGGAAACCCTGTACAGGGTCACTATGAGTTGTAACCGACTCCACGGTATATAACAACAACAGGTCCTGAGAATGGTAGGCTGCAGGCAGTCTTGGGCTCACATTGCCTTGTCTTAGATCTGTGTCTTTAGAGCAGCACTTTGGGAAACCGATGTTGTTGTTCTCAATTGCCATAAGTCAGTTCCAGCTCACAACGGATCCTGTATAGGGTTTCCAAGGAGTGGTTGGTGGGTTTGAACTGCCGACCTTGCAGTTCAGGCTGACCTTGTGATGCAGTGCATTATCCTGAAGTGCTGCCCCGATAGGAAGATTTTAATTCCTTTCCCTTTTTAGGCTTGCACTGGCAAGTCCAGGTGCCCACAGGGCCAGTCTGATAACATAGCAGTGCAGTCTCTGGGTAAGGACCTCAGAAATGGGCATCACATGCCCAGTCTAAACAGGACAACTGCCTCCCAGGTGTGGGTTTGGACCCGGTGTTGCTAAAACCTTCCGTTTTCCAGGAGAAGCCAGAAATCCATATTTTCATTGTGATTCTCTGACATTTAGGATGCTGATAACTAACTTGAAATGTTGAAAACTTTGTGTCCCCCAGGAAAGATGTAGGCCTGGTTGTATAGGCCAGTGGGGGCCTCTGGCTTAATAGTTGTTGGACAGTACATGTCAGATAACTCCGACCAGTTTCACCTGCCTGACGCCTTTCCCTAAAATGTGGCTCTACCTCAGGGCACACACACCTCACTGAGCTGTGTCCTGGACATAGACCCGGCAGTTACTGCAAGATCTAATGGCATTTCTGAAAAAGTCAGAACACTTCAGTGTCGTCATAGGCTTGAGACAGTATTAGCCTTGGTTCCACTAAAGTCATGAGACGTGCTAGTGGTCAGGAGCATCTAGGGCTACCCTGGAGCCCCTGGCTCCCCTTCTCATGGGGGCCTGTGTCTGAGCAGGTGCTTGAGATGTGCATGAACCACTGTGGAGAGAAGTTTCACAACGAGGTGGCCAAGTTCCGCTTCCTGAATGAGCTGATCAAAGTGCTGTCCCCAAAGGTGAGGCCCCTCAGACCCATCCTTCCCACTGTGCTCCACCAGTCCCCAACCTACAGACTCCTCTCACCTCTCGCGGGCTGTGCAGGGGCTGACCCTGCCGGCTTGGCTCAGGCCTCTGAGAGGTCTGAGAGGGTCCTGCATGTGAAGGCATCTTTCTCTGAAGGCTCGGATGATGGTCATCCTCAGCAGCTGTCATTCGATTGCTAGCATTTTCAGCTTCTCCCTTATGGCTGGGCAGCCTAGAGGAAGTCTCAGTGCGAGACCCAGATCTCCTGGTGGAGATAGCAAGAGAGAGTTGGTACTTTTCATATCACTTTTTTTTTTTTTTTTGATGGTTAGATAAATTTTATTACATCAAAAATATCACCAGTTGGTCTTAGGAATGAATCACCAGGCCTTGTTTCCATAGCTGGATAGGTTTTATATCCTACTCATCAGCCAGTTGGACGGTTGCTTTTTCAGACACATAGATACCATCCAAAAGTTTTCGGATATCCTTGTTTCTAACTGAGGCTTGCTAAATTGAAGCAGCTGAACTTGATACAAGTTCAATGTCATTTCCTTCAAGAATTAATCTTTTCTGGGCTTGAGATATTGAACAAGCAATACCTGCCCTTATCTGAACCCTACTAATGTATTTTTCACCCAATAAGTTTCAGATTTCAACAAGAGACCCACTCTCTTGGATAACAATGTTGATGGGGAAGTGAGCCTCCACAGACCTCATGTTGTCCCAGAAGCCCATTGTAACACCCTTGATCATATTCTGCACATGACTACAGATGGTACGGTCTGTAGCCAGTTCCTTTCTGTCTCCCCATCATTTGTCAATACAAAGCGTCGTCTTTTTGTTCTCCAGGAGGCTGAGTTATATATTGAAGTCGCTCCGCAGGGTTCTCCTGGGGCCCTTCACAATGACTGTGCGGCCCTTCAGACTTGATGTCCACGTTCTCTGGAATGTCAACAGTCTGGTTGCTGAGAATGGTCTTCATTCTCGCAGTAGATGGTGGCAAAAAATGCTCAGATCACTTCTTGCCTTGTTCTCTGCATCTGCCTTCTTAGCACTTGCAATATTGTCTGGCTCTCGCCAATAATTAATCGAGCACTTAGTTTCACTAGTCATAAACAATGGCTCTTCCCCTGTCGCACTGACCTAGCTTACTATATGATGGTGTCACTAATGTGAGCAGTTCTGGAGATGGACTCCTTGAAACCCAGAAAGCAGCGGGACTTGGCCTTAGCTTTTAACCAGCCATGGGTCTCAGCTGCTGTGTCTGGCTAGATTGTCCCCTAATCCTATTCAGCTGTGTAATCCTCTCTCCTTTCAGTACTTAGGGTCCTGGACCACAGAAAAAGTAAAAGGAAGAATCATTGAGATCCTTTTTAGTTGGACGGTCTGGTTCCCAGAAGACATCAAGATCCGAGATGCCTATCAAATGCTGAAGAAACAAGGTCTGACTTCACTAGTCAGGTTGCATCTCTGTTGATAATGTGTTACTTGTTTTTTATATGCCTTGTAATTGGGGGGGTGGGAAGGATGTTGGACATCTTGTGTTGGACGGTAGGAATGGACATAAAGAATTTTTATGCTTGAAAATAGGCATACCTCTCATGGCCATGAGTTTGGGAGATTGAGTCTGTCTGGTCACATGTTAAGCTGGGTTTGAGGTTGAACATGGCTATAGGTACTCTCAGTATGTTGTTGTTGACATGGTGTTGTAACAGAACATGTTGCCTGGACCTACTCCATCCTTATGGTCATTAATGTGCTTGAGTTCATTGTTGTGGCTGTTGTGTTTGTGTAGTGCCTTCCAGCCTGGAGGCTGATCTCCCAGCATTGTATTGGGTAGTATTCTGTTGTGTTCCGTAAAGCTGTCATTGGTTAATTCTTTCAGGAATCGATTACCAGTTGTTTCTTAGTATGAAAGTTCTGCTGAACCAGTCAACTGTGGATTACCCTCTGGAAGCCACCACAGTAAGACTTGGCAGCATTATTATTGTTGTGTGCCACTGGATTGGTTCCGACTCATAGAGACCTTATATAGGGTTTCCAAGGAGCAGCTGATGGGTTTGAACTGCCAAGTTTGTGGTGGTTAGCAGTCCAATGCTTATACTACAGCACCACGCTGGGACTTTCAGTATACCAGGCTTGAAATCCTCGGTGTTACCTTGAACTTAGGGTGGAGGCGAATTTGTTACAGGGTTTTCCTCACTGTTCTCTCTCAGCTTTAGGGTTGCTCTCTGCCGTGTACCTTAGAGTACATGGAGAAGAGCTGTTAACTTGTTACTCCGTGCTTGTTACTCTGTGAGTCTTCCTTCATTCAGACTTGGCCTCAGTCTTAGGTAGGCCCCATGCCTTTGGGTCTTGGGATAGGACCTACTTGATATTTCCTAACTGTGGGTGGAGGCCCAGGATGGATATTTCTGCCTCTGTTGGCCAAGGATATAATTTGTGCCCTGTTTGGTTTTCTTTCCCCAACTGCAGTGAGTCCTTCCAGTGTTCTAAGGCTGCAGGGGCTATGGTTGTTCCCAAAGCAGTGTGCCGCCTTTGTTCAGTTGAATGATAGGTGAGAGGGATTTAGGTGAGGCGTCAGACCTTTCCCTGGAGTAATGATAGCAGAGTGGTAAGAGTACTTGACTGTTAGCCTAAAGATTGGCAGTTTGAATCTCCCAGCTGCCCGTGGAAGAAAGATGTAGTAGTCTGCTTCTACGAAGATTTACAGCCTTGGCCACCCTATGGGGCACTTCTGGGCTGCCCTGTAGGGTCACAGCCCTGAGTGAGGCTAATCTCTTTTTGCTGTTTGGTCCCCAGAAGTGCTGCGGTCTCTCTTGCTAAGTCACATTGCTTTTCCTGCTGCTGACTCAATTCTCTTCAGAGTTTAGGTTAATTGGCTGCTCTGTGATCTCAGCATGCTAATGAATTTCAGCAGAGTTGTGAATTTGCAGTTTGTTAGTGGGGGGTGGGGGGTGGGAAAGGACTGATTGATGCTCTTCCCACCTTTTTGTGTCCTATGAGGAAGATGTCTGCCTTCCTCCTCCCTTTGGGCTCTTTAGCAGAAGGAACCTGTCACTTGCACCCAGTGGATATTGTTAGGAGTTTTATCAGGGATCTTGTAGTAATGTCTGGTCTGTGGGGCCAATAGGCACCTGCCTGAAATGGTCAGTGTTTTTATAGCATGACGCCCACCGATTGTTGGCCTTGGTGTCTGTTCTGTTCTTGCTTACATGGCTACGGTCATTTTCTTGTTAGTCACATGTCCCGTTCCCCTCCTCCCCCCACACACACATACACACACACACTCTGATGTACCTGCCTTTGTGCAGGTTCCTGGCTTCTCCTGAGAGATTACACACAGCCTTGGTCATACCATGGTCTTGAGCACTAAGGTTGTTGGTCATGCTTTCCTTGTAGTACATCAAGAAGCAGGAGGTTCTGAAGTCTTTGGGTACCCACATCAGTATCTTAACTTGGCAAATTGCATGTTTTAGGAGTCATAAAGCAAGATCCCAAACTACCAATGGACAAAATCTTACCCCCACCTTCTCCCTGGCCCAAGAGCTCCATCTTTGATGCTGATGAAGAAAAGTCAAAGGTAAGGACCTCTTCTCTGATCTTGGTGGCTTTCCTGGAGTCTGATAAGACGTCTTAGAGACTATGGACCCCTGGAAGGTCCTCAGGTCCCTGAACTAAGGGTGGCAGAGTGTGGACAGGTGGCCCTGTGAGCTCTCTTCTGCACAGTGGGCTTTAGGGAGTAAGGTACCATAAGGTTTGGATTGGTAGATACTGTGTTCCTCGTTTTAATCTCCCTCCTTATCTGTACAAGTGTCTCCTGCGAGGAAGAAGGGAGAAAGGATAACTCAAGGGGAGTGTGGGAAATGTGGGATGGCCTGCTGCCAGTCATTCTCATGTGCATGTGGTGGAGGAAGGGGATTGGTGGTGTATTGGCTCAGCTCAGCCTCCTTAGACGTTCAGGAGGAGAGGGATGGGGAAAGGAAAGGTGGTCACCACATGGGCTGATGGCGGTGCTATGAACCGGGAACCGTCTCTGGCACTAGTGTGCCTGGTCTTTTGGCCACTGGTGTCCTTGCTCAGTCACAGGTTCCACGCCACTTGTGTTTCTGTCCAGTCTGTGCTGTCTGCCTTCTAGGGCACCCTTCCCTGGACTCTAGGTACTCATGATCTATAATGTCGCTGGGCAGAACAAGCTGTTTTAGTTCCGATGCTCAGCTGCCTGCCTCTTCTCCAGCTTTCTGTTTTACAGTTACAGAGAGTCGGGGACCTAGGCAGGGACACAGACTTCTAAGAAAGACGGTGTCACCTTGGGATAGTTACATAAACTCTCTGGCGTTTGGCTCTCTTCTAGCTTTCTATTCAGCAAAGATTGAGGGGCTCCTCCGTGCTGAGTATTCTGCTGCTGTTTGTTTAGTGCGGTCGAGTTCGTTCTGACTCATAGTGGCCTTGTGTAGTGTTTCCGAGAAGTGACTGGTAAGCTTGAACTGCCGACCTTGGCTTAGCAGTCCAGTGCTTATCGTACAGCACCACAGCAAGGCTCCGAGGCATTGGGGATAAAGTGATGCGTAAGGGCACTGAGGTTTAACCAGTCACTTCCCCCTCACCTTTTATCAACCCCATCCAGACAGGTTGGAAACAATTCAGTGGAGGTTCTACCTTTCCCTGTATCCTCTGGAGCTAGGGTTCCCTATTGAAAGCTTGTAAGCCAGTCACTTCTTGCCTTTGTAGTCCCCCCTAAGTCTAAGTCTAAGTTCCAATGTCTTAAGTTCACCCTCCCTGTCGACCCTGTGTACCAAGAGGGTGGGAATGATCCTCACTGTAGAGATTTGTCTGCTTCTTTGTCATACTGCATCCACAAGCATAGGTCAAGATCATCCTCTTATAGTAGGTTACTCCTTCCCCCCCCCCCTTCTTTCTTCCTCTAGTTGTGTTCTGATCATCCAGCCATTGATGCCAGGTCAAATGGGTACTGTCTGCAGATGTGGGTGTACTTGAGCATCCCCCCTCACTTTATATCAGCTGGATGCTTCACACTCTGTTCTTAGTTCACAACTTCATTGCTGTTTTTCCCCCACTTCTCCTTATTGGTGACAAATGTGGTCAGCAGCAGGACCATATGCCTGCTAGTGTATTCCAGTTGAGTTTCAGTCTGGAAGGGGGTTTTCCTTGAGCGAACCTGACCACTTGCCTTGATGGTTCCCTGGGGAACAACTTGCTTGTTCTTTTAGTAGTCAGTTGTTGTTGTTATGTGCCGTGGAGTCAGTTCCAACCCATAGCGACCCTGTATAGGGTTTCCAAGGCTGTAAGTCTTTACAGGAGCAGAAAGCCTCATCTTTCTCCCTTGGAACAGCTGGTAGTTTCGAACTGTGACCTTGCGGTTCACAGCCTGATTCATAACCATTACGCTGACTGCTGTTACTGTTTTTTGTTTTTTTTCTGCTGGTTTTTCTTTCAAGAAGTATCTTCTGTTCTTCTAGCTGCTCCAGACTGGTCTGCTTGACCTTTCATGTGGGAATGTCCCACCTCAGAAGATTCTGGATGAGGATCAGGATTCCACCTATGGTCTTGTGCAGTTCAAAGGCTCTGCAGGGAGCCTCCTTCACTGGGCAGGTTCTAGCCTCATTTTAGTTATTCCAAAAGGAGCTCTGGTAGCGTAGTGGTTACGAATCGGGCTGTGAACCTTAAGGTCAGTGGTTCGAAACTACCAGCCACTCCGCGGGAGAAACATGAGGCTTTCTATTCCCGTAAAGATTTACACCCTCGGAAACCCTGTACAGGGTCGCTATGGGTCGGAACCAACTCGACGGCACTTAACAACAACAAATAGTTACAGGCTGAAGACGGACATACAAGCTTTCTCTGGGGGATGTTTCTGGCTATTCCTCTCTCTCCCCTTCAAGTGTCTATTTTGCAATAGTAGGCAAGGGAAACCAATATTCAAAAGACAGCCAAGCATCTTAACATCATTTCCCCACTTTTACCCATTCAAACCATGCCTCAATCTTTGTATCCATGAGCCCTGTTGTTCCACGTTTGTGCTTATATCGTTATTTACCTCTGTCCTATTTAGCCTATGTAAACCTGCCTAGCTATTCTCCCATCTGCCTTATTTTTCCATTCCCCTGCCCCTTCTAGTATATCCCCCTCCCCCAGCACCAAACTATGCTTTGTCTATTCCCTACTTTGTGTTCCTCTATCCTGTGCTCCACCTTCCCCTCCCTCTCCCTCACCCCACCCCATACACCCTGGTAACCAACTACAAAAAATAATAATAATAATAAATTAAATAAATAAAAGGCAAAAAATTTTTTTTACCCCTTTTAGTGTGGGTGCTTTTTCTTAATCTTTTACAATAATGGCTTTGTGCCGTATTTATCCTTTTGTGACTGATTTCACTCAGCACAATGTCCTCAAGGTTCATCCATGTTATGTGGTGGCTTGCTGCTTCCTTGTTATTCTTCAGGGTAGTATAGTATTCCATTGTGTGTATGTAAAAGTTTGTTTGTCCATTCTTCCATAGATGGGCACTTAGGCTGTCTCCATCTTTTTGCTATTGTAAATAGTGCTGCTATGAACATTGAGGTGTATATATCTGCTTGTATTATTGCCTGTATTTCTTGTGGATAAATACCAAGTAGGGGAATTTGCTGGATCATAAGGTATCTCTATTTCCAACCTTCTGAGGAAGCACCATATTGTTTTCTAGAGTGGTTGGACCATTTTGCAATCTCACCAGCAATGTAGGAGCGTCCTAGTTTCTTCACATCCTCTCCAACACTTACTGTCCTCTATGTTTTTGATCTTTGCTATTATTGCTGGTGTGAGATGATATCTCATTGTTGTTTTGATTTGCATCTCTCTAATGGCTAATGATCATGAACATTTCTTCATGTTTGTTGGCTGCCTGGATCTCCACCTTGGTGAAGTGTTTGTTCATGTCCTGTGCCCGTTTTTTAATTGGGTGATTTGTCCTTTTCGTATAGAGGTGTAGGTTCCTATATATTTTGGAAATGAGTCCCTTGTCTGATGTGTCATTGCAAAAGATTTTTTCCCATTCTGTGGGTTCCCTTTTTACTCTTTTGGTGAAGTCTTTTGATGCACAGAAGTTTTTAATTTTTAGTATGTCCCATTGATCTATTTTGTCTTATTTTTGTTTGTGTAAGTTTCAAAATGTTTGGTAGTCTGTGTATGCCCTGTATTAGAGCCCTCACATTTTCCCCTATTTTTTCATTGATGACCTTTGTAATTCTGGGATATTCACATTTAGGTCTTTAATCCATTTTGAGTTGGTTTTTGTATAAGGTGTGAGGTAAAGATCTTGTTTCAGTCTTTTGTATATTACTTTCCAGTTCTGCCAACACCATCTGTTGTGTTGAAGAGACCATCTCCTCCCCATGCATACTTAAGTACTTTGTCGAGCATCAGTTGGCTGTAGGTGGATGGGTTAATTTCTGGATTCTCAATTTTGTTCCATTGATCAATGTATCTTTCATTATACCAGTACCAGGCTGTTTTGACCACTGTAGCCGTGTAGTAAATTTTGAAATCAGGGAGTGAGAGGCTTCCCACCCTTTTTTTCTTCTTAAGTCGTGCTGTGCTTATCCTGGGTCTCTTTCCTTTCCATATAAAGTTTTCAATTGTTTTGTCCATCTCTTTGAAGAATGTCATTGGAATCTGGATTGAGATTGCATTATATGTGTAAATTGGGTAGCATTGACATTTTCACAATGTTAAGTCTTCCTATCCAGGAACATGATATATTCTTCCATTTTTTAAGTCTCTTTTGGTTTCTTGTAGTAGTGTCCTGTAGTTTTCTTTGTATAGGTCCTTTGTTTTTCTGGGTACATTTATTCCTAGATACTTCATCCTTTGGGTGGCTATTGTAAATGGTATTGTTTTCCTAATGTCCTTTTCAGCACTGTTGTTATTGGTATAGAGGAATCCAACTGATTTTTGGATGTTGATCTTATACCCTGCCACTTTGCTGAATCCTCCAATGAGGCCTAGTAGCTTTTTTACTGAGTCTTTGGGGTTTTCTGTGTATAGGATCATATTGTCTGCAAATAGAGTTTTATTTCCTTTTTGCCCGTTTGGATGCCCTTGAACCACTAATCTTGCAGGTCAAACAACCTTGCGGTCCAGTGCTTATTCTATAGCGTCACACCAGGACTCCCTTAAGCATTGTCAAATAACTGTTGGGGATATGTGCTTCCCCTCCACACACCTGTACCCCCACCCTGTTGAGAACCACTGGTGTGTGGGGATAGTCATGATGCCTATATTACAGTGAATTGTGAGGATTTGGGAGGACACATAACAAATGTGTGAGCTGTTAGTATAGATTCTATTGTTGTTGTTCACACTCTGGGCCACTTGACACAGAGGGAACAGTTCATGTTCACTTTCTCCAGCTTCTGACAAAGCTTCTGAAGAGCAGTCACCCTGAGGATTTGCAGGCTGCGAACCAGCTGATCAAGAATCTAGTCAAGGAGGTAGGCACTTTGGAGCTGGTTCTCTGGAAGTGGCATTTGACAGGGGCTGGGGGGCAGTAAGCATATGCTTGAGGGTGTGGATGAACAGTGGGTGGGAGGAGGCATGGCCTCAGAGCTTGGAACTGGAGAGCCAACTGTGTGCTCCTAAGAGGTAGCAGGATGGTGGCTTGAAGCAGGAATCATAATGCTGCACCTCACCTATTTATAGACACCAGTTTCTGTCCTTGCGGCAGGTACTGTGTGGATTCTTGTTTTTTTCAGAAGAATTGATACTGATAGTACAAAAGAGCAGCCTACCAGGGACCCCAACTGCAAAGCCCCAGAATTCTGGACCTTGAGTGTTTTCTTCACTCACTGAGAGCACATTCCTTCGTGTTCTTGTGACTTCTCTGAACTCTGAGCTGCTCAGGGAGATGCCCTTTCCCATCTCTTGTGCAGGCTTTACCTAGGGCTTGTGCTTCCTCAAATGCATGCTTTTCTTTCCCTTAAAAGGAGCAAGAAAAGTCAGAGAAGGTATCCAAGAGAGTCAGTGCAGTGGAGGAAGTCCGCAGCCATGTGAAGGTGCTGCAGGAAATGCTGAGCATGTACCGCAGGCCAGGGCAGGCCCCACCAGACCAGGAAGCCCTGCAGGTAATCCTTAAATTGTTATGTGGGTCTAGCAGGCAGACCGTAGACTTGTTGCACATGTTGTTGTTGTTAAGTGCTGTCAAGTTGGGTCTGATTCATAGCAACTCTGTATAGGGTTTCAAGGAACAACTGTTGGGTTTGAACTGACTTTGCGGTCCAGTGCTTATCCTACAGCGCCACACTAGGATTCCATAGACTGCACATATTCATCTTTAAACCTGAGTCTTGAATTTGAGATGGATTGACGAGAACCTCACAGGCCCCAGGCTCTGCTCGAAGCACTTAAGGCCTTGCTGGGGTTCCTGGATGAATGTCGTGAAACCTAGTTCTTTTCCCAGGTCGTCTATGAAAGGTGTGAAAAGCTTCGGCCCACTTTGTTCCGGCTGGCGAGCGAGACCACAGATGATGATGATGCACTTGGTAACACTTCTTATATTTTCTGTAGGCTAGAGATGTGGTGGTGGTTTGCTAACAGTGAGTTGGTCCTGACTCATAGTGACCCTGTGTAGAACAGAATGAAGCAGTGCTCAGTTTTGCACCATTCTCACAGTTGTTGCTGTTGGAGACCATTGTTGCAGGCACTGTGTCCTTGCATCTCCCTAAGGGTCTTCCTCATTTCATTGACCCTTCGTTTCCAAGGACTGGTCCCTCCTGATGGCATGTCCAAATTGCATGAGTTGAAGTCTCGCCAGCCCGCCTTCTAAGAAGCTTTCTGACAGTAGCTCTTCCGAAACAGATTTGTTCTGTCTATGTCCCTGGCATATTCAGTATTTTCTGCCAACACTGTATTTCAATGGAAGTTTCTGTCTTCCTTGTTCATTGTCCAGCTTTTACATACACATGAAGTGATTGAAAATACCATGGCTTGGGTCAGGTGCAGCTTAGTCATCAAAGTGGCACTTTCAAGAGAACTTTTCCAGCAGATGTGCCCAGTGCAATACACCATTTGATTTCTTGACTGCTGCTTCCATGGGCATTGATTGTGGATCCAAGTAAAATGAAATCCTTAAGAACGTTAATCTTTTCTCAGTTTGTCATGATATTGCTTATGATAAACAACATTACTGGTTTTGAGGATTTTTGAATTTTTTATGTTGAGTTATAACTCATACTGAAGGCTGTAGTATTTGATCTTCATCAGTAAGTACTTTGTGTCAAGTCCTCTTTGCTTTCAGCAAGCAAAGTTGTACCTTCTACAGATCGTTGGCTGTGAGTCCTTTGCCATACTGTTCTTCATCTAGCCCTCAGGTTTGCTAAACACGCAGATTATGTGAATTTAGTGAAAGGATCACAGCCCTGACTCACACCTTTTTTGTTTTTAAACCATTCAGTTTGTTCTAACCAAACACTAATCTGTACACAGATTCTGTATGATACAATGAAGTGTTCTGGGATTCCCATTATTCACAATGTTAACTATAGTTTGTTACAATGCACACAGTCCAATACCTTTGCACAGTCAGTAAAGCACAAGTAATTTTTTTTTTTTTATTCTCTGCTTTCAGCCAAGTTCCCGCTGATATTGCCGTGCTATTCATTTCACATCCTCTTCTGAATCTGGCTTGAATTTCTGGCAGTTCCCTGTCGATGTGCTGCTGAAACAGTTTTTGAATTATCTTTAGCAAAATTTTACTTGGCATTCCCTCTTATAAACAATCATTGGCCTTGTTGCTTTTTTCATGTCTCTCTCAAAAGAGGTTAGTTTGCAGGTAAACCAAGCCGTGGGGTGTTCTACTCACATCCAGAGTTGCTTCCCTGCTTCCTTGGGGCATCTTGACATGTGATCGCTGGTGCTGTTTCTAAATTTGGTTGACCTAAGTTAGTAGGGGGAGTCCTGGCGGTTCAAGCTCACCAGCCGCTCCTGAGAAACCCTATACAGGATTGCTATGGGTGGGAACCAACTCGACAACACTTCACCACAACAGGTTAATAGGATTGGTCGTACATAACCCACAGGCACCCTTGAGATGTTGGAGACTAGTCTGGTTGTAAGACCAAATTAGCTGTTAGAACAGCAGCCTGCTGTCAAATAGAAATAGAATGCAAGCTGTGTATATGATTTTAAATTCCATAGCAGCTACACTAAAAGTAGTAAAATGTTGTTGGTATAAGTGGTTTCAAGTCAGTTTTGACTCATGGCACCCTGCCTATGGTTTCCCAGGCTGTACTTCATTGTGAGGGCAGAAAACCTCATGTTTCTCCCATGGTGCAGCTGGTGAGCTTGAACTGCCAACCTTGTGCCTCACAGTTTAGTGCTTATCCTATGGAGCTGCCATAAAATAAGTTGTATACATAATAGGACACTTCAGTTGGGATGTCAGATATTCATTGCAAATGCTTGACCTATATGTAGATTTCATAGAATTTACAGCTCTGAATGGCACTTCACAACAATACCTGAAAAAGTAGATTCACATACCACGTGGCTTTGTACATTCTTCAGAACTTTCCAATAACTGAATTAAGTACCATAGAAATCATTTTCTCTTAATCATTCATATTGATGAAACTTAAGATTGCAAACCAAAGCAAATGAAAATGAAATAAAGTAAAAACTGTAGTTCTTCAATAGAAGGAACCTTTTCTAGGTGCTCACTGGCTACCTGAAGGCTAGTGGCCTTCCTGCTGGACAGCGCAGACAAGAGCCAACCAGTTGCTGTTAACTTGATTCCCATTTGTGGTGACCCCATAAGTAGAACTGTGTGCCATAGGATTGATTTTGGTTTTGATTTTGATTTTTTTAAATATGACTTAATTGTGTTTTTGGTAAAAATTTACACCGTAAATTAAGTTCCTGTGTGATATTACTGTACGGATTGTTCCTAACATTGCTTACATTGTGTCAACATTCTTTTATGAGTGGGTCTGTTTGTTTTGTTTTCATTGCTTGAGTGTCCCTGTTCCCTTATCTTCTCATCTAAAAGGTGACCTCGGGATACTTTTGGTTCAAGATTTAAAAGAATTTCTCAGGGTGTTAGTCTCAGCTGGTTCAATGTGTATGAATTTGAGGTTCTCTTCCACATCTTCCTCCCATTCTACTAGGGTCCGTCTGTCGTGGCCACAGTTACTGAATGGTCAGTAATGGTAGCAGGGCGCTGTCTCCGTCTTCTGGTCTCAGGGTAGATGAGGCCATGGGCTCATGTAGGCTGTATCAGCTCTTCAGGCTAGTTTCTTCTCTCAGACATTCTCTTTCTTTGTCTCTGAATGAGCAGAGACCAATAGTTGCATCTCAGATGGCGGCTCACTGGGATGCAGAACGGGAGCTTTGTGAGCTATAGTGTGACAATTGACCGAACTGTCCCATGAGATCCAGGGTTTTCAGTGACTGATTTTTCAGATGTAGATTGTTAGACTTTTCTTCAGAGGCATGCCCAGGTGGACTTGAACCTGCAGTCTTTGCATTAGCATCCATTTGCATCCCAGCACTAGGACTTGGGTTTGAGTGACTAGGTCTACTGACATGTTCTGGGGGCAGGAGGGACGGCTAGGCTGGAGCCAGTGGAAGGCAGTCATGTGGAATAACTTAGAAGAAAGACTGAGACTATTAGCACACAGATCAGTGGTTTCTGAATTCTCTCTCCAGCGGAGATTCTCCAGGCTAATGACCTCCTCACCCAGGGAGTTCTCCTGTACAAAGAGGTGATGGAGGGCCGTGTCACCTTTGGGAACACAGTGGCCAGTCCAGTGGGAGAGAGATCTGCTTCCAAAGGTATGTGGAAGAAAGAGCCTTTTACAAATCCAAGAAAAGAAATGAATCCTCAGAATATTCTAGGTTGTGAAATAGAAATGAGAGAATGTGAAAACAGGTTTGAAGTAGCCAGCGCTTGCCACCGGTACCATTGTTAACTGATCACCCAACGACACCAGCCTTGGCTACACGTGCTCGGGTTTAGACTCTCATTAGTAAGCACCTAACAAGAGCTGGAAACCAATGAAGTGGTCAGGCCCAGTGGTTTCTAGAGCCATGTTGGTTGCATCAGAATCACCTCGAGCATTTGTGAAAATGCCAACTCTTAGGGCCCTGGTCCTTGATCTACTGAATCAAGACCTCTTAAGGCTGGGCCTGGGTATGTGCATTTTATTGAGCACATCAGGTGATCAGCTGTGGTCAGAAACCTCAAGCATCTGAGCTGGAGAAGAAAGGTCTGCTGCTGTCCAGTTGCCGGGATCCTTTAGAGGAGGACTCTGGTCTATGAGGTGGGAATGCAGCCTTCTGGTCACCACAGAGGTGGGAACACAGCCCTGTCAACCTGATGCTCCAAATACCAGCTCAGGCTGTGTGCCAAGGCTGTGCATTGGGTTACCTGGAGTGGAGGAAAGTGACGTCTTTTGATTGTGTGGAGAAGTCAGGAAACTTGGCAGGGTTTACCTGGAGCCTGTCCTCATGTCTAACTGGCTTACACTCATCACCCTATCTGTTTTCTATTGTTTATGAATCCAGAAGGCTGCACGGAGAACTGCCCCCTGATAGATTTGGAGGGGGACAGTGGATCTGAGCAGGCTGGGTCTCTGGCACCATCTTTACTCCATCAGGACCTGGCAGCCTTAGGTGAGTGTATGTGTGAAGGGCCAGCAGTTGCAAGGCCAGAGGAAGAGAGCGAACGCTGGTTCCTTTTGGGAAGAGTAGGCCTGTTCCTGAGGGACTCTGGTGAACTGGGCAGTTCAGAGAGGTCCCCTTTGCATTGGAGTCTTAGCTTTGCCAGGTATATGTTGACTCATGAGTGAGTGACTGTGTTTAAATGTTGTAATTCAGTGTTGTAAATGTTCTAGAAGGGGTGACACGGCATTGCTCTGCAGTTTATATCAGAAGAGGGTTACCATTGGATACCTCACTCTTCTCATTTCTTACAGGGATCAGTGATATGCCTGCTGTGAACGAGGTAAGGAAGCTCTTCTTGGGGGATCAGGGTCACGGTGGTGGTTGTTAGGTGCCATTGAGTTGGTTCTGACTTATTGCGACCCTGTGCCCAACAGACTAAAACCCTCCCTGGTCCTCTGCCATCCTCACTCTCATTTAGATGTCTGAGCCAGTGCTTTGAATTGGTTTAAACCATTTCCATCATGGCTGACAAAATGCAGTCAGAACAGACCTGAGTCTGTGGGACAATGACCAGAATGGGAAAAATTGCAGGTAGAATCTCTGGAATGGGAGACCTTGCAGGAACCTGGTGCAGGAGATTGGATTAGTGGCGGGACTGTGAAAATGGTGCATACTAATGCCGTGAGGTCATCAGCCATCTACGAGTCGAGCACTACTGTTTCTGACTGCTGGTCAAGAGAGTTGTCTGCTGTGCAACACATATACTGCCCTTGTTTTTCCAAGAGGGTAATTAAGTTTCTAGCAGGGTGCTAACCAGATTTTTCTAGTTCCAGTTGTTGCCCTGGTTCAGCCACGTTTTACAAATTCAGGTCTGTTCTAGTTTCACTTTGTTTGCCACTACTGAATCAAGAAGCGCTGGCTCAGAGCCCTGGTTGGAGCCCATTGTTGCAGCCACTGTGTCATTCCATTTCATTGAGTTGACCTTGTACCTTACCAAGCGTGATGTCACAGTCCATGGTATAGTCAGTATTCTTCACACCATAATTCAAAGGCATGAGGCCTGTGGTCATCCTTATTCGTTGTTCAGCTTCCGTCTGAGGCAGTTGAAAATACTTGGGTCAGGTGCAACTTAATCCCCTTAGTGACTTCTTTGCTTTTGAATACTTTAAAGAGGTCTTGTGCAGTAGATTGCCCAATGCAATCCATGATTTGGTTTCCTTAGGGTGGAGTAGGATTCCTCAAACCTTCCAGTATAGGGGCAGTGCTGGCGTGGAGGGGGACAGCACCACATTAAGTGATGGGATTCGTGGGCTTGCACTGCCAAAGCCTCTCCATCACCTGAATCCTGGAGTAACGCTCTCTGCCTGGGCCTCTGCCTTAATGATCGTATCCAGGCTTCCCTGAGGTCACTGTCTTGCCCTTTCTTCTCTTACGCAAAGAAATATGGTAAATCCTGGGCTGGAGAAGCTTGGGTGGGGTCAAGAGAGCTCAGCCACTGTGACTGGCTCATGTTCATGCCCCAGCCTTATCTGAGTCATCCCTGATTTGACAGGTTGCTCCTCAGAATTGCTGTAAGGAAACAAAGAATGCCACCCCCAGCACACGGCCAGCTGCCGTTGAGAGTCCTGCAGAAAGGAGCTGGCTGGATCTCCTCTCCCCACAGCCCGCGCCGGGCCCTCTGTGAGTCTTCTGGACAATGGATTAGAGTCTGGCTGCTGTGTGCAGGTCCATGTCATTGCATAAGGGCAGGCGGGAGGGACTGATTGTCTAAGACAGCTGGAGACCTCTCATGCTGGAGAGATTTTCCCTGGTCACCAGAAGCTCAGTATTATGCTTCCCCGGTCTCTTTCCACTGCTCATGGACGTCACAGGAAAAGACCTGTTTAACACGACCTCTGAAAGGGCCTCATTTCAGGAGGTGAGGAGGCTGTTTTTGATGTCTGCCGATTGTCTTTTTCCTGGTTACAAACATCATAACCCACTAACGCTGAGTTGGTTCTGACTCACAGTGACCCTGTAGGACAGAGCAGAACTGGCCCATTGGGTTTCCATGGCTGTAAATGCTTACGGAAGCAGGCTGCCTCATCTTTCTCCCATGGCAGGTGGCTTCAAACTGCCAACCTTTTGGTTAGCAAATGGGCACTTAGCCACTGCGCAACTCCTTACAAATATAATTGTTTTTAGTGCCATCAAGTCAGTTCAGATTCATAGCGTCCCTGTATAGGGTTTTTGAGGAGTGGCTGGCTGGTGGGTTTGAACCGCTGAGCCTGTAGTTCAAACCAATCTTGCATTCAAGCGCTTATGCTACACAACAGTGCCACAATAATCGGTAATGCAGATTTGATCATTAGAGTGCTTACATGAAAGTCCCAGAATACCACTCCATAAAAGCAGTGCTGAACGCTCCTTCCCAGTCAGTCCCCTTTACATGGTTGCGGCCTAGCTGTACACTAACTGTCTGCCAGCTTTTTTTCCTTGTGTTGACATTTCTGTATCAGTTTTGATAAATTTGCCTCATTCCTTGTAATTGTTGTTGTTCAGTGCCATCGAGTTGGTTCCAATTCGGTAGCGTACCTGGGTAGCGTTTCTGAGGAGCAGGTTGTGGATTTGAACCACCAACCTTTCAGTTAACAGTCCATCCTACAGCACCACACCAGGACTCCCATTCCTTAAAATGGCTACATTAAAATTCATTGTATGGCTTTGTTTTGTCCGTTTCCTCTTGTAGGTATTCCTGTAGTGGGTCGTTTGGGAGGCCTCGGGGAGTGTTTTATGTACAGACTTAGGGATGAATAGTAAGTCATCCTTGCTCCTGTCCCTCTGCCTTTGCCTACAAGTGCCTGTCCTCAGAGAGCGCCCTGTTTCTGCTGGGAATGGCCTCGTACTGGGAGATGATTCCTGTTTGCATCCAGAAGTTGTTTCTTTCGGTTTTACTCTTGTCAACCACTGGACAGAGGACCAGTAATACTCTAATCTGGGTGGGTTGTTTTCTCCTCTCAGGGCTTCAGTTTTCTAAAACTGTGTTCTCTGTGTGTCCCAAATGAACAAAATCATGAAAAGATGTGACATGGGCAGATAATTGGTGTATCAACCATATAACTCACATCACGCTTGTGTGGCCTTAGGTCACAGGTGAGAAACAGCCTGACAGAGCCACTTGTGCAGTTCCTGCCTGACAACTCCAGCATTAACAACCTTCATAGTCACCCTTACACCGGTAGGGCGTGCAGACACTGCTTGGTGCTGTCCACTCATTCTCTCATTAAAGTCCTGTAACAACCCTATGAGGCTGACACTTGTGTTGTCTTGTGGCATCAAGCAAGACTGTTACTTGCTTAAAGCTTAAAGCCATGCGTCTGCATGCATACATACACAAGGGGGCTTCAGAAAGCATGTGGAGAAGTTCCATTATCTTTTTACTTGTTTATTTATTTAAAGTTTTTATTGTGGATTGAGTAAAAGGTTACAGAACAGATCATCAGTTTTACATTCAACAAATCATACACCTTGTTTCATTACAATGATTATAATCCTGTCCATGTACCATCAGTTAACAGTGTTTCTATTCACTTTAGCGCTTTTTTTTTTTAAACAGTCAGGTTTATATAATAATTTACACCACCTAAGGGAACATTCTGCAAGTCTGCCTTGTGGCTACCAGCTCTTAGTCACTCTCTTCCCATGAATCTTGAGTCCTCAGCTGCTCCCTCTCGCCATGTCCCTATCTCTGCCTCCATCTCTGGTGTGTCTGCTTCTCTAGATAAGGTCTCACATTCCACTTGTGCTCTTCTCCCTTGATGATTCTAGAGTCCTTTGTTTCTGGACTATAAGATTAACCACTCCCCTGTTTTTGTTACAAAATTTATCCCTTTACAATTGTGAGAGTCACAATTAATCATGATAACAATTACTCACTATTGAATCACAAGAATCTTATCCCCATCTCTTTTAACCAGACCCATGTAGACAAGGTGAAAACTATTCAGTGGGGACTCTTTCTTTCCCCACATGCTATTAAACTAAGCTCCCCCTTGAAACCTTGTAAGCAAGTCACTTACTGCCTTTATCACCCTCTCATTTTAGGTAGTCAATGTCTAAGTTGCCCATCCCTATCTATCCTGTGTACAGAGGGGATAGCATTGATAGTTGATGTGAAGACTCCTTCCCTCTCTGTTGGTATTTAGAGTAACTACCTCCATAAGTATAGGTCAGGTTCATCAAATTGTAACAATTTACCCTCTTTTCTTTATCAGAAATTGTTTTGTTTTTTTTTTTATCTTCCTCTAGTCAAGTTCTGATTATTAATCCATTGAGGCTAGGTCAAATGGGTACTATCTGCAAGTTTGGGTGTTCTTGTGCATCTCCCCTCACTTCATATGAGGTGGATGCTTCACTCTTCAGCTCAAGCCCTCTGTGGCTATGTCCTTGTCCATGGGCTCAGGTGTCTCCAGGTCTCACCACACTTTGAACCATCCAGCCCTTCCTCTTCTCTCTCTCATATCTAGGTCAATGGGAGCCAATGGACCGTGGTTGAATTCAGCTCATTTCTTCATTGCTGCCTTTCCCCCTCTTCCGCTCACCAGTAGACCAGTGTGGTTGCCAGCAAGCTTACATGCCTGCTCATGTGCCCCCTTTGAGTTTCAGTCTTAGATGGGAGTTTGTCCTGAAGGAGCTTGATTGCTTGCTTTGATGGCTTCCAGTGAACAGCTTGCTTATTATTGGAGTAGCCAGTCATACTGCCATTTTTGTTTTGGGTTTTTCCTGCTGATCTTTCTTTGAAGATGTGTCTTCTGTTGCTGTAACTGTTCCAGGCTGGTCTGCTTATCCTTTCTAGTGGGGATGTCCCACCTCATAAGGTTCTAGATGGGGTACAGGATTCCACCTAAGGTCCTATACTCTTCAAAGGCTCTGTAAGAGGCCTATTTCACTGGGCAAGTTCTAGAACCCCTTTGAGATATTCTAATCAGTTATAGGCTGAAGACGGTTCTGTCTGTAATCATGTTTCCGACATTCCTTTCTAGCCACTCAAGTGTCTGTTTTACAGTAGTAGGCGAGGGAAACCAATATTCATAAGACAGTCAAGCAATTTAGTAGTATTTCCTCTCTTTATACTATGCCTTGATCCCTGTATCACAGAGCCCTGTTGGTCCAAGGTTGAGCATGCATCACTATTTACCTCTGTCCCACTTAGCCCATGCAAACCTGTCTCAGTGTTCCCCTCCCTTATTCTTCCACCTCCTTCCCCCTTCTTGTATTGCCCTCTCCAACACCCAAACTATGATGTGTCTGCCCTTACCCTGTGCTCTACTGTCACCTCCCTCCAGTTCCCCCTAAATACCCCACCCCAACCCCTCCACTGTGGTTAATTTATATTCCTTTAATTTTTCCGTCCATTAAGACAGTCTATTTTATCCTGTGGAGTCTTGGTGTGGTGCTGTAGGGTAATGCGCCAGACTGCAAAGCCATTTGAACTGCAAAGTCGGCAATTCAATGCTTATCTTTTCACTTTTCAGGATATTAGGGAAATTTTCTTCCAGCAATTCTTCAACTGTCTCCTCCGTGGACTTGAGTAATTCTTCCTGTTCCAGAATGCCTATAATTCTTAAGTTATTCCTCTTCGTGTTCAACATGAATCTTAGGCCTTCTTTGGGTTTTTTAATCCTTTTTGTGTGTGTTTGTTCTTCTATCTTAGTAGTATTGAGAGCTTTATCTTCCAGCTCACTAGTTCTGGCTTCCCTGTCTTCAATTCTACTCCTTTGACCTTTCAGTGTATTCTTCATTTCTGATATTCTATTATTAATTGTTTGGACCTCTTTCTGTAGGTTTTGAATTGATTCCAATGCTGTATCTTATCTTATTTGATTGTTCTTTTAGCCGCTTTCCTGACTTCTTCCTTATTCTCAACTCCATTGTATAGTGTTTTGATACATTTTATAATCATTTTTCTGAATTCCTTTTCAGTCATTTCCAAAGCCTGCCCATCTTCCAGTATGGAGTGTAGGTCTACTTCCAACTCATTTGCTTTAGTCACTGTATCTTGTTTCTGGACACATGCTGATATAGTCATCTGCTTCTGTTTTTTGGGCATCTTCAGGGGTTATCTGTGGCCTTAATACTTAGATGGGTATGTATTTTGGTAATTTTTATGCTTTCTGATTGCCTCCAGATAGTGTGATCAGGAAATGGACCTCCCTTTTCACTCTTCTTACTGAGAAATTTCAAGATGCCACTGTTGGTCATTATGATATAACTTAGAATTTAATTTTCGGCCTATTTCCTTTTTAGTCTGCCTGTTCTGCTCCACAACCCCTGTTCAGGCCTTTTTCCTAATGATAAACAGTTAGGGCCAGCTGTGACCATTTTGCGCTGGCATTTTGTTTTAAGTGGAAACTGTCACTTTAAATTTTGGCACAGTAGAACCTTACAGGGGTGGGGGTGGTGTGTCCACTAGCACAGGTACCCCATCTAGACACCAGAATGGAGGTACACAGACAGTGAGAGACCAATGAACAGATACAAAAAAAAAAATGTTCATACCTTTATCTCCTCAGTTCTGTCAGGTGTCCTTGGCTGCTCTGATCATTCCCCCACTTGGTCTCGCCCAAGATGGCAGCTCCAGGAGCAGCTGAGCATCTTGAATTAGAAAGTAATGGGTTTCTTGCTTCTGCTACAAATTCCACTGGCTGTAAACCTTCCAACCATCTAAATATTCCTTTATATGTGGTTCAGAGTTCTGGGACCATCCCCTGAGCCTGCTTGGTCTGGTATTCTGTGTTGTTGCTGATGGAGCTCCTCATTGCACTTCCACCCCATCTGCCATCTTGTTTGTTCTCCCCATTATCTTTTCATTTCATTTTTCCATGAACGTTTGGAAGCCCCTTTATATATATATATTTTCTTTTTTTCTTTCTTTTTTCTGACCATCTTCTTTAGAAAGCTGAATCACAGATACTTGAAATTCTGCAGAACTTTTGCTGATCTTTGATAATTTTTATTTATTTGCAGGAATCGTGTTCTCCAGAAGAGTGTCTCCAAGGAAGTGTCACCAGTTACTAAGTCCTCTCCAGGTTGGTCCTGGGAGGATGGCTCATTGCCGTCTCCATCTTCCCAGAGTACACCTCTGGCACAAATATTTGTCCCTTTGGAGTCTGTTAAGCCCAGTAAGTACAGCTTCACCCTTTCCCCCCTTCTTTCTTTCTGTTATTTGTGGCGTTTTTTCCACTTGGAATCAGTAGATGTGGTCCTTAAACTTAGTGGTGGAGATTTTACCCAGGGGAAGAGGAAAAGAGAGGGCTTTAGGGTCTAAGAGTTAGCAGTTTTCTTTAGTAATTTAGCCAAGATTTGTCTTGAAGTCAGAGTTGGCACTTTGAAGGATATTACAGGCAAGATTTAGGGAGGGGACTTGAGTGTCTGGAGGGACTGTTCATTGTAGCCTGAGTGACTGAGGTACAGAGGAAGTTTTGCAGGAAGGGGAGAATTTGGCTAGTCATCCTTTTTCTTCAGGGGTCCTGATTGAAGCGAGAAAGTGGATCTTACCTCTGCATTATTGGAAAGGGACAAAGTTAGGTCTCTGCCTATGGGCAGTGCTTTAGTAAGGGGCAGAGTGGGAAACAATTGGGGTCTTGTACTGCAGGGTCTAGGCTCTTGTTCTCTTGAGTACAGAACCCTCATGTAGCTTGGTGGTGAGTGCAGATTGTAGAGGGCCCTAAAGTCAGGCAGAGGAATTTGCATGAGCAAGTGGCGCAAGCAGTTTACTCTTTGCTCCTAACCAAAGATTGGCAGTTCAAATCTACCAGTGGTACCACAGAAGAAAGACCTGGTGATCTCTGTAATACAAAATCAGACCTATTGCTGGTGAGTCAATTCTGGCTCCTGGCAACCTTACAGGACGGAGTAGAACTGCTGCTCCCTAGGGTTTCCAAGGCTCTAGTCTGCACGGGAGCAGGTTACCACATCTTTGTCCTATAGAACAACTGATGGATTTGAAACGCTCACCTTTTCGTTAGCTGGCAAGCACTTTGGGCACTGTGCGCCGTTGCTCCTTTCCATAATGTTACAACCAAGGAAACCCTGTGGAGTGCACTGCTACTCTGAAGCACGTGGGTTGTCTGCCCTGTAACAGTGAGGAAAGCAGAAAATTAAAACCATTACCATTATGGAGTCCTGGTGTGGCACTGTAGGATAAGCACTGGACTGCTAACCACAAAGTCAGTGGTTCAAACCGACCAATCATTCATTCCTTGGAATTCCTATACAGGGACTATGAGTCAGAACCAACCTGAAGGCACTTGACAACAACAATAACATACCATTACCACCCAGAGATGGGAAAGTCTATTAAGGTCTTAGTGTGTATTCAAGTTGGTACCACAGTATCTATGTTGTTAAGTGCTGTTTAGTTGGTTCTGACTCATAGCAACCTTGTATAGGGTTTCTGAAGAGTGATTGGTGGGTTTGAACTGCCAACCTTGTGGTTAACACTCCAGTTCAGGTGTGGTGCTGTAGGATAAGCACTGGATTGCTAACCAAAAGATCGACAGTTCAAACCCACCAGCCACTCTGTGGAAACCCTATACAGCGTTGCTATGAGTCAGGACCGGCTCAGTGGCGTTTAACAGCACCAATAGTGTATATTGTTGTTTTTCAGTAGTGTATATTGGTTGGGTTATATCCTGGGTTTTTGTTATCTATTAAGTCATAAGCACTTTTTGTCCTCTTCATGATTCAAAAACCTGATTTTTTATTAATCCACATATATCATTAAAAAAATTAGTTGTGTTATTATTCATTCTTTTTCTAAATGATCATTTGTTTACAATTATTTTTTGTTAAAACAGTAGACTTTACTGTATTTTTTTAAAACGTTTCACTGTGAATCAGGTGAAGGTTTACAGAACAGACCATCAGTCCCACCAGTCAGCAAATCGTGTACTTCCTGTCATTACAGTGATTGTAATCCCTTCCATGTACCATCAGCTCACAGGATTGACCTCTGTTCACTTGAGCTCTTAAATTCTTCTCTGAGTCTCCCACTACTTACAGCTTTCCTGTGCCAGCCTTCCTCTTATATTTCACCTTCCCCATCACCTTGTCAGCGTGTGTCCACCCTCTGCCCACCCCTGGTAACCATCAAAGAATGTTTCTTTTAGCAATAAAACATTATTTATTTTGTGGTTGTTGAATGTAATGCTTTATATATATATATATATATATACACACACACATATAAATAAATATTTGCATGAGGGTGTTGAGCAAAATAAAAAACCAGGAAAAAAATGCACATGTAACGCACATTTGTGTTAGAATGAGTTTTGTGTGTGTGTATTTTTGATGAAAGTCTGCAGAACAGCAAATCAAGTTCTTACAAATAAGACGAACCCTGGTGTGATGCTGTAGGATAAGCACTGGACCACAGGGTCGTTTGAACCGTAAGGTCAGTGGTTCACACTCACCAGCCACTCCTTGGAAACTCTGTGCAGGGTTACTATGAATTGGAATGGACTTGCCGGCACTTAACAACACAAATTGTAAAGTGACTGGTTGCATTTTTTCCACATTCCTTTTAATTGCCTTATGGTTGTTTGAGTTTTAGGACTTCAGGGCCCCTACCCCCATATCTTCTCCTCTTTACTTGAGAGTAATTGCAGGCTTTTTGGATAGGCTTTATTCCAGAAAATGGAAATACTGGGTATAGACATTAAATTTGGATCTGTATTACCAAGTAGCCTTCCTGAAAGATTACAGTTTTTTCTGTTGCTTGTTGCGGTTATTGAGTGCCATCGAGTCCATTTTGATTCATAACAACCCTGTATCGGGTTTCTGAGGAATGACTGGTAGGATTGAACCACCGACCTTGCAGCTAGCAGTCCAGTGCTTATTATGTTCCAGCACCACACCAGGACTGCGATGACTCATTAGCACCAGGTATTTTCAATCTTTGGCAGTTTGATAGAAGAATACATTTTTATAATTTGCATTTTGCTTATAAGGAATGTCTTTCATGAGAAAAAGATGTTCCTTCATTTTGGGCCCCAGATGGTTATCCAGGTGTCTCTGCCATATCTCTAATCAGCCATTGATATTGAAATACATGTTCTCATGTTATATTTGTGTGTGTTAATGTCTCTTTTGAAATGCTGTTTTGTACTACATTCATTGAATTATAATTTTATTTATCTGATGATTTTTTAATGAAAATAGCATACCCGTGCCCAATTTTTTTAATTCTTAAAAATGTCTTGGTTATTTTTATATACTTTTTTTCTTTCAAATTTTAATTTTAGAATTACATCTTAGCTAAATGAAAATCTTTTTAAGATATTTAATGACATTTCATTAAATCTGTGCATTTGAGGAGTTGGCAGTCTCTATATAGTTTTATAAAGCAAAATATAAGTTGTGTATGTGTGTGGTCATACAAAAAGACTAGAAGGAAATAGTCCAAAAGCTATCTGGTGGGATGGTAAGGAGAGGTCAGTTTATAGAGTGGTAGTCATCCAGCCAGAAGTGACGAGAACTTGGACTGTGGCAGTGACCCCACTAAAAGGGTCATTCTGAATGGTGGTCAGGATGGAGAGGCAGAAGGGTTTGGTGCTGCCAGGCACAGCTCTTTCCGGCTTGGCTCTCAGAGTTTGCGGTGCGCTAACTCTGCTGGTCGGGTCCGTCTCTACCAGGCAGCCTGCCTCCTGTGATCGTGTATGACCGGAACGGATTCCGAATTCTGCTCCACTTCTCCCAGACTGGGGCCCCTGGCCACCCTGAGGTGCAGGTATTGCTATTGACCATGATGAGCACTGCTCCCCAGCCTGTGTGGGATATCATGTTTCAAGTAGCTGCGCCCAAGGTGAGTCACCTCCTGGCCTGGGCTTCTGAGTTGTTCAGTAAAGGCGTTACCGTGTTTGAGCGCCAGCTCCTTTGCTGGGATTTATGTTTATGAGTTAGGACTCTTGGTTGTATGAGATAGAATAATCACTCAATATAATTTAAGGTTGGGGAGGAATGTTACTGTCTCATTTAACTGGTGATCCCTAGAGTCTGCCTTTAGGTGTGACGAGATCAGATAGATCATAAATGATTCCTTAAGAATCTCTCTTTTTGCATCTTGAATTTGTTTTCCTCTTTGAGGACTCTTTTCAGACAGACACTCAAAAAACAGGAAAGTGTCTGTTAACCAGGAGCTCTAGGGTTATGTTGTCATTAATACTTTTTATCTCATAAAAAACCCAGCTGGCATGAAGCATGCATACTGATTACTGAAGAAAGGGCTCTGATTGGCCTTTCTGATGTTTCTTGCACATTTTGGACCAGTATTAGGTATCTAGGTATAAAAGCTACTCTGACCGATTTGGATGATAGCCCACCCTTTTTAAGAGAAGTAGTAGTCCACTAATTTTTGGTCTTACTAGAATCACAAGAAATGAGGAGGGGGCTTATCCAGAAAAGAAATGATTACAGATAAAAGTATGCATTTGCTAATCTTCACAGTAATTTTGTAGAGGCATGCACTATTATTATCTCTGTCTTATAAATGATGAATCCCAGGCTCAGAGAAGTTAAATATTTTGCCCAAAGTCACACAGAATTAGTAAGAGGCATAGAGTTACAATTCAACCCAACGTGTACCCTCTGTAGTCTGCCTCTAAGATGCCAGCTACTGGCTACACAACCTGATCTCTCTTGTGTGTGGAAGGAAAGATCTTGAGGATCCTTTTCTCAATTCGTGGGAATCCTCTTCTTGGGCTCCCATGCATGCCTTGGGGTACTTACTGTACCTCCTGAGAAATCCATTTGCTCTTAGAGGAGAGGACTTGTAAACAGCAGGTTCCTCCCCAGCACCCATTGAAGCTTAGTGAAGCTGTAGCATGTTGGAGATGAGTTTCATGTTGCCTTTCCCCCTGACAGTCCATGAGAGTGAAGTTGCAGCCGGCATCCAGCTCCAGACTTGCCGCGTTCAGTCCTTTGACACCTCCAGCCATGATTTCTCAGGTGCTGCTGCTTGAAAACCCACACAAAGTAGGTTCTGGGTCGTATCTTTGGGAGCAGGATACTGGGGGCCCTAACTTCTAGGGAGGTAAATTGAGAGTGGAGCAGGCCATATGAAGGTGATGCTCTCAAGTCTTCAGTTTGGTTGAGGGTGGTGGTGGCCTGTTCCTTGCTAGAGTCTGTCTCCTTTGGGCTTATTGACAGATTGTTGGGAACCAAAGGGGGACATAGAAAAGTTCCCTGATACTGTGAGAGTGGGAGTTCTGAGGGGTGAGTCTTCTCCGTCTCCTGTAGTTGTGAATTGCAGCTCATCTGAGGACTGTTAGTGTGTGGGATGGTTCCCCTTGTGCTAGTAGTCTTCTAGTGTCCATGTCCTCATGTAGGTGGGAAGAGCTGGTGGCTGCTGTAGGGGGGAGGCTTTTTCTGTGGGCTACTTCTGTGTTTTAAAACCAGAACACAAACCAGCCCACTGCCACTGAGTCAGTTCTGATTCAGCACAATCCTATGTAAGGTTTCTTTACAGAGGCTGTGAATCTTTACAACCTTCTCTGTTACAGCGGCTATGAACTGCTGACCTTGTGGTTTAGCAGCAGTCAGTGCTTATTTCTGTGTTACCTGCACTAATTTAACATCTTATGTCTTTGCCCAGGAGCCTATCCGCTTGCGGTATAAGCTGACATTCAACCAGGGTGGGCAGCCTTTCAGCGAAGTTGGAGAAGTGAAAGATTTCCCAGAGCTGAGCGTCCTGGGTGCAGCCTGACTTTGTACGAAGTGGACCCTGCCATCCAAGCTCAGGCCAGCGTTGCTCTTGCTGCCTAGACAGGACAGACCCCAGTGATGTTTGTGCGGAGTGTTGACACTTCTGCCTGCCATTAGCTTTGGATGCCACCCTCTCACTTATTCTGCAGATACTCCTTGGGACCAGGGGCTTGGGGGGAGGGTAGAGTGGGGCTTGGGATGTGGGCAGCATGTGGAATGCTGGAATGCAGAACCAGTTCTGCTAATCATCTGATCTGTCTGTCTGCATGTTGATGGACACTGGGCCTCCCTCAGCCAAAGGTTTCTTCATGTGTTGTTGACGTATTCAGTCAATCCACTCTGTGCCTTGTCAGCCTTTGAAAGTCTTGGTCTCTTCCAGGCTGCTCTTCTCAGGGACCTTAAAAGGAATCTGGTGAGTTTTGGGGCACTCTCTTCCAGAAAAGACTGTCTCCATTTTCATTAGAGAATGCTGCTGCTTACATGCATCCAGGCAGAGCTGCCTGGAATGCTTGCTGCACTGTTTCCGGGCAAGGGGCTGCCTCTAGACCAGAGGTCCACACTTGGTGGACCAATCATGTTCTTGACCGCTGTGCCTTAGACCTGCTCTGGGACAGAGGAGAAAGCAGACCCCAGGCCTCAGCCGTTCTTTCTGGGCCCTTACTTGGAAGCCTCATCTCTCTCCTCCTCTCGGTCTTGTGCATTGACTGAGCTCTTTTGATGGTAACAGTGTGCTGGTCTTTGCCTGTTGTCAGCTCCACAAGCCAGGATAGAGAACTGTAATGCAGACATTGGAGAAGCGCTTAGCGCTGACTGAAGTGATGGTTAAGTATAGAAAGTCATTGAATAAAGACCATGTAGCAAATACGCCTGTGGAATGTGTGGTTAGGAGGGTTTGCAGAGTCTGCTGCACTCGGAGCTGACTGGCCTAACAGGAACTGCCATCCATGGAGGAAGAAGAGAAGACTGCTGCTGATGGCTTTGAAACCCCAACAACTGTCTCAGTCATGACAGAGACCCGGATGGGCTGAAGAAAGTTGGAGAGGAGGGGCGGATATATCATTTAGGGTCTGAAGGAAAAAATTCATATTTACAATTAACAGTGTGCTGGGCATTTTGAACTGGGCATTTGCCAAGTCATGCCCGTCTTGGTCAGCGAGGCTGAGATGCCCTGCTAAAGGTCTCTGAACTTAGAGCCTCTGACTGACTGGGCTGGCCCCAGGGATTACGAGGTTCTGTCAGGTAGGTCACAAGCGCTAGTACTTTATAGGCTGATCTTTCAGCTTCTCCATATATTGTTGAAAATCAGCCAACACTGATTGGTGGGAGTGCGAGCTGTAAAGGATCAAGGTAAACTCTTTTTAGTAAACATGGAAACATAAAGGTAAATGATGGAGTAATGTCTTCATCTGGCATAACACGTAGGATTAATTTTAACCTGTAAGTTTTTTGTTTGAGTGTTCTATGTAGCTTTTATAGGCTCTGTAGCTATTACATAAAGTCTTTAGGAAGTTCCCTTTATAATGACAGTGTATGTCCATGCAGAACTTACATCAAAATGTATAACGGGGATCTGACTTTTGGAAAGTCAGACTGTGTTCAGAGTTGAACTCCGGGTTTGAGTGTGTGCACATTTTTCTGTTTTCTGGGAGACAGATTCTGAGTAGGGTTCTGGTCAGTATTCGGGTGTAGCTGGGTAGGATGTGGTAGTGGGAGAGTGTCCTGAAAATGGCCCTGAGTGACGTTATTGGAGCCTTCTAATTGCCAAGCTTGTTGAACACATAGAGCCCAGCCCTCATCCCGATGCTCAGTGTTTTCCTGAACAACCTTCTGGAGCCTGGCCACCCTCCTCCCTCCCACTCTCTGTTTTTAGATGACGTACAAGGGACGTCAAAAGTTTATCAAAGAATCGATGTTGGAGAGACAATTTTTCCACAAGTGTGTTGAAACTCCCTCGTACTATTGGTGAAAGTGTACACAGTAGGTCCAGTTCCTGTACGACAGCTTCTACACAGGGTGCTCCCTGGAGGTGCTCACGGTCTACACACGGTGCTCCCTGACGGTGCTCAGGTTTTTCACAGGGTGCTTGCTCGCTTCCTTTCTTCTTGTCCCATTTCACCCTGACTGCTTCACCTACCTCTGGGACTTCTCTTCTTCCACTGTCAGGTCCTTCAATGTAGTGGCTTCCTTGGGTTTAGTCTTGAGCAGTCAAGCAATCAAGTCAAAAGTCAGTGGTTTTGTAATGACCTAAAGCCACTATAGACAGATTGTGGACCTTTCTCAAGATTGCACTCTAAATGTTTAGAATAGCATTTGCCCTCCATTCCTGCCTCTCGGTTTTCTTTTGTTTGGAAGCAGGTACCTACAGACCCCCTGGGTCCTCTGCGTGCACTCAGTAATTCTGAGTCACTGAATCTATTCTAAGTACTACCACAGCTTGCCCTTTCCTGCATTCATACTGCTACTGCCCTGATTTGGGTCTCACCTTTTCAGAAATAGTGAAGTTTGTTTACTGGCCCCCGATTCTCTACACCTTTATACTTGCCACCACCAGGATTACCTAACAAGTGTTGGCCCATGACCCCTGCTGAAAAATTTTGAATAGCTTCCTAATGCCTACAGGGTCAAGTTAGAACTCCGTATTCATGCCCTGATGTTCTCGGCTAAGACTGTCGTTAAGTGCTGTCGAATCAGTTCCGACTCACTGACCCTGCATAGATTTCATGAAGCTGTACATATTGGCAAGAGCAGAAAGCCTCATCTTTCTCCCATGGAGCAACAGGTAGGCTTGAACCATTGACCTTGTGGTTCACAGTCCAATGCTTATCGTATAGCCCCATACCTAGACAACACCACTGTTGATGTTTCCTAGTTGATTTTAAAGCTCACCCCTCCGCCTGCCCATGTACCCACATGTAGACAAACTGAGAAGCCTGGTTGTTCCCCCCTTTGATTCTGGTGGGAAGTTCAAGCCCCTGACTGCAGGCAGGAACTTGAACTTGGCCCTGCCTCTAAATATAATAAAAACCTCCAGCCAGCCTCCTCTCCTTGCTCTAAAGCCATTTCAGATTTGCTGGAGAGGCCTGCCCTGCTTTTTCCAGAGAACATGATTATGAAAGTAAGACTTTTCATACCCTCTTGGTGTGTGTGTGGTGTCCTCCGTCTTGGCATTCACATCAGACTTTTTCATGGTGACCATACAGTACCCTTTGGCAATGCCATGCTTTTGCATTTCCTTGGGATGGACCATATGTGCAGTTGATCCGTCTCCTTTTCCTTCCCCAATGTATTTAAGATGGGGTTCACATACAGCTGTGTCTGTGAGCCATGCTGTGGCCTAAGTGGTCATTGGAAACAGTGAATGTTGGAAAATACTCCACTGCTTAGCTGTGTTGCTAGAAAGCAAATGTTACCCATTAAAAATGAAAATGTCAATGGAGATACCTAAGAAGGTGAAAGTGAAGGTCAGATTTTAATAAATAGTGCTGAATTACTGCAGTTTCACAGTCTTTTAATACACAGTACAGAGTGTTTACCAGATATAAGACTATAAGATTCTTTCAATTAGCTGTAGTTTTTTTCTTTTTTAAGAAAACAGAAGAGGTTCCTGGAATGGTATGTTAGGTTTTATTATTTTGGAAAGAAGTGCACCTTGATTCTTTTCACCAGATGGAAGAGAGCAGGAAGTATCCTCAGGAAGGATGACCAAGACTTCATTCTGCAGGTGTGGGCCTGAGATCCAGAGGTGTCAGCACACCCAGCGGGGAGGAAAGCGGCAGGCCTTTTATCCCCCCAGCTATGTCATTGCCAAGTAAATACATGCCTTCTTAGAAAAGTAAATAGACTTAAAAAGTATAAATACTCTAATTCTCTGACTCCCCCTTGAGAAGAGGACATGCTTTGTCATTCATTCCAAAGGTGCTGGTTAAGTGCCTTCAAGTCGATTCCCACCCACAGTGACTCTGTGTAGGGTTTCTAAGGAGCAGCTGGTGAACTTGAACCACCGATGTTGCAGTTCAAACGACTTTGCAGTCTGATACATTAGGCTACAGCGCCACACCAGGACTCCTCATTCCAAAGGTAATACGAAAAGAGTTGAAATAAGTTACGGGTCCCGTAGACATGGTGAATGGGAAGAATGTTGAAACTGCTAAACAGCCTTGTTCTCTTCCGGGACTTTCATGTTAGAAGATGAGTCCAGAGACAGGTGTAGTAGCTTGTTGGCATTTAAATTTTAACAATCACATGGGCTCTCCCTGTTGTGTGACCTAGGATGTCGCGTTTACCACTCTTCTGTCCGTCGGTCCTACTGTGGTGACTTGAGTGTGGCTGTGATAGAGGAAGTTGTGCCCTGGTATTTTCAATCCAGCAGGGTCACTGTCTTAGACTGCGTTCTCTAAAGAAATAAAACCAGTGAAGCTTTAGGTGTGTATCAGTATTGCTTTCTGTCCAGGAAAAGGCTCACCTAGTTGTAGGGGTGGTCAGTCCAGTCTGGGGGGTAGAGGTCGGGCTAGAGGCAGCTGCATGGCCAATGGCTCCCAGGAGCAGTGGGGAATGCAGCAGGCTGCTGCCTGGAGATAGGAGGACAAGCCAGATACAAGTTCCAGACTTCTGCAGATAGCAAGCACACCTTGTTCACTGTATTGGAAGCAGACCTCATCATAAAGTTGATTACATGATCTTAGAGCTTAAGGGGGGTAATTATGTCAGCTGCCAAACCACAAAGAATCCTGGCCCAGTCAAGCTGACAAAATCTATAACAGTCGACCCCTTGTCAATTTGGCACCCGAACAGGCCTCCTTAAACCAGATCCATAATCTCTAAATCAAGAATATTATACAATCTTATTTGTGCCTAACATGTACAACCAGAATTACACTGACCCCATTTACACTTTAAAATTCACAAATGAGTACAGCAAAAATAACTGATGTGCACATACAAGAAAAAAAATACTCAACAATTAACTACTCATTTCTGCAACTGCTCTCAACAATAGCTGGTATTTAGTAGAACTACCTTCTTCCACTACCCATTCTGTACTCCTTTTGCCCTCAGCAAGTACGTCAGCTGGTTGTGGGGTGGCCTAAGAGACCCCTTATCGTCATTCAGTAGAATATGATTCTGCAGTGGTAAGAAATGAATTAGGGGTTCCTCAGGAAATTGCCAAATGGCAGTACAAGCTGGGATAACTCTAGGAAGATGCTCCCTTCAGTGTTTCTGTTTATAGGATTAGGAGCAGATGGGAAACACCAGTCCCCAAGGCTCTTTCCAACTGGAAGGAGGAGCATATGCACACTGCACTGTGTTCATATACAGGAATCCTACTCGGCAATAAAGATGAAACTCCTAACATACCAAACATCATGGATAATTCTAAAACAGATAGTGCTCATTTAAAGAACGCTGAGTAAAAGGGAAAATTTAAATGTATACCCTTCTTACATAACAATTCAATGAAAATGTAACATCAATGGTTGTAAAATGGTAGAAATAAAGGGGGAGTATAGATTAACGGAATCAGGAGGAATTGGCAGTTCAAGCTTACCACTTACCAGTTGCTCCTTGGAAACCCTATACAGGGTTGCTGTGGGTCAGAAATGACTCGACGGCACTTAACACTGCTAATGAGCTGAATTAGGGTGATGGCCACATGGCTGCATACATATGTCAGAAGTCAACAAAGTAGATATTGAATGTAGGTTCTATTTATTTATTTTAATTAATTGTTTTTTTTTTTGGATTGAGTGAAAGTTTACAGGGCACATCATCAGCTTCACATTCAACCATTCATATAGCTTGTTTCATTACATTGAT
>NW_006408620.1:2016308-2030900 GCF_000296735.1 Chrysochloris asiatica
TGTGGGGGACTTGCCTTTTTGGAATTTACAGTCTCAGCTTTTAGGGAAGGTTTTTACATTTGTTTGTGGATGTAGGTTCTATTTAAACATACATATTCATGCATTTGAAAAAGAAATTGGTTACACAAACTTAGTTTTTCATTTCATTGACCCAAAGAAATTTGTATATATTAAAAAAAAATCAGCCCACAGGATATAATTTATGACCTTATAAGTCAATTTGTAATTGAGACAATGGAAAGTTAACATTCCATGGCAATTCTAGGAATTCAGTTCTCTTAAAAACATGCCCAACCTGTGTGAAAGAACAAAAAATATTAGGACTCCAGATTCCATATTACAGACTTATATGATATAATAATAGGTATGTAGAAAGTTATTTGTTGTTGTTAAGTGCTGTCGAGTTGGTTCTGACCCATACTGACCCTGTATAGGGTTTCTGTGACTGTAAATCATTACGGGAGCAGAAAGCCTCATCTTTCTCCCGTGGAACCGCTGGTAGTATCAAACTGCTGCCCTTGAGGTTAGCAGCCCAATTTGTAACCATTATGCTACCAGAGCTCCTTGTTGACAGATAACAGATATATCTAAAAGAGATAGGCAGTTGCTAATATGAATAAACTATAATATTCCAATTTTAAAATGTTTACTCCCATTGGGTCAATTCCAACTCATAGTGACCCTGTGTGGAGTTTCCAATGGGCCAATTGTTGGATTTGAACTGCCCACCTTCCAGTTAGCAGTCCAGTGCTTGTCCTGTGGAAAAACAGGTATGGCCACTGTCTGAAAGGGAGCAGTAATAGCTCTCAGCTCAACCATTAATGACATGGATCAAATGCTCAAAAAGGACTAAGGCCTTCCTTTTCTAATTGCCCTAACACTTCAGTTCTGGGCACTCTTGTTAACTCTGGCTGTTGTTGGGATACCAGTATCACTAGTGGACCACTACCTAGATGAGTGCAGATAGGAGCCACTCAAAACAAAGGTTCTGCTCGTCAACCAGAATGGAAGACTGAGAAAAAGATTTGACATTTAAACTACAGTGTGAAACAGCCCAAGAAAAAGTTAGAGACCGTGGCATATCCAGTGATAGCTCATGTGACCCATTGTTTTGACTGGTTGGCCACACTGCCATCATCCATAACAACTGTGTTGTTGCCGCCTTTATGTGGAAGGTGGAGTTAGTGCAGGGCCTGGGATGGAGACAGGGCTGACTGGGTATGAGCTGGGAAGGAGAGGCAATATTTGAGCTTCAGGATGAGGGAAGGGGTATGGCAGGGGAGGTAGGGATGTGGTGACCACACCAGAGAGGAGGTGGAGGAAGGTTCAGAGTAGATGAGTAGAGAAGCCAGTTGGAGGTTGCAAGGAGCAGATGAGTAGTAGCGGTAGGTGATTCTGGGATCAATAGCAGCAGTGTATGATGCCTTAGTAAGCTGCAGGCTGTCTTTCTCCCCCGTGTCCAATCCTTGCCTTTCCCCGGACACATCACAGTGGCCCCTGCTCATGTATCCTCCCCCTAGCTGGTTCCTATCCATGGCCATAACAACTACAGGGCCTTCCTGGAACCTTCAAGGAACTTGTAATGTATGGTCCTTCCCAACCCATCAGCCCTCACCCCACATTTTGAGTTGCTCCATTCTTTCCTGAGCCACCAATTTCCCATGGTCAGTCGTTTGTTATAAAAGTAGACTACTGTAAATGATGAAAAAACAAACACACACCAGAAGAGATTATACACCTGTGGCTCCAGAACTCACATCGTAGAAAAAAGGCATTAAGGATGTACATTTGAACGGCAAATTAATAAACTTGTGAATATGTTAATATACTCATTAATATACATAGGAACTTCAAACAGTTCATAGAAAAATGCCATTCATCATTTCATTCCATTTTCCCACAAACATTAAGAAGCCTCCTTATATGTTACCATTATACCTAACTGTACAAGACACCTTCTCAAGCAAAGAAGGCATGTTTATAAAAATCAGCTATATTTTGCACTTTTATCTAGTCTCAGTACAATTCAGAGGAATGAAATCATGAAGAACTTGTTCTCTTGGTCTCTGATCAGAGTGTAATTTATCTAGAAATTAGCGATCAAGCACCAACTAGAAATTCTCCTGGTTGGAAATGGAGAAGTATGCTTCTATATAAAACTTGAATCAAAGGAGAAATCTCCAAGAGAAATGAGTATTTATGAACTCAATGTTCATGGTAAGGTAAGCATGGCATTAAAATACACTGCCTTCTGACTTGGGAATTCCAATTTATTTGGGAAGGTTTCAGGTCTTTTATAAACTAGAAAATGTTTTTTAGTTTAAATTTTATTAACTTAGAAAATGTCATACCTCAAACAGCTGTGGAAATGTCAGTTACCAATGTGACCTTACTGCTCATTAGTAGGGACTTCAAATAATTCTGGTTCTGGTGTATGGCTTAACCACAACACAAAACCAAAGCCAGTAATAGGCATGGTGCTTCTTGTTGAACGGACCAGCGAAAACACAAATACATAACCAGGAGGTGGTAGCAAGTCTCTGACCAGAATTCAGACATGGTTGGTTCTGGAAGAGAGTCCAATCAACAACCCAAAACACAGCAGTGAGGAGGCAGTGTGGTTCTGGTTAGGGTCCACCCAGAATTCAAAACCACAGAAGGAAGAAGGCCATAGAGTGGCTGGCTTAGGATCCGAACGAGGTCTTAGAAAGCAGCCGGGAGGAGGACGCAATAGTTCGGGTGCAGAGTTTGGTTGCGGTCTGGGAACACTGCCAGTGAAACAGGTGGTCCAGTAACCATGGGTGGATGATAAAGGGTATCTGGGTAATCCATGGACAATTTTCACAGGGAAAGAGGGCCTCCTGCAGAACGGATCTAGATCAAGTTTTCAATGATTTAAATAGGACAGACCAAAGCACCACCTGTTACAAATTCTGAAACAAAATGACGAAGTTGTCAACACCTGGTATTTTCCTCTAAGTTCCCCAAGAGAAGCACCAGGTGCCCGCAAACTCTAGGTCTCCTCTAATCTCACCATAAACTAAGCCTCTTCAGGAGTCCTGGTGTGGTTCTGTAGTTTAAGCATTGGACTGCTAACGGAAAGGCGGCAATTCAAATGCACCAGCTACTCCTCAGAAGCCCGATACCAGGGTCACGCTAAGTCAGAACCGACTGGATAGCACTTAGCAAAACCAACAACAAAAGTGTACAACAGACAAGGAAAAAAACCTGTATCAGTAAGTGAAAGTGCATAAGACGCTTTGGTGTCTGAAACAGAGGAAGAGGGATCTAATTAGAGGATGCCAAGGTCTTCGTAAAAGGAGTGAGGACAGAACTGTGTGTCTGGAGCCCCAGAACTAGCCCGAAAGGTAGTGGATACAATGATGACAAAAGTCCCGGTCAGAAATCCCTCTTCCTTCCATTCTATGGTGTTTTCATGAAGCATTTTTCACTTTGTTTCTGGAGCACATCCATTTCATTACTGCCTTCACGTAAGGACTTATGTGATTGCAAAATCCCATTACAATGGGCCGTTTAGCATGTTGCCATATTTTCACTGCAATACATCCGGTTCCATTGAACTTGCCCTCACCAGGTCTGTGAACACGTGTGTGCTTGTTTCATTAGTGTGGAAGATGAGAAGTGGGCTTGCACTGATTTAAGTTGAGCAGTAGGATAAGTATTCAACCTCAGTGTCGCTTTGAACACAACAACAATGAACATTTTTAAGGCCTTGAATACACTGCGTATCAGGATGGTTGTGAGAATTCCCAATTCCTCTTCTGATGTCTGAAAGGACCTCCAAAGAGTTCATATTTATTTCTTTGGACAGAATTGATGAGTGAACGTTTCCTCATGGACACTTTACAGTTGACTCGTTCCCTCAGATGGTTACTAGAAAGGATGAGGAGCTCTGGTAGGTTAGTGCATTATGTATGAGCTGGACTGCTAACAGCAAGATCAGTAGTTCAAATCTACCAGTCATTCCATGGGAGAAGATGAAGTTTTCTGCTCCTGTAAATATTTATAGTCTCGGAAACTCCACTCAGGGTCACTATGAGTTAGAACTGACTCGGTGACACACCACCACCACCATCACCATTTTACAAGATTAACTCTTCAATGTGTGTTTACATCAGTAATCTAAAAGGAGACCCAGATATGTGCCAGTGGCTATCTGATGATTCAAAGTATGTCTATGTTGTTAAGTGCCATCGAGTCAATCCCAACTCATAGCGACCATGTATAGGGTTTTGGAGGGGGAGCTGGTGAGCTTGAACCACTGACCTTGCAGTTCAAACAGCTTTGCAGTCTGGCACATTAACCCACAGCACCACACCAGGACTCCAGAATATGTCTATAAGGTATCTTAAAATACTCACCTCAAGAATAGCCAGTAAGGCTATGGCCGAAATCCCGATGCAGTTGTCAACAGTCTGAAAGGAGAATTGTTAAAGTCATGGGAAGCCTCAAATATATACTATAGCAGTCATATAGAATAATTCATAGAAACCCCAAATCAACCTCCAAGAAATAGCCTGGCCCCTCAGATATCCATGCTTCCAGAATAACCTTCTTGCACATTTATCTTTATTTAACTATACTTGCCTTCGGTGGGTTCCTTTTAGTTTGGGAACACAGGAAACAGAGGTTCTCATCCATGAAGTTGGCTCCACCCCATCCTCCAATTGAATTGCTTCTTGTACAAGTGGACAAAGCCAGTGCTCTTAGTTACCCAAGCCTACCTAGTCCTGGCCACCCTGAAGGAGTTGCGGAAGCCAAGCACCAGAACCAATCAAGAGGGCCAGTTAAGTCATGAAAGTAATCATGGATGTGTGAAATGAGATGAGAATATGGTCAAGAACTCAGGCTTGGGACACAGTTACTGGGAAATCGGGCACATCACAGAATCTTGGTTTCTTCATCTAGAGCAGGTGACTGTTGGGTGGTAGAGACCGCTCCAGTTTGAAGATGAGATATTAGGGTGAAAATGTGGCAACAAGCTAAGTGACCCATTGGCAAGGGCTTGTGTAATAAGCATAAGCCACCATGGTTGCAGGAAGGCAGCGCTGAACGGCACGTGTTCCAAAGATGCTTCCGAATACGGAAAACTCTCTTGATGTAATGTCAACATTGAAAAACTCTCAAACCAGGGACTTAAACGTAGTGTAGTGACAAAGGCATGGGCAAGTGAGTTACAGGTAACCCTTTTGACAAGAGACAAGGCGTGTTCAGACTCCTGGAGAGGGGAGATGGAGGCATTAGGGGAGAGAGAATTAGGGTGTGCAAGGTTAGGATAGCAGGCAAGAGAACAAGCAGTAGAGGACTAGAAGATTCAGGGAAGGCCAGTATGTGAGCAGAACACCAGACCACAAGGCACATTTGAAGTGGGACTTGGAAGCCATAGGAGGAAGGCTTCTATATTGACCTGAACCTTGTCTTTTTAATAACCTGGATGCTCTATATTTTCTTCTTCATCCAATCACTTCTTTTGCTTTTGAACCTTTTTGAACAGAGTAGACCTGTCTTACCCATGACCCTATTCTCAGACTTCTGCCCTACCTGACCCCCTGCCATCCCAGTGACAGATGCTCTCTGGAAGCACTGAGGGTTAGGCCTGCTTGGTACTGCATCACAACCCTACCCATGTTAGCGAGTATTCACCGTAGCAGGGTCGGGCTTGACTCTGTAGGGCTGAAGCACTCACCCATGGAAGCATGTCTGTCTGACAGAGCAGGTGTGCTTGGCTCATTGGAGCCCACCTGTTCTAGGTGGTTCCAATCACAGAGCTGTTGCCTCCAGACTATGTGCCTATCTTAGGGGAAGTACTGGGCTTGGGGCCTGATTTGAGAACATGATGCAGGTCCAGTTGGAGTAGCTGGGAGATGCCACAGAGAAGGGGAGATTGCAGGGTCAACCTGTCTGACATCCATTAATCACCCTTCACTAGCCGATGGAGAGACAAGAGCCCGCTGTTTCTTCTGTCTGACATCCATTAATCACCCCTTCACTAGCCAATGGAGAGGCTGAGCCCGCTGTTTCTTCTGTCTCTCCCCTTATATTCTTACCTACACATTTCTGTCTCCCTACTTGTTTCTGGACCTGACCCTCCACTCCACTCCAGCCCTGTCCAAGAAGACAAGGCACCCCTTCCTGCCCTAGCCTGTTACTCTCAATTCTTGGCCCTGTAAGGTGCTCACAACCAATGGTACTTGGATTCACAGAGGAAAATCCTGCACCTCATTACTGCCCTGCTTCTGTCCCATAATTTTACGTTATCGATGTTGTTTGGTGCCATCGAGTCGGTACTGACTCATAGCTACCCATGCACAACCATACTACCTGGTCCTGTGTCACCTTCACAATAGTTGCTACATTTGAGCCATTGTCGCTGCCATTGTACCAATCCATCTCGTTGGGGGTCTTCCTTTTTTTTGTTGATCCTCCACTTTACCAAACATGATGTCCTCCTCCAGTGACTGGTCCCTCTTGATAATATAGTCAAAGTATGAGAGATGAAGTCTGGCCATCCTGGCTTCCAGGCAGCATTCTGGCTGTACTTCTTCCAACACAGCTTGGTTTGTTCTTTTGGCAGTCCATAATACTTTTAATATTCTTCTCTTAACACCATAACTCAAATGCATCGATTTTTCTATGGCCTATCTTATCTTAATCACTGTCCAAATTTCACATGTATATGAGGTTATTGAAAATACCAAGGCTTGGGTAAGGTGCACCTTAGTCCTCAAACTGACACCTTTCCTCTTGAACACTTTAAAGAGGTCTTGTGCAGCAGATTGGCCTAATGCAATATGTCATTTGATTTCTTGACTGCTGCTTCCATGAGTGTGGATGGTTGATCCAGGCAAAATGAAGTCTTTGACAACTTCAATCTTTTCTTAATTTATTTGGATGTTGTATAAAGGCCCAGTATTTTTTTACATTACTTAACTTTAATTTCAAAGAGAATGATAAATATAATAGTACATAATCTAATCAGAATTTTTTTAAACAATAGACTTTTCTTATCCCAAAATGCCTCTTAAAAATAATGACTTTTAAGGCTGACTCCACTCAGGATTTACGTTAATTACACAACCCCTTTTGTTGTTGCTCCTCTACTATGGGTCAAATAGCTTGTTGCCATAACTTCACTGTAATCCATCCTGTTAGATTGAGTAATGCCTCACCAGGTCCATGGCTGCATGTGTGGTTATTGATTAGGACATTTACTCCTAGTGGGACTTTACTGAGTAAAAGAATATGAACATTCCCTCTAGGCTTCAGTTACATAGTGTCACAGTGTATTTCAGAATGGTTATGAGAATTCATAATTCTAGTACCAGTGTTTGAAAGGGCTGCCAAAAGAATTAATACAGTCAAAATCACCAACTGTTGAGACATTCTTACTGGGAGATTAGGCTAAGTCACTTAACCTTAGTTTTTTCATCTACAAAATGAGGCTTTGTTGAGGATCAAAATCCCCTCCATTCTGAAGAGCCGTAGACAATACACACACTTATTTCAGGTTGTCACATCTGAAAGCCATGAACCCAGGGTTGAAGACTATTGTTTGTCACAGCAGACAAGCAGTACTTAATAAGGGTTTGTTGAGCAGACAGTTGTCAGTGTTGAGTAGTTGTCTGCTTATCTTACATCTTGTCAACTCATGAGAGACACCAGTTGCAAAATTCTATTTCAAATGCTGACCATTTGAGTTGATAACACATTGTCGGCAGTGATGAATGCCACTGCTGCGATTTTTTCTACGGAAGACGAAGAAAAGAGAACCAAACCATCAAGAACCATTGACAACAGAACTGTTGATCGGAGAACTGGAGCTGGAGATTGGCGAATCTACCGCTGTCTCCGGACACCTTCAGAATGGAGATAGTGGAGTCACTGGAGGAGGGGTTGGTCTTTGGACACGTTCAGGAGTCTGTTAGCACGAAGGAGATGAAGGCCAGCAGTGACATCCTGGAAGATGGGGAACGTAGGCGCCATCCCTGCATCCTGGAAGGCCATGGGGGAACAGAGATAGAAGCAGTTTCACCACCACACCAGAAGTCCCGGACCCGGGGAAATTCTGTAAGGGGGCCTGGCCTGTACTGAGATGAGGACAAGCCAGGGCTGTGTCCAGGGTGCTGGGGGAGGGGTGCTAAGGCCCCTGGACAAGGGCGGGGAGGTTGTGAGAGGAAATGGGGTAGGGCTGGAAGGTGGGGTGGGAGTCAAGAAGTGCACAGGGGAGGAGGAGAACACAGGTGAACAGGAGACAGGTGGAGGGGGACAGGCTGTTTCTTCTTCCTGCTGACTCTTGTAGTTTGGTGGCTGTCATAATAACATGGATCCTTTATGTTCTCTCTTGTCCAACCAGATCTCTCTCCTCCCCACCAAAAATTCGTCATTGCTCAGATTAACCACCCACCTGATCCCCTACCAACTACCATTTCATGTTAGCTACTGGTGGTGCTGGTGGTCATGGTGGTAGTGGTGCTTTGATGATGGTGGGGGGGGGATTGGGGAATGGTGGAGTCCTGGTGTGGCGCTGTGGGTTAATGCGTCAGACTGCAAAGCCATTTGGACTGCAAGGTTGGCGGTTCAAGCTCACCAGCTGCTCTTTGGAAACCCTATACAGGGTCACTATGGGTCAGAATTGACTCAACGGCGCTTCACTACAAAACAGTGGTGGTGTGCCATGGAGTCGCTTCCGACTCAGTGACCCTGTATAGGGTTTCCTGAGGCTGTAAATCTTTACTGATGCAGAAAGCCTCATCTTTCTCCCGAGGAGCAGCTGATAGATTCGAACTCATAGCAACCTAACTCATAACCCACTACACTACCAGAGCGCCTTATGTTAGCTAGTTGTTATTGTTGTTAAGTGCCGTTGAGTCGGTTTCCACCCATAGCAACCCTGTATAGGGTTTCCTGAGGAGCAACTGGTGAACTTGAACCGCCGACCGAGCAGGTCAAACTGACTTTGTAGTCCAGCTAGCTGTTGTTAAGTGCCGTCAAGTCGGTTCCAACCGATAGCGACTCTGTATAGGGTTTCTGAGGAGCAACTGGTGAGCTTGAACCACTGACCTTGCAGTTCAAACAGCTTTGCAGTCTGACACATAAGTCCACAGCGTCATGGAGGGTGCTAATGTTACCGGGAAAAATTTTTTTATCACCTGAGCTGAGTGAGCCAATGTTCTGAGACTGGACTCAGAGCTTAGAGCAGAGTGTTTATTGAGAGTATCCATCCCTAGGAGAAGGAGAGTGGAGAAATCTCCCTGAGGAAGAGGGGAGAGGAGGAGGGAGAGGGAACTTTTCCTAGGAATTTCCAGTATGAGTTAGGACCGCTGAGGGGCTTCAGGAATTCTCTGTTTTCTGTCTATTCAAAGTCCTGCAGGGTTTGAACCCTCATTCCTGGAAGCATTTTGTTGGACAGAGAAGATGTGCTGAGCTCTGGGTATGGTATAGTCCCTGCTCTACCCTTTCCAGTCGGTTGGGGACAGTACAGGGTGTGGTGCCTGGTTTGAGAACATGATGACGTCTCCACTGGAGAGGGTGGGAAATGCCACAGGACTTGGGCAGTGAGAGACTCTACTCAGTTTCCCCTCCCACAGAGGAGGTTTCAGGATCAACCTGCCTAACCTAACTCCTGTTCGTCACCCCTTCAGTGACAGATGCCGAAGCAGGGCCCTCTGTTTTTTCTGTCTCCTGCCTTTGCCCACCACTCTAATACTTACCCACACATCTGTCCTGTCCAAGACACCCCTGTCTTGCCCTCATCTCAGTACAGGCCAGGCCCCCTTAGAGAATTTCCCCAGGTCTGGGACTTCTGGTCTGGTGGTGAAACTACTTCTATGGAAGGTGGAAGGAGACTGAATGACCCAGTGAGAAACACTGACCCGTACTAGTTATTAGAGTATTGGAGCTGGAGACAGCCAAGTCTGCACAGTGTCCGGGAGGCCTGGGAATGGAGCTAAGTGCAATTCCTGTGTTGAAGGCTAGGAGGCCACCTGGCTATAGGCATTGGAGGCTTCAATGTGGGAAGAAAGGTCATCAAGTAGCTCCAAGTGGCCAGTAAGATGTGGTAGGTAGAGGCTTTCAATGAGGCACAAAAGGCCAGTGGGATGGGAAGAGGGGAGGAGTTAGAGCTCTTGCTGGGACCCAGGTACACTGTCAAGTGGAGGGGGAAGGAGGTTCTTGCCTAGATTCCAGAGGAGAGCAGTGTGGAGAAGGTTTCGGTTGTCATAGAGATGTGAGAGGAAATGAGAAACTGAATCTGGATCTGGATCTGGAGGGGTTAAGTAGGGTGGAGATGGTTGAAGCTGTCCTGGATGGAGACTTGAGAGATGGAGAGCAGGTGCAGTCTCTAGCCGAGGCTTAGGAAGTAAGCCAGGTGGAGTAGTTGGAGATTCTGTCAAATGCCAGCGAGGCCAGCAGAGTAGACAAGGAGGTGGTTTGAGTGGGATCTGGTAAAGTATTAGCCTTGGCAGAAGCCTGGAGGCAAGATGAAGGTCATCAGTGAAAGCTGGCAGATTGGGGAAGGCAGGAGTCATACCCGAGCCCTAAGAGACCATCAGGATACAGTAGGTGAAGGCTGTACATGTGGCACAAAGAAGGTTGGTGAACTTGAGGCTAAATTCACGAGAGTGGGGCCTGGATTGGGATGAGGTCAAGAAAGTGATATTTCCAGAGAGGTGGACAAGCAGTGCTCAAGTTCCTGGAAAGGGGAGATGGATGATGTATGAGAGAGATACGTAGGGCTTGCAAGGTTGGGATAGCAGGCAAGAGACCAAACGAGAGAAAGAGTAGAGGATTCAGAGAAGGCCAGTAGGTGTGCAGGTCAGCAGGACACAAGGGACTCAGGATCAGGAGGAGAAGGAAGACAGCTGCCTCTTTACCATTAACCTTGTCTCTTATTCTCTGCATACTCTCTCCCACATCCAATCACTTACGTGCTTCAGACAGTTCAGAGTGGATGCCTCCTACCCATGAGCCCATTCTCAGAATTCCGCTGACCACCCGATCCTCCACCAACTGCCATCCTAACGACAGTTCCTGTGTGGATGTGCTGAGGACTGGGACTGCTCAGCTCTGCATCATAAACCTACTTAAGTTAGCGAGTATCCATGGGATCATTCGTGGACCTGGCTCTACAGGGCTGGAGTACTCACTCATGGAAGTATTTCTGTTTGACAGAGAAGGGGTGCTTGCTCTTTGGAACCCAGTTTCTCTGGCTGAGTCTAATCCTAGCTCTGCCATTTCTAGGCTGCCTGACGAAGGCCCCACTGACGTGAGTGGGAAATGCTGCAGAGACTGGGGACAGTGAGGGAGACAAGTCTCCTTAATCACCCCTTCAGTGGCAGACCCTCTTTTTTTTTATTGTATCTCACGCTTGCCCACCTGTCTTCAGTTCTTACCCATATATCGCTGTCTCGCAACTTCTCTCTGTAACTGAGCCTCCACTGCGCTCCCGCCCTGTCCCAGAATACCAGGCACAGTTGTCCTGTCTTGGCCCAGATCCCTCCTCACTGCCAGTGGGGATCAGATTCACAGAGCAAAGTTCTGCCTTTTGCTGCTGGCCTGCCTCGGTCCCAGAATTGTACATTTTAGACGTTACATAACTTGCATTTCAAAGGGAAAGATAGTCCAATAGTAGTTCATAATCTAATCAGAATATTAAAAAGTATGTGGAATAAATAAGGAAAAACTCATCCTTTAAAATTAAAAACAACAACAATCATAACTAATTTAATGCACTATGTTATCACTCTATATGTGTTATTGACATATAAATCTTTTTAAGGATATCATGTAGAAATTCCTGGTCCTGCTTTTTTGTCACTGATCATTCTAAGAGCACTTTGCTGGTCTTGAAATATCAACCACATGACTTTTAGTGGCTGCCTCCACTCTAAGGATTTACATGAATTACACAATCCCTCTGTTGGTAACTACCATTGAGTCGATTTGACCCAAAGTGACCCTGTATAGGGTTTCCAAAGAGCATCTGGTGAACTTGAACCACCGACCTTGCAGTTCAAATGACTTTGCAATCTGACGCACTAGCCCACAGCGCCGCAGGTCAAATGGCCTGTTGCCCATCTTCACTGTCAGTCTCTGCTCTCACCAATACTCTGACTGTATGTGTGGTTGGTTCTTGAGGGCAGATTACCACTAGGGGGCGTTAAGTGAGTAAAAGGATATGAATATGCTCAAGGCTTTGAGTCCACAGTGTCACTGTGCATTTCAGGATGGTGATGAGAATTCGTAATTCTAGTACCAGTGTCTGAAAGGGTTGTCAGAGTTAATACGGTCAAGAACACAACCTTGGAGCATCCTTCCTGGGAGGTTAGGGCAAGTCACTTAACCTTACTTTTTTAATCTACAAAATGTGACTTTTTTGGTTAGCAAAATCCTCTCCATCCTGAGGAGTTGTACACGATGTAAAATTGGGTTGTTTTACATTGTTGCATCTGAAAGCCACGGGACCAGGGGTGGAGACTGTTTGTCACCACAGGCAGTAGGTACCCAGTAAGGGTTTGTCAGTGTTGAGTAGTTAGTTGTCTGCTTATTTTAACGTCTATTTAACTCATCAGGGACACCAGTTGTGCGATTCTATTTCAAATATTATCAGTTGTAGTTGAAAACAAATGTTCTGTTGTGACTGATGCCCCAGCTAAGAGTCCTTCGAGGCCTACCTCTTTCCACGTCAGAGGCTTTTCTTCTATTGAAGATGGGAGGGACAGAATGAAACCATTAGGAAACACCAACAACAATACTAGTGATCAGTGTGTGGGAGGTGGGCACAGGTAATGGAGGCCTTGTTGTTAAGTGCCATCGAGTCGCTTCTGACCCAAAGGGAACCGACTGTGCGAATATCCAACCCATGCAACCTTGCATGGGGTTTCCAAGGAGCAGATGGTGGGCTTGAACCGTCGAGCTTGCAGTTCAAACCGACTTTGCAGTCCAGCGCATTAACCCACAGCACCACACCGGGACTCCAGTGGAGGACTTATTGAGGTTCAAATGTAGTGTGGGTGAGGGGAAGAAGGTCATCAAGTAGGTCTAAATGACCAGTCGGGAATTAGAGACATTTGATGAGGCCGCTAGGGTGAGAGAGGGAGGCGACCAGTAAGTGGAACAGGTTGAGGCTCTTGTCAAGGACCAACAAGTGGCGGAGGGGAAGAAGGTCCAGGTCTCCCTTCAGGAAAGCAGGGTGGCAGAGATTGAGGCCATCACAGGGACCTGAGAGGACTGGAGAAGCTGCAGTCACTGGCTGACACTTGAGACACAAGCAGGTGGAGGAGGTTGAGGGTATCACAGACTTACAAGTTGTAGGCTCTGGCCGAAACTCAGTAAGCAAGCAGCTGGGAGGAGTTGGAAATTCTGTTAGCAGAGTGGAGGAAGAGGGGTTTGGGCTGAGGTCCAGTTGCGTGGACAGGATGGCAACCTTTGCAGATGCCCAGGAGTCAAGTAGCCTGGAGGAGACCAAGGCCATCCGTGCGACCTGGGATCATGGAGAATATAGGCACCATGAATGCATTCTAGGACGCTGGCAGGGTACAGAAGGTAGAAGAGATATGGCACAAGTGAGGTGGGTGGGTGTGGGGCAAGTCTGAGGTGGGGTTGGGGCTGTGTTTAGATGAGGACAACAGAAGAGATGTGCCCAGGACGGTGGGGCAGGGATACTAAAGCTCCTAAATGTTCGGGAGATGGGAGGTTGTTTGAGAAAACTGGGTAAAAGTTTCATGTGTCGGATGGGTGGCTAGGGACCACAGTGGAGAGGATGAGCAAATCAGCAGGACCCAAGGAGCAGGTGAAATGGGATTGACAGGTTCCATAGGTAGAGATGGTCACGGGCTTCTCCTTCATCCTGATTCTTGTCTTGTATGGTTGCTGCCTTACTCGCCAGGCTCCTCTTCCATTATTTCCCACTCCCAGTCGCTTTTTCATTATTTCACATTCACAGTAGACTTGCCCATTCTCAGATTGCTCCCCGACAAGCTGCCCTCGCCTGATAGCTAGCATTCGTTGTAGCACAGTGCCTAACACTTTATGGTTGGAACATTTACTCAAGGAAATTGGAGCAAGAGTTCTGGGCTCTTGAGATGTTGACGTGGAAAGATGGAGCGGCTGGGGACTCTGAACTCAGGGAGGGAGAAGGGCTGTGTGCTGGCGTCTGGGGGGTGTGCAGGCTTGCTGTACCCTTTGGTTTTCTGAATGGTTATATATTCCTGAGTGCTTCGGTGTACACCTTAAAAACAAAACAAAACACAGGGAACAGAAGCAAATACTGTTGAATGATGATGCATGGAGGGGATTGTAATCATTGCAATGAAACAAAATATGATAGGAAGAATATAAAGCTGATGTTCTCTCATATAAACTATCACTCCATTCACAATAAAAACTTTTTTAAATAAAAGAGTTCTGGGCTCTTTATTTATTTATTAAATGTTTTTATTTTGGATTGAGTGAAAGTTTACAGGGCACATCATCAGCTTTACATTCAACCATTCATATAGCTTGTTTCATTACATTGATTATTATCCCCTCCATATATCATCAGTTAACAGTGTTTCTCTCTATCCTCTTTAG
>NW_006408620.1:2031625-2037471 GCF_000296735.1 Chrysochloris asiatica
CCAGTCAAGTTCTGGATTACTGAAAGATAACACAAATCTACTTATACCATGAATAACCTTAGTTGGGAGTGTAATCTGGATATATTGGGTCTTATTTCCCTTAAGTGATCTTCCTTTCTCTAAAGCATTTAGTCTGTTTTGTAAACCTTTATCTATTTACTCTTGGATCATATGAGCTGGGCTCTTTTGAGCTTGGTCAGTCTGGTTGGGCTCCCGTCCCAGTTCTGCCACTTCCAGGCTGCGGCCCGGAGCAGTACAGGGCCTATGCGGACTTTGAGAACTTGATGAAGGCTCATCTGGAGTGGGTGGAAAATGTAGCCAAGTCAGTGAGTGAGGCTGCTCAGGAATCTTTCCCCACAGAAGATGTTTCCAGAGTCACCCCCCAGAAGTGGTGCAGCATCTGGTGGGAGGTTCATGTGAGGACCAAAATACAGGTGGGAGGAGGCAGTGGGGATTCCTGAAAAGGTGACAACCAAAGCCCAAAACATAACTGGTAGGAAGTGGCAAGGTTCTGGTATATGGCTCAACCAAAAACAAAGCTGGTAGTTGGCAGTGGTCTTTCTTGTTGAAGAGAACAACCAAAACACAAATACATAGCCGGGAGGTGATAGCAAGGATCTGGAACAAAACTCAAAATATATGGTTGGAATGAGGCACTGTTGGCTCTGGAAGAGGGCCCAACACAACAGGGAGGAGCCAGTGGTGGTTCTGATGTAGGGGCCAAACAAAATTCAGAACCTCAGAAGGGAGGAGGCCATAGTATGTCTGGTGTAGACTTCAAATGAGTTCCGGGAACGCAGCTGAGAGGAGGAAGCGATCATTCAGCTGCAAGGTCTGGCTGAGGTTGGGAGCACAGCTGGGGCCCAGTAGGGGGCCCAGTATTCATGGATGAGATGATGATAAAGGGCATCTGATTGGGTAATCCATGCACTACTTCTTAGGGAAGGGGAGAGCCTCCTGCAGCCCTCTGACCCATCAGAACAGATCTAGTTAACGTCTTTAAAGACTTGACTAGGACAGATCAAAGCACCACCTGTTGTAAGTTCTGAAGCAAAATGACAGAGCTCAGCACCTGGCATCTTCCCCTCCACCAAGTTTCCCAACTGCAGCAACAGGTGCCAACCAACTCTAAGTCTCTTCTGATCTCACCACAAATTAAGGGGCTTACATAGTCCAGGCGTGACACTGTAGGATAAGCACTAGATTGCTCTCTGAAAGGTTGGTGGTTCCAACCGATCAGCTGCTCCTCGGAAACCCGATAAAGGGTTCCTGTAAGTCAGAACCGACTCTATGGCACTTAACATAACACCGAACAAAAGTGTGCAACTGATAAGAAAAATTTAACACTATATAAAGTGAAAGTGCACATGATGCTTTGTAACTGAGACAGAGTAAGCCAGCCAGAGGCTGTCAAAGTCTTGTTTAAAAGGAGTAGGCAAGTGTCTACATGTTCAGCGCTGCAGTGAGGACAGAACTGTTTGTCTGGAGCCCCAGAACTAGCCAATAAGGTAGTGGACACAAAGATGACTGAGAGTCCCTGTCAGAAATCCCTCCTCTTCCATTCTATGGTGTTTTCATGAAGCATTTTTCACTTTCTCTCTCTTTCTGGAACACATGCCATTTCAATGCTACCTTCACATAAGGACTTCTGTGATTACAAAATCCCTCTACAATGGGCCATTTAGTGTGTTGCCACATTTTCACTGCAATACATCTGGTTCCATTGAACCTGCCCTCACCAGGTCTCTGGACACGTGTGTGCCTGCTTCATTACGGTGGAAGACGAGAAGTGGGCTTACGCTGAATTCAGTGTTATGATGAGCATTTTTAAGGCCTTGAATACACTGCGTATCAAGATGGTTGTGAGAATTCACAATTCCTCTTCTGGTGACTGAAAGGACCTCCAAAGAGTTCATATTTATTATTTCTTTGGACAGAATTTATCAGTGAAAGTTTCTTCATGGAGATTTTACAGTTGACTTGTTCCTTCAGTTCTGTACTAAAAAGATGAGACTTTTACAAGGTTAGCTTCAGTTTTCACTCTTTAGTGTGCATTCACATCAGTAATCTAAAAGCAGACCCGGAAATGTGCCAAGGGTTATAACAATGCCTGCTTACTGATGATGATTCCAAGCATGTCTATAAGGCATCTTAAAATAGTCACCACATGGAGAGCCATTACTAAGGCTGTGACTGAAAACTCAATTGTCAAGTTGTCAACCTTCTGAAATGGTAATAGTCATGAGACACCTCAAAGAAATCTACAATACAGCAGTCATACCGAATCCATAGAAACCCAGAGCAACTTCCTAGAAGCAGCCTCACCCCTCAGATATCCATGCTCCCAGAATAACCTTCTTGTAACTTTATCTTTTAATATCAATAAATCTGTTTTGGAGGAAGTGCAGCCAGAGTGCTCCTTGGAGGCCAGGATGGCTAAACTTCGTCTCTCCTACTTTGGACATATTGTCCGGAGGAAACAATCGCTGGAGAAGGATGTCATGCTGGGTAGGGTGGAAGGTCAGAGAAAAAGAGGAAGACCCCCAATGAGATGGATCAGCCAGGTGGCATCATTGATGGACTCGGGTGTGGCAGCGGTAGTGAGGTTGGCCCAGGATCGGACATTGTTTCGTTCTGCTGTGCATGGGGTCGCTATGAGTCGGTTCCGACTCGATGGCACCTGACAACAACAACAATTTTATCTTTGGATTCTTGAATGATTGTTTTATTTAACTTTACTTGCCTTCAGTGGGTTCCTTTTGGTTTGGGGATACAGGAAACAGGATCTCATCCAATGAAGTCCACTCTATCCCTTCCTTCAATTGAATTGCTTCTTCCAGTGGACAAAGCTGTTGCCGTTGGTCACCTAAGCCTAAGCCCGGCCACTCTAAAGGACTTGCGATGGCTGAGCACCAGAACCAATCAGGAGGACCAGTTAGAGTCACGAACGTGGTTGTGGCTGTATGAAATGAAATGAGAATAGGGTCTAGAACACAATTTTGTGGCATGATTACTGAGAGATTAGGGACTGAACCGTACATACTTCAAGAATAACAGGTGACTTTGTTGGGCAGTAAAGGCCTCTCCAGTCTGTAGAAGATATATTACAGTGGCAAGAAGCTCAAAGAGCCCTTGTAGAGAGTTTTGTATAATTAGTGTAAGGCGTCACTGAATGGCATACGTTCCAAAGATGTTTCCAGATGTGGAAAACCCTCTTGATGTAATGTCAGTATGGAAAACTCACAAGCCAGGAACTTGTATTTTATATAGTAAACAGGGGTTTAAGATATCAGGGATATTGCCAGAGAGAGCCGATGGGTACCCAAGCTCCTGGAGAGGGAAGATGGAAGTAGTAGGAGGGGGGTAAGTAGGGATTGAAAGGTTCAGATGGTAGGGAAGAGACCAAACAGGAGCGATTGGAAGGATTCAGTAAAGGCCTGTAGGTGAGCAGGCGAGCAGGACACACGGCTTATTTGAAGTGGGACTCATAGAATCAGAAAGGGGAGGAGGAAGCCTTTTACTTCATCCTGAACTTGGTCTCTTTTGGCTGCTGCATTACTAACCTGAGCGCTCAGCATTCTCTCCCTCATCCAATCACTGCTTTTGCTTCCGACCCTTGGTAGTGGACCCTTCCTACCCACAGCCCCATTCTTAGACTTCTGCTGACCACCTGATCCCCCACCAACTGCCATCCCAGTGACAGGTGCCCTCTGCAGGCACTGAGGGTTGGGCCTGCCTGGTACTATCACCCTACCCATGTTAGCGAGAATTCCCCATAGAAGTGGTGGGCCTGGCTCTGTACGGCTGGGGCGCTCACTCATGGAAGCATTTCTGTCTGATGGAGAAGGGGAACTTGGCTTTTTCAGCCCATTTGCTCTGGGTGGGTCCACTTACATCTCTGTCTCCTCCAGGCTGCGTGTCCTAGTCTGAGAACATGATGCAGCCCCAGCTGGTGTGGGTGGCAAATGCCACAGAGATTGGGACAGTGAGGGAGGCTGCCACAGAGGAGAGTCCAGGGTCAGCCTGCCTAACGTCCACTAGTCACAGTGGCTGGTGGAGAGGCTGAGCCCGCTGTTTTCTTCTGTCTGTCCACTTCTGTCTACTATTCTTAGCCACACATTTGTGTCTCCCAACTTGTTTCTGTACCTGACCCTCCAGGCCTGTCCAAGAAGACTAGGCTCCACTCCTGTCCTGCCTGTCATTGTCATTTCTTGTCCCTGTGGGTGAGCAGGTCACGGCCAGTGGCGATCAGACTTGTAGTGGGACATCCTGCATCTCATTATTGACCTGCCTCTGTCCCATAATTTTACATTTTTGATATTACATAACTTTTATTTCAAGAGTGTGATAGTTCTTGAGTACAATAGTATATAATCTAATCAGAAAAAAACTTAAAAATAAGTGTGTATTTCATAAATGTAAAGAAAAACATCTCTTTTTAAAAAAAAATTAAAAACTTTAAAAAAATATCCACTCTTAAGGGGCCTTAAAAGAGCTCTGGTAGCGTAGTGGTTACGAGTCAGGCTGCGAACCTCAAGGTCAGCAGTTCGAAACTACCAGCTGTTCCATGGGAGGAAGATGAGGTGGTCTGCTCCCGTAACGATTTACAGCCTTGGAAACCCTGTACAGGGTCACTGTGAGTTGGAAGGGACTCCACAGCATACCACCACCACCATGCGGCCTTAGGGGAAATCCTGAATCTCACCTACAACCTTCTGAGTTGGGACACTCCCATTTGAGAAAACATGCAAACCAACCCAGAACTGCTGGGAGACCAGAAGATTCTTATTGGAACAAAGACCTGCAGAACATAAGCAGACTGTTTGGCTGTTTGAATATCAAGCAATCTGTTTGCTTTGGAGGCATGAAGGAAAGAAAAGTTAGCTCAGCAGGGCAAAGGCCCTTCTAGGACTGAAACTCAAAGGGGAACTAGTATGCTCGCTGGTGACCACCAGGTCGACTTCTGATGGAAGTGGGGGGAATGCAGCGATGAAGACACGTGCTGAGTTAGGCCATGTGTCCTTGGCACCCGTTGACCTTGAGATGAGAGAGAAGAAGAAGGGCTTCTGCCTTAATAACCTGAGCGCTCTGCATTCACTCCCTCATCCAATCACTGCTTTTGCTTCCCTTGGTGGTGGACCCTTCCTACCCACAGCCCCATTCTTAGACTTCTGCCCACCCCCAGATCCCCCACCAACTGCCATCCCAGTGACAGGTGCCCTCTGCAGGCACTGAGGGTTGGGCCTGCCTGGTACTGCCTTATAAGCCTACCCATGTTAAAAGTTTAGGAAGATGTATGAACTCCTGAGCCCAGGAGCACTAACCTAGCCCCTGGGGGCTAGAGCTGAGAGTGAAGTGGCCAGCTGGTCTAAAGTGCAGGGAGGTGTGCATGAACTCCCACACTTTCAGCTTGTACCCATTTGACCTAATGTGTATGGTGAGTTGACTAACTTCAACAGAGGAAAATGAAGATGTTTGATACTACAAACACGTGTAAATTGCTATTATTTGATGAATTAGACTTTTGCCTATGCATGCAGCACCTCCTAATTTCAGCCAGAATGGAAGGATCCTTCATTTCAAGGAACAACCTTGTTTCCTCAGTGATAAAGTTGATGTTGTTGTTGTTGTTGTTAAGTGCCGTCGAGTCGGGTTGATAAAGATGAGAAATGTAGACACTGGCTACCAAAAAAAAGCATGCAGTGGCTGGCTTACAAGCTTTCATGACTATGCTAAGTTTCAGAATGAGGAGAGTAAGGTAGAAGCCCCACTGAAGAACTTCCTTCTTTTCCAGATGGATCCCAGTGAAAGGAGATGGGGAACGAGAGTGGTAGGATATTTTTTTT
>NW_006408620.1:2038546-2118981 GCF_000296735.1 Chrysochloris asiatica
GCGTGGTCACCAATCACAGCGTGTATTCCCATTGAGTCTTAGTCTTGGAAGGGGGTTTGCACTGAGGGGACCCAACCACTTGCCTTGATGTTTCCTGGGCAAGCATGTTGCTTGTTCTTGTAGTAACAGTTGGTCTGCCTATGTTGTTTTATATTTTTCCTGTAGGTCTTTCTTTCAAGAAGTATCTTCTGTTCTTCTAGGAGAGTGGTAGGATTTTATGACTCAATTGTGAATAATTGTTAGGATTAATTGCTATTGTCACAACTGTAATTGTAGAAGATGTGTAACTGAAAGGGGGAGTAGTTGGGTGTGTGCCTGCAGACAAGAGGCTGGCTGGCAGAATGTACCCTTTGGACATTTAAATGAATATATACGTTTTGTTTCGTAAGTGTGCATCAAATATTTTTGCCTTGTTCATAAGTGTTCATAAGATGTAAATGGGGAGCCACAGGGAAGAAATAGGATAAATGTTCTTGCAGGAAGAGGATTGTAATAATGATAATAATAACCCAATCATAAGTAATTTCATGCAGTATATTTTCATTCTGCATGTAGACACAGACTTTTAAGTATACAATATTGAAATTCCTGGTTCCTGATTTTTGTCAGTCAACATTATAATAAGGTCATTTTCTTTGTCCTGAAATGTCTTTCAAGCATATGAGTTTTAGGGGCTGCTTCCACTGCTACGATTTATGTTCATTACATAGGCCCTCTGCTATGGGTCAAGTAACTTGTTGCCACATTGACACTGTAATCCTGCCCCGATGAAAATACCCACACCAGGTCCATAGCTGCATGTGTGGATATTTCATTAGGAGAGATTACTACTAGTGGACTTTTATTGAGTTAAAGGCTGTGAATCTTCCCAAGCCTTGAGCACATGCATCAGTGTATTTCAGGATGGTTGTGAGAATTCATAATTCCAGCATCTGTCTGAAAGGGCTGCCAGAAGAGTTAATACAACCAAGGACACATTCTTACAGGGAGGTTGGTGCAAGTCGCTCAACCTTAGTTTTTTTTCATCTATGAAACATGACTTTGTTGAGTACTAAAATCCTCTCCATCCTGAAGAGTTATAGGAAATTGATACACACACTTATTTCAGATTATCCCATCTGAAAATGATGGGCCCAGAAATAAAGACTATTGTTAGTCACAGCAGACAGCCGGTACTCAATATGGAGTTGTAGAGAAGGCAGTTGTCAATTTTAAGCGGTTGTCTGCTCATCTTGTTAGGTGCCTTTGAGTCGGTTCTTATTCCTAGCGACCTTACGCACAACAGAATGAAACACTGCCCGGTCCTGGGCCAACCTCACAATCGTTAGGTTTGCATCGCGGTTGCTTATCTCGCATCTAGTCAACTCATGAGAGACACCAGTTGTGAGTTTCTATTTCAAACATTATCCATTTGATAACAAAGTTTACTGCAGTGATAATTCGACAGTCAGGATTTCTTAAAGACACCCCCTTTCGACAGAAGAGGTTTTTCTCTTACGGAAGATGGAAAGAGATAGAATGAAACCATTAAGAAACACTGCCAATACTGATTTGGAACCAGAGATTCTCTGGAAGCACTGAGGGTTGGGCCTGCTTGGTACAGCATCACAACCCCACCCATGTTAGCTAGTGTTCACCATAGCAGGGGTGGGCCCGGCTCTTTAGGGCTGGAGCGCTCACTCACCGAAGCATTTCTGTTGGACATAGGTGTGCTGGGCTCTGTGGGGTCCTGGTGCTCTTGGTGGTTTCCAATCCCAGCTCTGCCAGTTCCATACTGTGTGGACTTGTGGGTTGTACAAGGCCTGGTGTCAAGTTAGAGAACATGATGGAGATTGAGCTGGAGTGTGTGGAAATGCTGCAGAAACAGAGCCGTGATGGAGACTGCTCTGGGGCCACCTCCCACAGTGGATGTCCCAGAGTCAAGCTGCCTACCAGTAGGCCTCTCTCTGGAGAGTCACTCCTTCAGTGTCGGATGCGGAGCTTGGACTCTCTTTTCCTTCTGTGAAGGACCCTGCGCCTGATCAACGGAATGGCTGAATGGGGTCCTGCTTGCTCTTCTGGTCTCCGGAAAGCTTGGGTCTTTGTTACACCTGGAGACACTGCCCCCCACCTACCCAATTCCAGGTTTCAGGAAAATCTCCATACCTCTGCGCATTGTAAACTCGCCTGAACTGTATCCAGACCACACCACTTTAAATACCCCAGTCTGTAAGAGAACATACAACAGGGCTCTTGGTCTCCTTGGGTGACTTAAGAGTATCCCCTCCCAGGTTTACTCTCAATAAACCCGCCTGCTGTTGAAGACAAGACTCTCTCCTTTGTCTCTTTATTTCTTTTCCTTACATTCTGTCACTCGTCCTTCCCCACCTCTGTCTTTAATTCTTATCCACACATCTCTCCCTGACCACTTCTTCCCGTGACTGACCATTGGCTGTGCTCTAGGTCTAGTCCTGTCCAGGAAGACGGGGCACCACCTCCCACCCCTGCCCCTTCGCTGTCACCTTTTACCCTCACTCCTGCTCCCAGCGGAGTCCTGGTGTGGAGCTACAGGATAATGCGCTGGACCACAAGGTAAGGTTGAACTACAAGGTTGGTGGTTCAAATCCACCAGACGCTCCTGGGAAGCCCTGTACAGGTCGCTATGAGTCAGAACCGACTCAGTGTCACTTGACAACAACAACACTGCTCAGAGCAGGTAGGGATCTGCTTCAGAGAAGCAACTCGTGTTTTATTACTGCCTGTCTTGGTTGGTCCTAGAATTATGGATTTTCAGCATTACATAATTCTAGTTCAAAGACAAAGATAGCTACTGACAAGAATATACATGATCTTGTCATAGTATTTTGGAAATAGATCTCCCCTTTAAATACTTTTAAGAAGACCCTCTTAGGTAATTTAATGCTGTGTATGTTCATTTTGGAGTCCTGGTGTGGTGCTGTGGGTTAATGCACTGGACTGCAAGGTTCAAGCTCACCAGCCACTTCTTGGAAACCCTATACAGACAGGGTCACTATGGGTCGGAACTGACTCAACAGCACTTAACAACAACGACAACATGTTCATTTTGTGCATGTAGAAACATATACTCTTGTAGGTACACAATATAGAAATTCTTGGTTTGGGCTTTTTTTCCACTTGTCAATACAATAAGAGACTTTCTTTTCCTTGTCTTGGAATGGCTTCTGAATATATATTGAAGTCATTTTAGGGGATGGCTCCAATATAAGGGTTTACACTAATCACATAACGCCTCACTGTGGGTCAATTCGTTAATTGTCAGGATTTCACTGTATTTTCCATCCTGTTCATTGACTGTACTCTCCCCATTCTATGGGTGCAGGTGTGGCATGTCATTAGGGTCGATTACTAGAAGTGGGATTTTACTAAACAGAAGATGAGCATTTTCAAGGCTCTGGGTACATAGTGCTAGGATGGTTGTAAGAATCCACAATTCTATTACCAGTGTATGAAAGGGTTCTTCCTAGAGAGAATACATTCACAGTCACCAAGTCACTCAGCCTTGTCGGGGATTGACCTCGACATAGTTGTGTTGTTCACGAGTGTTTGGTTCACGAGGAGGGGAGATCCAGTGGCGATAGGGATAGTGAAAGAATACACAAACAGAGGGAGACAAGGAGGCACCCCAAAACCAGGGTGGATGCATCACTGGTGGGCAGACTTGGGACTACAGGCATCGTGGCCTCTGCAGGCAGCAACTCACTGCCCTGCAATCTTTACTGCATGCCCTACAACCTGTAATGCACACCTGGGTTGGCCTGCGTCTCGGTTTTATTTAGGTGAGGAGCTTCACACCCAGCTGGGAGGGACTAAGACAAGGTACAGCTAACATCAGTAATTTTCCAGACATTCAGGTAACTTTACTTCGTACTTCGCTGGTTCGAATCCTAGGCTGGCAACTTGGTTTCTCAGCCTCAATTAACATATCTATAGCCCCTGAGCTCAGTTGAGACAAGGTGAAAGGGAAGGACAAAAGGCGTGGGCGGAGTCCTGCTGTTTTGGCTTCCTGAGCCAGATTTTCAGGAGGTGAATGGGCAGCACCTGGAAAAGGGATTAGGGAGGATGGGTTCTTTGTCTGTAGAACAAAAGACTGGGAAGTAGCCAACCTAATTTTAGTTAATCCATTGGAGAAAAGCTTTACCCTTGAAACCTTTAGTCTTGGCTTTAGGAGGTTCTAATATTTCTATGTGGATAATAAGGGCTCATGTCTGCATTTAATGATAAACATAACTGAATACTAAGATTAAAAACAATTTGCCATGACTGCCAGTGGCCAGAATTTGTTCCTCAGAGCCTGCGGCCTATATAGTCTACACACAGTCTGCAACACAGCCTTAGATTCTTTGTCTATGAAAGGAGCTTTTGCAGGCTCCTAACATCTGCTCTGCTCCTGCAGTCCTGGTGTGGCGCTGTGGGTTAATGCACCAGATTGCAAAGCAGTTTGAACTGCCAGGTTGGTGGTTCAAGCACACCAGCTGCTCCTTGGAAACCCTATACAGGGTCGCTATGGGTCGGAAATGACTTGAGGGCACTTAACAACAACAACATCCGCTCCATCCTGTAGACTAACTTAAGCACACACATATTTCAGATTCCTGCATCTGAGGGTTGTGAGGCCATGAGCAGTGATAAGGTTTGTTGAGTAAACAGATGTCAGCATTGAGTAGTTGTGTGTTCACCTTCCTTCTAATCAGATTGTGAGAGACACTAGGTGTTGTGAGATTCTTTTAAAAATATTATCCGTTTCAGTTTACAAAAATATGCTCTGTAGTATACTGCCTCAGTTAAGTCTTCTTAGAAAATTGGCCGTCTCCACTGAAGGGGATTTCTTTTATGGAAGATATGAGACCATGAAGAAACACAACAATACTGCTGATCAGAGTATTGGAACTGGAAACTGGCAATTAGGGTCCGGTCTCCAGAGATCTGAAGAATGGAGAAAGTTCAGTCCCTGGTTGTCAAACCTGGAGGTCCCCAGGGAGTGGGCAGTGGAGACCAATGAGATCCAGGTGGCCCATGGGCTGTGGAAGGTGGAGGCCAGTAAAATGCAAGCAATCGAAGCTTTGGCCTAGTTCTGCGAGGCCTGCAGCTAGAGGGCATGGAGGTTCTGGATGAGACAAGGATTACAGACAAGTGGAGGGAAAGCAGGTTCTGGGCTAACTCAAGGAGGACAGCCTGGTGTAGGAGGTTAAGGTTGTCATAGAGACAGGACAGGCCGAGAGAAGTTTCCATCTCTAGCTGAGGCTTAAGAGAAGCAGGTTTACATCCAATGTTTAGCCTCTAGAGTCTTCAGGCTCCCACTTTAAAGAGTATGAATCAATTTGCTTTTCTCTGAACATCTTTCCCCTGAAACACTCCTCTCTACAGGTATTATGGTGTTGGAGTTTGCATGATGTTCTTGTCTCCTGTCCCCACAGAAGCAACCTGCGAGTGAAGTGACAAGCTGTTTAAGGCTTTGTTGTTGGCGAGAGATATGGCCAGCGCTGGTGTGGCAATGTGGTTTAATGCGCCAGACTGAAAAGCCACTTGAACTACAAGGTCGTTGGTTCAAGCTCACCAGTCGCTCCTTGGAAACCCTATACAGGGTCGCTATGGGTCGGAACTGATTCGACGGCACTTAACAACAAAATGGTCAGCGCTGGACCAGAGGGGAGCTGAGTTGAAAGCCAGCCCACTTCACAGCCTTCCATGCATGGACCATTGGCTTTTCTTGCTTGCAACAGTCCATTCATATTCCTCTCCTTTCTGCTTACCCTTGCCCAGAGTGTGAGGGAGGGGATCTGCCCATTGCTGATTGGTGATGCCTTGCAGAGGCGGTCACCAAACACATGTGGCACTTAAACAGGGCTAGTCTGGGTTGGGATGTGCACATGGGATTGTGCAGACTTGGTGGTGGTGTGCTGTGCAGTCGGTTCCGACTCATAGCGACCCTGTACAGGGTTTCTGAGACTGTAAATCTTTACAGGAGCAGAAAACCTCATCTTTTCTCCTGCAGAACCCCTGGTAGCTTTGAACTGCTGACCTTGAGGTTAAGAGACCGACTCGTAACCACTATGCTACCAGAGCTTAGTATGAAAAAAAAAAAAAAATCACACAAACTGTCTCATTAACAATTCCTTCTACGAACCTTGCACTCCACAGGATCTTAAAAGACAAGTCTAGGTGAAGAGTTTGTGAAAATGGGTCTCAATTGTAATTGGTAGGAGAGGTGAGAGGTGTTGTAATAGGTGTGAGTTTTGTTGGGGACATATGTGTGCCATTCAGAGTGTGCAGTGTGGGTCTCAGTGTGGTCCCCATCATGGTCAGCGCCTTTGAGAGGTGACACCCTAGGGTTTGAGACTGGGTCTCATCCACATTTCACAAGGGAGACCAGAACCAGAGGCTCAGAGTTTTCTGACCTTTGCTCCCTTTTTCTTCTGGGAAGGATCAAAAAAGAAAAAGAATCATTTTTAAGAAAAGAAAAATATGGCAATAGTTGTTCCCTGTGTTTCTTCTACTAAGCATTTGGTTTATTTAAGTACTTTGTTGTTGTTGAGTGCCATCGAGTCGATTCTGACCCACAGCGACCCTGTATAGGGTTTCCAAGGAGCAGCTGATGAGCTTGAACTGCCGACTCTGCAGTTCAAACGGTTTCTTTAGAGTCATACAAACTCCTAAGATGCTATGAGTTACGCAATGTTAAGAGTTCAAATGCTATCCCAGGCGTTCTTAAAATCAAGATGATCTCGAACTTTGTTTCAGGCATAATTATTCTCTTTAGTTGAGAAGAGAAACAAAACAAAACCAAAAACACCTAATCAGAGTCTCACAAAGGGCATTATGATTTTTTAAAAATCCAGCTCTATTTACTTGAAAAAGGTAAGTTTGAGGCCTTCTGAAATGACCATGGCTCTGCAAATCAGAAATTATACCTTCATCCACCTGAAAACATCCATCAAAGGAGAACAGTTTAAAGTCTGTTTTCAGGGGGAAAAAACTAGAAAATAAGTATAACCTGCAGACTCTGGAAATATATATAAAGGCAAAAAGAAAAAACAAACTTAAATTCAGGTAGAAGTTCTGAGATGGTCAAAGGAGAAAGGTGGGGGCTGGGGGGGGGGGGGGAGGCGGGGGTAGTGGGCTAGAACATACCAGCAAAGACTCACTTGTAGATGAAGGGAGCCAGCTTTGAAAGGAAAATACTTTATCACTTGGGAAGGGGAAGTGGAAAAAGCCATGCTGTTGACAAATGTTCACTGGACCTGACTCACTCCAAAGATTCTAGGAAGGCAGGGAACCCCCCAGCATTACACAGAGTGGCTGTATTTGCAGGAAGCTGTCCATCTTAGTGGGAGCCGAACAGGCAGCATTCACTCACTGGAACTGGGTTTGAACCAGTGACCTTGTGGTTAGCAGTCCAGTGCTTATCTTATAGTACCACAACAGGATAAGCACTAGACTGCTAGCTGCAAGGTCAGCAGTTCATACCTACCCAGTTGCTTCTGGAAACTCTACACAGGGTCATTATGAGTCGGAACTGACTCGATGACACTTCACAACATCATTTAAAAAACAAACAAACACCTGAATCTTGTGTAGACAGGTCTGGTGAAAAGAGATGGCGATAAGATTCTTATGAGTCAATAGTGAGTAATTGTTATTATGACTAATTGCAACTGTCACAACTGTCAAGGTAGTTTTGTAACAAAAACAGGGGGAGTAGTTAATCTTACAGTCCAGTAACAGAGGATCTAAGACCATCAAGGGAGAAGAGCATGAGCGGAATGTGGGACCTTATCCAGAGAAGCAGTGACACCAGAGATGGAGGCAGAGATGAGGACATAAAGAGAAAGAGCTGTCAAGAACTCTTGACTCATGGAAAGAGAAAGACAGAGTGCTGGCAGCCAGGAGGCAGGCTTGCAGAATGTGCCCTTTGGTTGTTTAAATGATCATAGATTCCTGGGTGTTTTAGTGCACATCCCCCCAAAACAAACAAACAAACAAACATAGGGAATAGAAGCAAATACTGTTAAATGATGATACAGGGAGGGGATTGTAATCATTGCAATGAAACGATGATGAATGTAAAACTGATGTTCTCCCATGTCAATTATCACTCAATTCACAATAAAAGCTTAAACAAACAAACAAAAAACCAAACCTGAGTAATGTCCATACCATTTGGGATTGTCCTCCAAGAGATGTAAAAAGGCTGAGAAACTGCAGGAGAGAAGCTCAAGATTTACAGCAAGAATGAACAGTCCAAGTCAAGAGTGAAGCATCTAGCTGATATGAAGTGAGGGAGACTCACAAGAACACCCAAACTTGCACATAGTACCCTTTGATCTAGCCTAGACGGCTTGATAATCAGAATTCGACTAGAGGAAGACAAAAAAACAAAACAAAACAATTTTTGATCAAGGAAATTAGGATAAATTGCTACAATTTGGTGAACTTGACCTATACTCATGGAGATAGTACCTCTAAATACCAACAGAGAAGGAAGGAGTCTTCACATCAAGCATCAATGCTATACAGGGTAGATAGGGACGGGCAACTTAGACATTGGCTACCTAAAATGAGGGGGTGATAAAGGCATGAAGTGACTGGCTTACAAGGTTTCAAGAAGGAGTTTAGTTTAAGAGTGTGTGGGGGAAGATTGAGTCCCCACTGAATAGTTTTCATCTTGTCTAGATGGATCTAGTTAAAAGAGATGGGGAAAAGATTTGTATGATTCAATCGTGAATAATTGTTATCATGACTAATTGCGACTGTCACAACTGTAAAGGTAGAAGTTTTACAACAAAAACGGGGGAGTGGTTAATCTTACAGTCCAGAAACAAAGGACCCTAGGATCATCAAGAGAGAAGAGCACAAGAGGAATGTGAGACCTTATCCAGAGAAGAAGGTCCACCAGAGATGGAGGCAGAGATGGGGACATGGAGAGAGTGAGCAGCTGAGGACTCGAGATTCATGGGAAGAGAGGAACTAAGAGCTGGTAGCCAGGAGGCAGACTTGCAGAATGTGCCCTTTGGTGGTGTAAATTATTATATATGCCTGAGTGCTTTAGTGGATAGAGAGAACTACTGTTAACTGATGGTACATGGATAGGATTATAATAATTGTGATGAAACAAGGTATATGATTTATTGAATGTAAAATTATACCTTTATCTTGTAAACTTTCACTCAATTCACAATTAAAACTTTTAAAAAAGAAATTAAACAGTCCTACCCCTAAGGTGGCTATGGATCAGTACTGACTCGATGGCACCTAACAACAACAACCCCCTAGAACAGAGAATTTTCAAAGTGAGTTTAGTAATGTAAGCTGAGTACAACAGAGGGAAACTCAGGGACCCTATTTACAACAGAACAAAACATCACCTGGTCCTGCGCCATCCTCACAATTGCTGCCACTGTGCCGATCCATCTCGTTGGGGGTCTCCCTCTTTTTCTCTGTCCCTCCGCTTTACAAAGCATGATGCCCTTCTCCAGGGACTAGTCCCTCCTGATAATATGTCCAAAGTATGAGAGTCAAAGCCTGCCCATCTTGACTTCAAAGGAGGATTCTGGTTGCTCTTCTTCCAAAATAGATCTGTTCTTCGGGCAGTCCATCGTCCCTTTAATATTCTCCTCCAACAGCACAACTCAAATACATCAATTCTTCTACGGTCTTCCTTATTCATTTGTCCAACTTCTACATGCAGATGAGGCTAATGAAATACCATGGCTTAGGCACGCTTTAAAAAGGTCTTGTGCAGCAGATTTTCCTAATGCAATATGTCATTTGATTTCTTGATTGCTGCTTCCATGAGTGTTGATGGTGGGTCCAAGCAAAATGAAGTCTTTAACAACTTCAATATTTTCTCCATTTATATGGATGTTATTTACTGGTTCAGTGGTGAGGATTTTCGTTTTCTTTACATTGAGGTACAACCCATACTGAAGGCTGTGCTCTTTGTTCTTCAGCAGTAAGTATTTTAAGTCCTCTTTCAGCAAACAACCTGCATACCCAGGTTGTTAAGATGTTGTTAAGATACTGCATATTGTTAATGCATTGTTGTTAAGTCCTTAGAGTGTTCCAATACATAGCAAACCTACATAAAACTTCAGAGGCTTTATATATCTGTGGGGGCAGAAAGCCTCATTTTTCTCCCATGGAATGGCTGGTGGGCTCAAACCACCAACCTTGTGGTTCACAGTTCAGTGCTTATTGTACAGAGTCACACCCAATGAACTAAAACGGGAGACAGGACCTTGTTCAGCCGAGTCCCACTCCGTGGTGATGTTCCCAAGGTGGGCTACAAATGACTCGAACGTCATGAATTGGAGCAGTAAGGGTTTCTTTAAGAAAGGAAACCTGCAAGGGGAGATATGCCATAGACAACAGTATCTCTCCGAGCTCACAGCCTTTTGGGGTTTTACTGGGCTAAAGGGAGTCCTGGTGTGGCGCTGCAGGTTAATGCACTGGACTGCAAGGTCTGTTGGAGCCACAAGGTTGGCGGTTCAAACCCGCTAGTCACTCCTCAGCAACCCTATACAGGGTCACTATAAAGAACCCTATACAGAACCAACTCGACAGCACTTAACAATAGCAATAGAGCTAAAGGAGTCCTGGTGTGGCGCTGTGGGTTAATTCGCTGGACTGCAAAGGTGGTTTGAACCATACGGTCAACAGTTTAAGCTCATCCCTGTTCCTATACTGAGTTGCTATAGGTTGGAACCAACTCAACGGCACTTTAACAACAGCATAGGACTAAAAACAGGGACGTGCAGGGCTAGCTTCAGCAGGTTCCTGGAGTTATGATAACATCTCACAGTTTTGGATGTTAACTTCCCGGCTCCTCATTCCTCTGTTTGGTGTTGCTGTTAAGTACCCTCTAGTCGGTTCTGGTTGGTTCTGAAGAAGCTCTGGTAGCGTAGTGGTTATGAATTGGGCTGCTAACCTCAAGGTCAGCAGTTTGAAACTACAAGCTGTTCCATAGGAAAAAGTTGAGGCATTCTGCTCCTGTAAAGATTTACAGCCTCGGAAACCCTGTGCAGGGTCACTGTGAGTCAGAACCGACTCCATGCTATTAAACAACAACAGCAAGTCGGTTCTGACTCATAGCGACCCAGTGTAGGGTTTCCAAGGAATGATGATCCATACTTATTCTCATTTCTCACACATGTGCACCACATCCAACACCCCAGTTTGAGACCTAGGTCTGGCTCAAACACGCTATATTGAGGTTAACAGCCTGACTAATAAATCGTTACTGTACTGGCTCCGTGTTTTCCTTCTGTCCTGTTCTGCTAGGGGTTGGGCTTGTGGTCCCTGTGGGCTTCTGCATGTGTCAGGTCCTGCAGGCTGGAGGGGGCATAGCAATTCCTGTTTTTCATGAAAAAGAAGTGTTTTGCTAAGTCTCATTTCCTGCCCCACCTGTGTTTTGCAAGATGTGTGCTTTTGCCAGAGAATTATCTGTCCAGTCTTTATTCTTTCTCCCTCCTGGTTGTACCTTGCTCTAACAGTGCTGGGACTGTTCATGACCAGCTTACAGTTCAGCACCTCAGTGAGCACCCCTGAGCTCCCTTTGGAAGGCAGCTTGGACTTCCGAGTGGAGTCCCCTGGTATCACCTTAGCTGTGCTGGTGCTAGTAGGAGTGGGCACAGGCCACCAGAGGGAGACTGTGAGGCCATTGGAGGAGCAGGGGCAGGGGAAGAGGAGCGTGAAACAGGAGGCAGGCAGGTCAAACACAGGCCCCAGTGATAGGGTGGGGCTGTCCTTGGTGGGTGGGGCTGGTCCCTGGGGCTTGCCGCTCTGGATTCAGTTTTCAGGCAAGTAATAAACTCGACAGTTTGGAAGGGGCCACTGAGTGGGAGGTGAGGAGGCGTGGGGGATGGAGTCACCCTGGCCTGTTGGTCAAGTCAGAGCTGGACTCATTTCCTAATGGACATGAAGTGTTAAGGTATCTGGGACCCACAGTCTGTCAGCAAGTATTTATTGAGTACCTGTGTAATGCTTTTGAGTCCTGGTGTGATGCTATAGGACAGACACCGGACTGCTGACCACAGGGTCAACTGTTCAAATCCACCAGCCATCCCTCAGAAACCCTATACAGGGTGGCTGTGAATTGGAACCAACTCCGTGGCACTTAACAACAAAATGGTATGCTGGGGGTTCAAGAGGTTCAAAAACTTCAAGTTCACCCTCCAATAAGTACAGTCAGACACAGGTCCCTGGATTTCATGAAGGCTGGTAGGGGTTTGACACCATGGAGAGATGAGTTGGCATTTCCCTCCTTCCTCTCTTCTTGGTTCTTGGTCTCTCTCACCCTCAGTTTCTTCATCTATGAAATGGGAGTGCTGGACATGGCCATAGAGCGCCACTCACAGAAGAAGTGAGGAGGAGAGAGCAATAGAAATTGGTTACTTATTGGGTGAGGCTGGCGCCAGAGACAGAAAGGGAACAAACAGTCAGCCATTATGTGTCCCCAATGTTATCTCTTCAGTATCTACCAGCCTGCTTTGGACACATTCCTCACCTCACGCAGGTGAAAAGACAGGTAGGAAGGGTACAGGGTGCTGTGCTTGCTTGGACACAGCTAAGACTTGACTCCCTTCCCAAGAGGTCCAGTCTAATCACTTACCAGAAACCATTGTGGGATCTTAGACCAAATCTCTGGCTGCCTCAGTTTCCCCACTATGGCTGGAGAGAAACTAGAGTAGGAACGTGTAGAGAGTGAATTCTGTAATATCGGGAGCCAAGAGATTATTTTATTATTATATTTAATTACTATATATGTTGTTGTTATGCATCTTAGTCATATTATTTATTATTTTGAGGTCCTCCTCCCTGTTGTGGATTGCCTGGTGTACACAGAGAGGGGCTGCGGGTTCTAACACTAGCGTCTCGGTTGTAAGTTTATTCTGTTTGGGACTGTGCTAACTTCTAGCGTCTGTGATTCTCCATAGTCCCCCAACCGTGATCTCCCAGCTGGACCCCCACCCCCGCCCCAGCCCCTACCCCCACCCCATCCTGGTCCCGAGTCCGCGTCCCGTGGCAGGTCGGACAGCGCACGCCCATCACCGGCCAAAGACGCCTAGTCCTGGAGGGAGGACCCCGCCGCTCGGCTCAGCCCCCTCCGGGCTCCACCCCGGGCCTCGACAGGGCGGGACGGCGGGACGGCGGGCTCGGCCCCCATGGCGCTGCGCTGGCCCCCAGAGCGCTCCACACGTGCCACTGCCAATGGGTCAACTACCTTCGTACCTGCCAGCGATGCTGCTCTTGCTGTCGCTGCTGCCGGACCTCGGACCCGGACCTGGCGCGGGTGAGTGAGAGAGCCGTCCCTTTCTGGAACCCAGAGTCTTCCTCAGCCCAGCCTAAGGACCCAGGAGCCCCCCCACCCTGCTGCAAGGTCTGCCCACCCCTCCAGCCTTCTCTAGGGATGCCCACCCACTCATTCCTTCTCAGGGACACAGAAGCTCTGCCCCCCAGACCTCTGAGTCCATTCCGACTCCTCGTGACCCTGTATAGGGTTCTTGAGACGTAAAACGTAATCTCTACAGGACCAGACAGACTCCTGTTTCTCCCGAGAACCTGCTGGTGAGTGTGCCACCTTAAGGGTAGCAGGCCAGTGCTTAACCCCCAGCCCCTCCAGATCTCGATCAACCCTCCCCAGGGTCCCCCATTCTTTCACCCATCCCAGGGACACAGCCCCTCTCAGTCCTCCCTCCCCCCAGATGTTTAAGTCTAACCCTGTGCAGCAGTACCCTGGCCCTTCCATCCTTGTGGCCCGATGTGGCCCCACCAGGAGAACAGAGCAGAAGGACTGAGACCAGCACCCACTGAGGAAGAACGGACATACCCTCTGGAGTGGACAGACGCACTCTGTGGGAAGTGTACACACAGCAAGACAGACAGACAGGCACAGCCCACTGAGACTCACCTGGGCTCACCCAAACTGTCAACCCAGGCACACACACAAACACTCACAACCCAGGCACACACACAAACAAACTCAGGGTCACCTGGGGAGATCCACAGGGCAAACTCAGACCAAGAGGGACACACACACATTCACACTCAGGAAAACCTCGTTCATACACACAGGAAATTCACACACACAGGAAATTCCTACACACACAGCTAGCTCCAAAACCCTGACACATAGCAGGAATTCACATGCCCAGATAGACACACAGCTACAGACACACACAGAGATTTGTTAACTGGCCCACACTTTCACCGACACACACACACACACACACAATCAATACACTCACAGATTCAAGTGTGTAAATCAGATACAGACACAGATTACATGAGCACACACACACCAGAGACCCCCTGGACTATAGGAGGCATAGATGGCTCTGGAACTCCCAGCGAGGCTGCTCTGGGCCTTAAGGCAAACAGCCCAGCAGGACCTGCCCCACCCAGGCTGGCACTAGACTTGGTGCTAGGTGTCCACCCTGTGCCAGGCTCTCTGGAGAACTGTATCCAAGGTCATTTAATGTCAGAGAATAGCAGAGGAGAGTGAGGAGGGGGCTCTGGGGACAGATTCGGGCGGAGTGTGGAGACTGAAGGGCCCTTTTCTGGGTGCCCACTGCATGGCAAAGGAAGCCTACAGCTTTGTGGAGCTCCCACGGAGTCCCCTGGCTAGAGGGGGTAGACAGAGTACAGCTTGACAGAAACTACTGCGGTCATTGGGAGTGAGAAGGAGTGAGCTGGGTGAGGACATTCCCTTCCAAAGACTATACATTTTCACAGAAGCAGATAGCTCATCTTTCTCCCACAGAGTGGCTACTGGGTTTGAACTACTGACTTTGGGGGTAGCGGCCTAATGCTTAACCCACTACTCCATCAGGGGAGTGTAGTTTGAGGAACAGGAAATGATGGATCTGTGTAGGGAGTGTTGAGGGAGCTCTGTGGGGAGGAGGGGCTTGGGAAGACTGGTGCTGGGACTTTATTTGGTTCTTCTGGGATGCCTGAAGCCCAGCACCAAGAACTAAACAAATGTTTGATGCAAGGTGTGAACTCTGAGTCTGGAGTTCCTGAGGGCAGGGAAGGGCAACCCAGGAAGAGGGAGCAGCTTGTGTAAAGGCCCAGGAGCTGGGACTACGGACTCATTTTGTTATGTGCCAGCTGCTACATATGCATCACCCTATACCTCCACCTCACAGACAAGAAACTCCAAAGCACAGAGAGGTTGAGTAACTTGCCCAAGGTCACACAGTGATGCTTAGTTTGGAAAGTCAGGCTGCAGGCGGGTGCCCTCCCCTGCCCCTTGACCTGCAGCCTCTGACCTTTGCTTTCCTCCCAGCCTCCAGGAAGTCTCATGTACACCGGCGTGGGCTCCTGGAGCTGGCGGGAACCCTGCAGTGTGCCAGCACCCTCTCCGCCCTGGCCTACATCAGCTACGGTTGCCACTGTGGCCTGGGTGGCCGTGGTCAGCCCCGGGATCCCACAGACTGGTGAGTGTGCTCTCAGGCCAGCCTGGAGACCCCCACATCCTAGGGGACAGGTTGGGTAAAGCATTTAAGGGCATGTCCAACAATGAGGTGAGGGATTGGTCTAGGAAGGTCCAACCTGTGGTGATGCCTCATAGGCAGAGGGGCTTCTGGGAAAACATGGCCTCTAATTCCAAGCCCTGGAGCCACTGAACTGCCCTGGCCATGGAGCGACTGCTTTGTCGGACAAATAAGAGTAAGGTACCAGGAGCTGCCCTCAGCCCTCCTTACAGCAATGATCTGGACAGATGAGGCCACCGAGGCACACAAAGGTGGGGTAACTGCCATGTAGGGTGTGAGAGCTGGGAGTAGGGTGTCGGCTGGGTCTGAGCTACTGACCTGCGTGTGAGAACTGATGGGATGTGGGTTGTTGTTGTTGTTGTTAAGTGCCGTGGAGAAGCCTCGGCTTCTGCTCCAGGCTGCGAGCTTTCCTGACTTCTCTCCTCACTGTCCTGGAGGCAGGTGTCCCCACGTTATGGGTGCTGGCCCCACAGCTCTGCAGGGGCCAGCCCTCACCTGTTGGCACAGCTAGCAGGAGGCAGGAGGCAGAATTGACCTGCCTCTTCCTTAGCTTCGAGGATGTGATTGTCAATCGACCAGCATTTTCTTACTCTTGAGCCTTTCCTTGAGAGCCCTGGTGGTGCAGTGGGATGAGTGTTGAGCTGCTAACACCAAGGTCAGCAGTTCAAGCCTACCAGCCGTTCTTTAGGAGAACGATGAAGCTGTCTGCGCCTGTAAAGATTGAGTCTTGTCAAATCTACTTTGTCCTAAAGAGTGGAGAGAAGTCGGAATCGACTCAAGGGCAGTGGGTTTGGGGAGTCTTTGAGGATCCTACTGCCAAACCCACCCTCTCCGCTGGTTGTCTGACTCCTCCCCATTCTTCCAGCTGCAGTTCAGGCATTGCCCCCGCCACATGCCCTCTGTGATTCCCAGCTAGGCCTGGCACCTCCTCTTGACTACCAAAATTCCCTCCTCTTACCCACGTCCTGGACTCCTGGTGTGGCACTGTAGGATAAGCACTGGACTGTGAGCCACAAAGTCTGTGGTTCAAACACACCAGCTACTCCTTGGAAACCTATACAGGGACACTATAAGTCAGAACTGACTCCCACGGCACTTGATGATAACAACAGCAACAACCCACATCTCAGCATTTCTCACTGTCTGGGAGCTTGTCTGCCTCCCCGCCCTACTACCCACACACCCACAGGGCTTTTGTGAGGGCAGAACACGGTCAGACTGACCTCTCCCCCAGCCTCAGCTGAGGGAGGGCAGGACTGAGTGGAGACTGGTGGGTGGAGGAATACCAGTGAATGAGGGAGTCATGGCAGCTTGGGCCATTGAGCGGGCTCCTCAGAGACTTGTTCAACAGTAAATGTCTACTGTGAGGACCTACAGTGAACAAAGCCCTGTGTGCACTGCTCACTGAGAATTTAGTGCAGAACATGCAGTTCAGGGTCCTTGAGGAGGACAGCCCGTGGGTAATCCATCTCTCTAAAGAGGACTCACAACCTGCCCTGAAGGGAAAGAATGTGGTTTAATGAAAGGGTATACAAATGAGCCCATCCTAGTCTGAGGAGGTGAAAGGTGACTGGTTAAAACCTGCCCTGAGGAGCAAGAACCCAGTTTTGGGAGAGAATGTAACAAGGAGACCATCCCAGGTTCGGGGTGGGGAGTGGGGTGCATGTGACGGTGGCACCAGTATTGCAGGTGGGGGTGGAGGGACCGAGACCTAAAAAAGGAAGAGTGTCGAGGTCCTCCCAGGCAGAGAGCAGGATGGGTAAAACCAGAAACGGAGAGGAGGCCAGCTGACTAGATGCTGCATCTCAGACTAGGAGAGGGCGGTGGGCCGGCGGGGATTGAGGAGGCAGTGTGGGCACATGGAAGCAGCGGCATTGTCTCCCAGCAGTGGGGATAGTCAGGGACATCTTGGAGTGGGTGCTGGCCCCTGATTCACCTGTAGCCCTGACAGGAGAGGAGAGTGAGCTGACACCCACCTGTTGGTCCACTGTCCACTACACACAGGTGCTGCCATCACCATGACTGTTGCTATGAAGTTGTAGAGCGGGCCGGCTGCAAGCCCAAGCTGGACCACTACTCCTGGACGTGCATCAGCAATCGTGTGGTATGCGGTGAGTCCCCAGGGCCAAACCCACCCATCACCTGAATTTACTCCCTGGGGATCCTGGCAGAACTCGGTCCCCCACCCCCCATTCCCCCACTTTCAGTTGCTGCTCACTCACACAAGCCACCTCTTGGGAGCCTCAGGTCTAAGTCATCTTCCACACTGAGCACTGCCAAGCAAAGCCAGAGAACAAGATGGGAGTGGCACCAGGTGTGAGCACCCTAGGTTCCCATCAGGAAAGGGGTTGGTTTAAATAAGCCAATGATACAATTCCACTGTAGAGCAGTCTACAGCCTGGAGAAAGGAGGAGGTGGGACCTCGTGCTGGTTAGGAAAGGTGAGGAGTAGAGTGGCTTGTCCAGTACAACGCCATTTGTGTTCAAAAAAAATTTAACCACAAATTTTCCAGAATAGTACCATACGACTTTCTATGGCTGTATGTTGTTGTTGTTAAGTGCCATCAAGTCAATTCTGACCCAGAGCGACCCTGTATAGGGTTTCCAAGGAGCAGCTGGTGAGCTAGAACTTCCGACCTCGCAGTTCAAATGGCTTTGCAGTCTGGCACATTAACCCACAGCGTCACACCAGGAATCCTGTAGACCAAACAAATAAACAAGACCCCCAAATAAAACCACTGCTGTCAAGACCGTTCTGAGGGATAGCGACTCTGTAGGACATAGAACTGCCCCCGTAAGTTTCCATTGCTGTCATTTCTACCAGAGCAGACAGACCCGCACCAGTCTCCCACAGAGCAGCTGGGTGCTCAAACCATTACACCACCAACCCAAAACTGTCATCGAATTCATTCTAATTTAAGGTGACCCATATGGGCATGTGGAGTCCTGGTGTGGCGCTGTGGATTAATGCGCTGGACAGCAAAGTCGCTTTGAAACGAAAGGTCGGAGGTTCAAGCTCACCAGCTGCTCCTCCGAAACCCTATACAGGGTTGCTATGGGTCACAGCCGAATCAACGGCACTAAACAACAATAACAACAACATATTGGCATATGGAGTCCTGGTGTGGCACTGCGAGTCAAAACGCTGGACAGCAGAGTTGGTTTGAACCACAAGGTCAGTGGTTCAAGCTCACCAGCCACTCCACAGAAACTCTATACAGTTAGAACAGACTCAATGGCACTTAACAACAACAACATATAGTTGGTACCAACTCATAGCAACCCTATGCACAACAGAATGAAACACTACCTGGTCCTGGGCCAACCTCACAATTGTTACCACGCTTGAGCCCACTGATGCTGCCACTTTGTCAGTCCATCTCATTGGGGGTCTTCCTCTTTTTCTCTGACCCGCCACCTTACCAAACATGATATACTTTTCCAGCGACTGACAATACGGCATATAAGGAGACACTCCAAACTGAGGGTGACTGAGATCATCTCAGAGGTCCGAGCAGGTTGAAGAAGGTGATGTGGAAAGGGGACTTAACGTTCTCTGCAGCATTTCCATTGTAATGAAACAAAAAATGGGCCTGGGGGATATCTTCACGACTTACTATGAATTAAAAGTTAAAAAGAAAAGGAATATGCAGCCGGATATGCTTAATGCACTGATGCCTGTGATTTATTTTTAAAAGTATCAAAAATAACACTCCCGCCCCTCTCTGTCTTCTCTGCACTTGGAGCAGCTTTCCTGCCACAGTCCCTCATCCCCTGAAAATGTTCACCTGCACCAAATTTGTCTGCACCCCTTCCCTGGTCAGGAGCACTTCTCAGCTTCTGAAGCCACCATTGTCTGCAGTGGTACTGAAACAACTCCAGACACTGACAGATAAGCTTGACAGCCGCAGGTTCCCTGACCTCACTTACTTCTAGTCGAAGTTTCTAAACCAGCATGATCTCAAGGGACATTGACACCGCAGCCATGTTCATTGGGGCTGGGGCTGCCACAGTGGGAGTGGCTGGCTCTGGAGCTGGGATTGGAACTGTGTTTGGGAGCCTTATCATTGGATATGCCAGGAACCCTTCTCTGAAGCAGCAGCTCTTCTCCTACGCTATTCTGGGCTTTGCCCTCTCGGAGGCCATGCGGCTCTTTTGTCTGATGGTGGCCTTTCTCTTTTGTCTGATGGTGGAGTTGTCTCCATTTCCCAAGTTCTTTTTTTCCGTGTCTCGTCTGTCCTACATATTCCTTTCCTTGTACCTCCCCAGGCAGCCTGGGGAAAGTAATTGGCTCAGAGTTTGACAGAGGGAAGCTAAATAAATGTTGTCTAAATAAGAAAAAAAAAAACAAAAAAAACCTCCCAATAAGGAGATGGCAGGACAGTGGGCTGATGGAGAAGGAGGCAGTAAAGCCAAATGTCAGTAGTAGATCCTGTGTGGCGAAGATACAGATGTTCACTGATAGTCCCTTCAGCTTTGGTACATGTATGAAGTGTTTCCCAATTAAATACTGGAAACAAACAAAAAGCAAAAGAAAGGAAAGAAGATAGCAAGAGGGCCCCCGACACCTCCATTTCCTCGGCTGTGGAGTCCTGGTGTGGGCTGTGGGTTTATGAACTGGACTTCAAGATCGGTTTGAACCACAAGCTTGGCAGTTCAAGCTCAGCAGCTGCTCCTCAGAAACCCTATACAGGGTCGCTATGAGTCAAAACTGACTCGACAGGCACTTAACAAAAATAACCCCAATGTGTGACCCACTCCAACTTGGTGTGATGCAACATGTCTCTTGGACCTTGGTTCTAAGGGCCAACCCCAATGTCCAAGGAGAGCCAGAGCCTTATGTCATCCTAGTGGCTGCAGGGACAGCAGGTCCAGGTTTAAAACACCTCACCTTAGAGCTTTGACACCTCTCTGACAAAATTAACCAGGTTTTTTATTGCTTGTTTTTTAATATCTAATTTTATTATGCCTAATTTTATAATGTCTAATTTTATTATGTCTAATTTTATTGGAGTCCTGGTGTGACACTGTAGGATAAGCACTTGACCACAAGGTTGGTGGTTCAAACTCAGCAGCCACTCCTTGGAAACCCTGCATAGGGTTGCTGTGAGTCGGAACTGACTTGACAGCAGTTAACAAGAGCAACAATTTCATGTTTGGTAGAAATATAAAATTATTTTAAAGTGTGCTAATCAGGGGTTGAATTCCTGGTGTGGTGCTGTGGGCTCAGCGCTGGACTATGAACCATAAGGTCGGCAGTTCAAACCTACCAGTTGCTCCTCGGAAACCCTATATAGGGTTGCTATGAGTCAGAACCAACTCAGAGGCGCTTAACAACTCGGTGGTACTTGGTGCATTTACATGTTGGCCAACTATGACTTCATCATCTCCAAAGAAAACTCAAGGAATCCTGGTGATACAGTTGGAAAAGCATTAGGCTGCTAGCTGTAAGATTGGCAGTTCAAACCCACCAATGGCTCCATCAGAGAAAGATGTGGCAGTCTGCCTTTGTAAAGATTGTTGTTATTGTTGAGTGTGTCAAAGTGGTTCCAACTCACAGCAAGCCTGTCTAGGGTTTCCGAGGAGCAGCTGGTGAATTTAAGTCACTGACCTCGGGCTCACGCGCATTCTCGTACAGCACCACACCGGGATGCCTCTGTACAGATCCCAGCCTCAGGAACGCCTTGGGGCAGTTCTGCTGTATCCTCTAAGGTCACTGTGATCCAGCGTTGACTCCAAGGTAGCAGTTTGAGGAAAGAAAATGCTGTGCCCATTAGCCATTCACTCACCATTACTCTGGTGGCATAGTGGGTTACATGTTGGGCTGCTAACCACAGGTCAGCAATTCAAATCCACCAGCCACTCCATGGAAGAAAGATGAGGCTTTCTGCCCTCATAAAGATTTGCAGCCTCGGAAATCCTCTACAGGGTCGCTGTGAGTTGGAATGGGGCTTGGATGGAAAATCTGTTAAAGGTTCATCCTTTCTCCTTTAAGTGGCATTTTCTGCTTGGCTCCTTACCAGGTAGAAATAATATTTGTAAGACATTTTGTCAATACATCTGCTGGTGAAATCCATGCCTGTTTATAGAGCTTGCATCCTCCAAGCGACAGGAGCCAGAAGAACCCAAATACCTATTATGTATTTTGGTTACAAATATTCTTGTTCTGTCTGGAGATATTCTGAGCAGTTATTTGTTTGTTTGAAATTTATTTTAATGCCATGTTTGGCCCAGTTTCCATTTATGGGCCTGACTAAAATACATTTTAAAAAATTAAGCCTATCATAATATTTACTGGTAGGCCTCAAATAATTTTAAGTGTGATGGGCAAACCTGTTGGCCTTGAGAGCTATTTTTCCTCTCAAGTTTTTCTTCTTCTTCAACAACATGAGGCCACAGGACAGTGGGGCCAACTTTTGCTGTTGAGAGAATCTTTCTTGCTTGGGGAGGAAGGTGAGAAGGTCACGGAGTTCAGGTAGTAAGTCAGGGGGCTACCCTTGCCCAGTCTGTGATCTTGATTAATTACTGAGAACCTCTGGGCCTCACTTTTCTCATCTGTAAAATGGGAATGAAAACACTTAACCACTGACTTTGTGGGAGAATTGGAAATCGTTTCTCTGTATTCTCCCCACAGATAATTATTGATCATCTTTTCTATCCCAGCCTCTGTGTGAGGAGATGGAAAAGCAGCAGAGAACCACCCAGAGCAGCTGGGCCTTGCAGTCTCAAAGGGGAAGATGAGTTAGTGAACAGGGAAAGTTATGTGACAAGTGCTGTGTTGAGAAATAAAACAGGGGTGCAGAGTGTGCACCGTCTTTTATATGAAGTGATGGGGTCAGTTAGGGTCTCACTGATAAGAAGTCATTGAAGCAGAGACCTGGGGCCAGCCATGTGATGATCTGTGAGGAAGAACCTCCCAAGCAGAGGACTCTGATGGGGGGTAGGTGATGGGCAGCAGATGAAATGGACCAGGCTTTCTTGTGAGGAACCAGGAAGGGTTTAAACTGAGGAGGGATGTGATTCGATTTTAAGAGAACCACTCTGGCTGCTGCATGGAAAACATCCCACAGGGAGTAAGGGTGAGACACTTGGAGGTGTTTGTCTCACTTTGCCTGTGCACCCTCCCCACTGTCCGGGATTGCCGGTCTTCGGGCGCCTCTGGGGACCCATGTCTAGTGACCCTGTGGTCTTAACCAGGAGGCTGGGGTGGCTCCTTTTTTTAGGAGCCCCCACCTCAGGAGCTCACAGGCAGGAGGTGTTGTTTACCCCCACACTCACCTGGTCTATCCCCAGTTTTTGCAGATTGTTTGTATAGCTGCATATTAACGCTCTTACTGATCCAAACTGCATTCATGTTTATTGTAAAAAATTCCAACATTCTAGAGGCATCCCTAATGTAGAAAGCTATACTCTGTCCACCAGAGGTAACTAACTTCTTAAAAGTTTGGAGTTTCTTCCTTCACATTGCTTTCAATGAGTATGTGAGCACATGAAATAGGTCCCTGGAGATGGACACCATACTTGGAAAAGTAGAGGGTCCGTGAAAAAGTGGAAGACCTTCCAAGAGATGGAGTGACATAGAGGATGCAGTACTGGGCTCAGACATGGCAAAGACTGTGAGGGCCGCGCAGGACCAGGCAGTGGTGCAGCTGCTGTACGAGGGGTGGGGACTGACCTGACAGCACCCAACAACAACATACACATATACACACACACATATACGTACACACACACACACACACACACACACACACATGCATAAGTGTGTGTCTATACATATATGTGTGTGTGTGTTGTCTAAGTGCCGTCAGATCACTTCAACTCATAGTGTGTGTATATGTTTCCAAGGAGTGGTTCGTGAGCTTGAACTGCTGACCTTGCAGTTCAAACTGACTTTGCAGTCTAGCACATTAACCCACAGCGCCACACCAGGACCACCTCCACCACCACACACACACACACACACACACACACACACACATATATATATATATGGAGTCCTCGTGTGGCGCCAGACTGCAAAGCTGTTTGAACTGCAAGGTTGGTGGTTCCTTGGAAACCCCATACAGGGTCTCTATGGGTTGAAACCGATTCAATGGCACTTAACAGCATATATTTATATATACATAAATATATGTTTATTGATTTTAAATGAAACATTATATATTAATCCTTTCAACTACTTTTCAAATTTTGTCAATACATGTAATGAATTTTTTCATGATGAAAAAACACCCTTATCTGGCTCAAAGTAGAAATGTGTGCAATGACAAAAAAAGCCAATGTTGTTATTTTATGTGCCATCGAGCCATTTCCAACTCAAAATGAGCCCTTATAGGGTTTCTGAGACTGGCCGGTAGGTTATTGAACTGCTGACCTTGCGGTTGGCTGGTTACTTTTCCAGCACCACAACTCAAAGTAAAAGTGGTGCTGGTGGTGTGCTGTCGAGTCGGTTCCCACTTGTAGCAACCCTATATAGGGTCTTCAAGGCTGTAAATGTTTACCGGAGCAGAAAGCCTCATCTTTCTTCCATGGAGCAATTGGTGGATTCGAACCGCTGACCTTGTGGTTAACCACCCCACCCCCATGGTTCACCATAAAATTCCCTTCGATACTACCTGCACAGACATTCACGTGATTAACATGTCGATGTTTTTCCTTTATTAAGTCCGCATTTTTAAAAAGGACACCAGTATGTTATTCATCCCTTCTTTTTCTCTAAAGCAGGGGTGAGGAACATCCACCGGCCATATAAGGCCACAGAATCATTTAGTTTGGCCTTGCCAGTGCAACCGCAACTCCAGCCATCACATTTTTTGTTGTTGTTGTTAAGTGCCGACAAGTCAGTCCTGACCCATAGCAGCCCTGTATAGGGTTTCCAAGGAGTGACTGGTGAGCTTGAACAACCGACCTTGCATTCCAGCGCATTAACTCACAGCACCATACCTGGACTGCCAGCCATTACGTTGTTGTTGTTAAGTCCTGTGGAGTCGGTTCCGATTCACAGTGATCGTACACAGGGTTTCCGAGGCTGCGAATCTTTACAGGAGCAGAAAGCCTCATCTTTCTCTCGCGGAACAGCTGGTAGTTTTGAACTGCTGACCTTAAGGTTCACAGCCCGATTGGTAACCACTATGTTTGACCAAATGTAGCAGGCTAATTTTTTTTTTTTTTTTAAGTTTTTATTGTGAATTGAGTGAAAGTTTACAGGGCAGATCATCAGTTTTACATTCAACAAGCAGGCTAATTTTTAAAGGATAATTTTGTATAGCCTGTGAATGATGTTTAAATTTGGGCCAAAAAAATGTTTCCCGTGTGGCTCTGTGGGTTAATGTACCAGACTGCAAAGCCGTTTGAACTGCAAGGTTGGCAGTCCAAGCTTACCAGCTACTCCTTGGAAGCAGGGTCGCTATGGGTCAGAACCGACTCGATGGCATTTGGCAACAACACCTGCGCTCTAAAGTTTAAGCTGTTTCCTCTGGCTTTGAAACTCTGTTGACAGTTGTCTTCTGTACATCCCTGTGAATTATAAGGGCGGGGCTCTTCCCCTGAGTTGACACCTGTTCTCTTCTGTGGGTATGTAGTTTACCCGCGGACCTGCTTCTGGAGTGACCCTGGTTACTATGAAAGGATGGAGGTTGGTAGCCAAGGACTTCTTGGCTCTGGTCCCTTCACTCCTTCCTGGAGTCCTGTTCTCAGAAGTGAGCCCCTGATGGCCCTGGACTGAGAACTGGATGCACCCAGGACCATGGAATCCTGGGCTCGGTGCTCGGCCCCTTGTAAATGCTTACTAAATGCTAGTTCCATTGTTAGCCATTTCATGGACTCTTAACTGGGGCAGCTTGCAGAATGTTTAAACACAGGCTTCTGGAGTTAAGGGTGTTTGTGTTTTGTCTTCCTGGTCCCAATAATATTTCCCAGAGTGTTGGAAGTATTAAAAAATATATATATATATATATATTTTTTTTTTTTAAAAAAAGATTTTTCCTTTCAATCCTCTGTTAATATTTTCCAATTTGGCAAGGAAGAAATATAGGAAATGTCATTTTGTGCTGGTTAGATTACAAGTGGGATTAAGCCTCTCTTAACTTTTGTCCTGGCGTGGCGCTGGACGAATGTCAAGAGAGGGTGACGTGACGCTGCAGGTTAATGTATGGGACTGCAAGGTCCATTTGAACTGCAAGGTCAAAGGTTCAAGCTTACCAGCCCCTCCTAGGGAACTATGAGTCGGAACTGACTCGACGGCACTTAACAACAACCCAACAACAACAATGGTCAGTCTCCCTCTTTAACCAAGACGCCCCAGTGTTGGAGACTCGCTGCCTTCATTCTAGAATCTATTACAAGAGTGTTGTCTTTACTGGATTTTATTGTTGTTTTTGCTTTTTGATCAATTCCTTATTTGAGTGGTTTCAGATTTGACTTTTCCATTTGTAATGATAAGGATAGAATTTATTGTATTTAATGTAAATGATAGAATTTATTGACCATAGTTTAGGGATTTAACCAGATAAATAATTTACTTAGTAAGTGCTTTTTAATAGTAATATTAAAAAGTGAGGGAGTTTAAAGTAATCATCTTGAAGTTGTCATGGCCCTCACCATGTCATCTGGGGGAACAGCATTAAGTGGCTCCGCTCAGTACAGGACCTGGGAGAGCTCACCACAGGGTCAGGGCCCTGCCTGATACCCCATCCCTCCTGGTGATACCAGGTCTCTGCTATGGTCCATGGGTCTTCCAGGAGAGAGGCTGACGAACTTCCGGTTCTCGTGCTTTATCTCCCTGGGTCTCCGAGGAACGCTTGCTTTTTTTTTTTTGATGTGGGTCTGGCGAATTATAATCACCAAAAAGTACTGTGCCCGTACTCTGGAGTGTACAACCCAGTGTTGTTGTTGTTGTTATGTGCCGTGGAGTCGGTTCCGACTCATAGCGACCCTGTACAGGGTTTCCGAGGCTGTAAATCTTTACGGGAGCAGAAAGCCTCATCTTTCTCCCGTGGAACAGCTGGTAGTTTCGAACTGCTGACCTTGCAGTTCGCAGCCCGTTTCGTAACCACTACGCTACCGGAGCTCCTTGTACAATCCGGTAAGGTTCATTATATTCACCATGCTGGGCAACCATCGTTGTTGTCAAGTGCCATCTATTTCTAAAAAAATGTTATCACCCTAAGCAGAGACCCTTCCCACCTAAGCAATAACTCAGCATCCTGCCCTACCCCCAGCCCCTTGTAACCACAGGTCAACTTGTGACTCTTTGCATTTTCTGTTCTAGAAATTTCAAATGTTGTTGTTTAGTGCCAACAAGTCAGTTTTGACTCAGCAACCCTGTACAGTGTTTCCAAGGAGCAGTTGGTGCATTTGAACCATAGACCTTGCATTCAAACCAACTTTGCGGTCCAGTGCTTACCCTATAGCATCACACTAGGACTCCACATAAAAGGAATTTGAACCACAAGGTTGGCAGTTCAAATCCACCAGCTGCACCTTGGAATCCCTACATAGGGTCGCTATGAGTTGGGACTGACTTGACGGCACCTTACATACATACATACGTTTTGCAGGTTTGTCCATGTCCTAGCACAGATCAGAGCTTCATTTCTGGTTATGGCTGAATAATATCCCAATGTGTCAATATAGAGAAGCCCTGGTGGTGTAGTGGTTAAGCGCTCGACTTCTAACTACAAGGTCAGTGGTTCGAACCCATCAGCCACTCTGCAGGAGAAGGATGAAGCAGGCTGTGGCAGACATATGGGGAGTGCTTTTGGGTTGCTGAGTAAGTATCAATTTGACAACAGTGGTTCCTAGTGTGGCGCTGGAGGGTCAGCACTGGACTGCTAACTGCAAGGTCGGCGGTTCAAACCCACCAGTCACTCCCTGGAAACCCTATCCAGAGTCACTGTGAGTTGGACCAAGGACAGCACTAAAGAAAGCATTTAACAGCATTTAACATGAATATACTACTTCCGTTTATATGTTCATCTGCTGATGGACACTTTGTTTCCACCTTTGACTCTTGTGAATAATTCTTCAGTCAATATTAGCATGCAAGTGTTTTGTGTTTCTGCTTTCAGTTCTTTTGGGTAAATCCATAGGAGCGGAATGGATGAGTCATTAATTCTACACGTAATATTTTACAGAGCCAGAGACTTTTCTACAGTGGGTGCGCCATTTTACCCTCCCACCAGCCATGGGAGAGGGCTCATTTCTCCACATCCACATCTCCACTTGTTACTCTTTGCTTTTCTAGTAATAGCCTTGAAACTTGACATTTTAAGAGATAGTCTTTAGACACTGGCAGGCAGTTTTTACTGCTGAATGCCCCGTGTGTTGTTGATTTGATTTCTTTTCATCTTCCAACAGGCTTTAGAAATGGCCTCTGTTTTTGCTTACTATTTTACCACAGAATAGGGTGAAGCAGCGTAGTGGGTTACAAGTTGTTTATTAACCGCAAGGTCAGCAGTTCAAGTCTACCAGGTATTCCAAAGGAGAAAGATGAGGCTTTCTGCTCCCATAAAAATTTATAGGCAGGGTCATTATGAGTTGGAACTGACCACACAACTACCAATGTGTCTGAAGACATACAGTTACTAAATCTGACCAAGCTGGAAAACTTCAAACTCATGAGTCTTCGTGGTACTTCTTGGAGAAATTTGGAAAGATTTTATATTGTTTTGCTTTTCATTTATGTGCATAATAAAAACCCCACACTAAAAGACAGGGCTGTTGTGGTTAGGATGATATAGCCACAGCAATCTAAGGCATTATAACTTCTAGGTTAGATATGAGATGAAGATCACAAAGTCTTATCAACCCAGAGTAATGGAATGTCTCATAGTGGAAATCTCAGCTCAGAAGACTTCAAAAACCTCTGGCACCACCAGGTCAGTTTTGACTCACAGCCACCCGAGGCTGTCGTCTTTATGGGAGCAGACAGCCCCATTTCTCCTGTAGAGTGGCTGTGGGGTGTGAACTGCGTGTCTTGCCGTTAGCAGTTCAGTGCTTATCCTACAGCACCAACAGGGCTCCTGGGAAGGAGATTTATTATTTTTTAAATGTTTTATTGTGAATTATGTGATAGTTTACATGGGAGAACATTGGTTTTACATTCATTCTATCGTATATCGTCTCGTTGCCATGGTTACAATCCCCTCCATGCATCATCGACCAACCAAAGGGTATATACCCTGCAATCCTTCCCCCGTACCCCCTAGGTCTTCAGCACACAGTCGCTCTCCCTCTCTGGATCTAAAGTCTCCAGCTGCTCCATCGCTCCACGTCATCATCTCTGCTTCCATTTCAGGCATCACTGCTTCTCTGGGTAGGGTCCTGCTCTCTGCTCTTCTCCCTTGATGGTCCTAGGGACCTCCGCCCCTAGACTGCAAAGTTAATCACTGGGAAGGAGATTTATATCTTAGCATCTCTATGTAATGTAGGCCAAGACTTAAGGGGCTAGGGGAGGAATGGACTGCATGTTACCTAAAATAAGCTATTTTTTCTTTAAGGACATTCAAGAAGTCTTGGTGGGTGTATGCCATCGAATCGGTTTCAACTCATAGCACCCCAGCATAGAGTTTCTTAAGCTATAAATCTCCACAGGAGTAGAAAGCCTTATTTTTCTCCCATGGAGTGGCTGGTAGATTCAAACTGCTGGCCTTGCAGTTAGCAGCCCAACAAGTAGCCCACAATGCCACCAGAGCTCCATTTTCAAGATGTGGTTATGTGCCGTCGAGTCAGTTCAACTCATAGCGACCCTGTATAGGATTTCTGAGGCTGTACATCTTTGTGGGAGCAGCTGGTAGATTTGAACTTCTGACCTTGCAGTTAATAGCCCAACTCATAACCCACTACGCTACCAGAGCACCTTGTTTTGAGGTAGATGTAGAGAAATTTTGATGGGAGTGTTGTTGTTGACTGTCTAGTTGACGCCAACCCATAGTGACCATATAAAGGGTTTCCGAGGAGTGGCTGGTGAGCTTGAACAGCAAACCTTACAGTTCAATCGGCTTTGCAGTCTGGCGCATTAACCCACAGCGCCACACCAGGACTCCGGTGGAATTGGTGGTCATGAATTGCCTCTCCTGTACCAAGTCCTTGCTTTCTCACCCATGCCTCCCAAAAATGCCCTGCCAAGTTGCTAACACCCAGTTTGAAATGAGGGCTCAGAAAGGTTAGGCTAGGCCTCTGCAATGCAGTTACTTCATATAAGTCATGTACCAATAGTATTTATAACTCCCATCAAACAACGTTCTGGCCCTTCTGGGTCTGGTTAAGGGAAGGTGGGAGACGATGCTGACAGGATGATGGGATTCAGTTGTGAATGGTTAGCAGGGTCACCTGGGTTTGTAAAACACTGGCACTCCAATAAAAGTGTATAAAATGAACCAACGCAGAAGCAAGAAGGGGGGGGGGAAGAATCTCACTGCCATCAAAGAGAGAAAGTCAGGAGTGGAGTGTGTCCTTTGGATCCAGAGATGGACCCTCCTCTATCCAGGGGCAGAAAGCTGGCACCCTAGAGGAGTGGCAGAGGTGTAGCGGCAGCAGAGCCAGAGCCTGAGGTGGAGTGTCGGACTCCCCCTGCCCACAGAGCAGGAGGTGGCCTGGCGGACTCCCCGGCCCATAGAGCCAGAGGTGGAGTGGCGGACTCCCCGGCCCCCACAGCCGGAGGTGGAGTGACGGACTTCTCTGAGCTGGGTGCCTTTGGGCCAACTTGTTTGCAGACTGGGGTGTCTTGATTGGTGAGCTACACTTGATTGGTGAGCTACATTTGCTGACCCATAGGTCTCAGAGCAGAGCACCTTTAGGCAGAGGTGTATAGTGAGTGGAATGTCTTTTGGGCATTTATCAACTTTGTAACACTGCCGAAGAAGGGCAGAGGCCAGGCTGAGTCAGAGAGAGGCTGCCTGTGAGCACATCCTACTGGAAGAACTGAGCCTTGAACATTCCTGACTCTGAATTTGTAACCTTTTAACTTCCCTAGTAAACCCCATAACTGAGTATGGTGTCTTGAGTTCTGAATGGCTGTTGGAATGAACCAACAAACCCAGTTGAGTTTGAGAATACCCCAGGTGGGATGGTTGAGGTCATCTATTTTTTGGCAGCAACACAGCTAGCAAAGGGTTTTCCAAACCCAGGCCTGGCTGGTTTTAATCACGACAGATCCCCAAATGAGAAATAGGAATACTGATTTATAAGAGCCGCCGAAGGTCGTACAAACTTTAGATTCTCCATTTGAAAATGCCTCCCTGTAACTAACCTCAATGTTCATTTCTGTAAAATGAGGATGAGGATCAAAATCGCCTTGTAAACTGTACTCAAAACATAAAAAGAGCAAAAAAAACCCCAAAACACCCCCAAACCCACTGACATGAAGTCGGTTCCGACTCATCATAACCCCACAGTGGCAGAGTAGAATGTTCCAAGACTGTAAATCGCTCATTTTTCTCCCTTGGAGCGACTGGTAGGTTCGAACAGCTGACCTTTCAGTTAGTAGCCCGGTGCTTAACCCACTGTGCCAAAGCTGTAGTGTCCTGCAAACGCAGTTTACGGCCTTTCCTGCCTTTCTCTATCCTGGCTTTCCCTCACGTCTCCATAGGGCCCTGTTCTAACCTCAGTTTCCCCACCTTTTCCAGGACCCACGGAGAACAAGTGCCAGGAACTCATGTGCAAGTGTGACCAGGAGGTTGCTCATTGCTTAGCCCAAGCCGAGTACAACCTGAAGCACCTCTTCTACCCCTATTTCTTATGTGAGCAAGACTCGCCCAAGTGTAATTGAGTAGCCTGACTTGAAACATACTTTTTTGTACAAGGAAATAAATCTCCTGTTCATGGATCCAACAACGGAGTTCAGTTCTCTGACAGAGGGCACTGAGGCCAAGTGATAAAGCTGCAAGGCTGGTGTTTGCCTTTTCTCTCCCCTCCCGGAACTCGACGCGGGTGTCTGTTTGGTTTCCAGTTTGATAAAGGTCAAAAGTCCCATGTCTGTTTTATAAGGACACAACTGGTTCTATGACAGTGCTGGATCAGGTAACATTTCTGAAATGTAACCCTTGTGAAAAGATGAGCTTTGTCTTCTGCCCGGCTCCGGATGAGAGGAAGCCAGATAGGAATGCTATTCCCCCAGCCTGGCCTCAGTCTAGGCTCCAAGACTCTTCACCCTTGTGAAGTGCAAGTCGAGTGGATTTTAACGTCCCCCCTGACACTGAGTCGATTCCAACGCCTAGTGACCCCATAGGACAGAGTGGAACTGTCCCCTTACGGTTTCCAAGGCTGTAATTTCCCAGAACAGACATCTTTCTCTCCCCCAGAGTGGGCGCTGGGTTCAAACTGCCTTTCCATTTCCAGCCAACGGCTTTAATCACTGCACCACCAGACTCTCTAGGCTTTTCACTAAGAGTGTTGGTGGTTATATGCCATGGAGTCAGTTCCGATTTATAGTGACCCTGTATACGGTTTCTTGTTGGCACTTAGCAACATCATAGCGTTTCCAAGGCTACCATTATGAGAGCAGAAAGTGTCAAGTTTCTTCCGCAGAGTGGCTAAGTTTGAACTGCTGACCTTAATGGTTAGCAACCCAGTTTGTAACCCACTACTCTACCAGAGCTCCTTAGCTAAGCAAGTATTACTTCCTAAGTTCATCCACCTTTTAACTGTTAAAATCTATTTCCCAGCTTCCGAAGTAGTACATCCACTTTGCTTAAAACAAAATAGAAGTATAAAGCAGAAATGTCAACCCTCCTCCCCATATTCCAGAAATAATCACATTTTACCCCTATTTTAGCGGCTGTCCTTTGGACTTTTCTAGATTAAAAAAAATTGATACCATTCTGTGATATTCATAACCCTTTCTCCAAGTCCTTAAAGAAATCTTTGGAAACTTTGTTTTTAAAGTGTTATGTGGTGCTGTGGGTTAATGTGCTGGACTAAAAAGCCGGTTTGAAGGTTTGAACTGTAAGGTGGGCGGGTCAAGCTCACCAGCCGTTCCTCATAAACCTTATACAGGATTGCTGTTGGTCGGAACTGACTCTAAGCACCTAACAAAATCCATCTGGTAGACACCCTTTGTAGATTACTTTTAGATATTGGGGCTGTTTTCAAAGTTTTAGCAATTATTGCTTCAGTAAGGAGTCCTGGTGTGGTGCTGTGGGCTAATGCGTCAGACTGCAAAGTCAGTTTGAACTGCAAGGTTGGCACTTCAAGCTTACCAGCTGCTCCTTGGAAACCCTATACAGGGTCGTTATGGGCCAGAATTGAGCTCTGGTAGCGTAGTGGTTACAAATTGGGCCGCGAATCTTAAGGTCAGCAGTTTAAAACTACTAGCTATTCCACAGGAGAAAGATGAGGCTTTCTGCTCCGGTAAAGATTTACAGCCTCAGAAACCCTGTGCAGGGTCGCTATGGATTGGAATCTACTCAAGAGCATTTAAGAAGTCTAGAGAGTAAATTATTCCTTACTCCAGATTTAGATCAAAGGGTTTGAATATTTGCAATTGACACCCTGCCCTTTGACACACCCGAGCCTGTGGTCCTCCTCTGGGCCTGCCTCCCTCCTGCTGGTGATAAAGAGAGCCCAGCATGTTTGCTTTAGGTCAGGGCAGCAAGAGTATTGTGTATCCTTGTGGAGAGGGTGGAGTGTGTGGGAAGACAGGGAGTGAGGGGGAAGGGGGGCATTAGACTGGGGCTTTGTAACCACAGTACAGCCCAGGGTCAGGTGTGTTGTGAGGGCTTTAGTTGGGGCCCCACCCCAAAATATGTGTGGCAAACCCTCATTTCTATGCTTGTGGTTCTCCTCCCCTTTGGGAATGACTGCCTTTGTGACATGAATGAGGCAGGATTAGTGTGGGGCAGGTTTTGTTGTTAAGTGCCGTTGAGTCGATCCCGGCCCATAGCGACCCTGTATAGGGTTTCCCAAGAGCGGCTGGTGAGCTTGAACTGCTGACCTTGCAGTTCAAATGGCTTTGCAGTCTGGCACATTAGAGAGATTAAATTAGCGAGTAGGCAGAGGTGGGGGAAAGGAGGTGTAAAGACACAGGAGGATCTCTTAGGAGCCAAAGCTCAGAGCAAAGGCCCTTCCTCCAGAGCCTCCCCCTAGAGCCTAGTCCCCTAAACTGTGAGAGGATACATTTGCTTCTTCAAGGCCCCCACTGTGGTAATTGTCGTGGCAACACTAGAGAACTCAAATGTGAGTTAAACACGTCCAGCCAGGCAGCCTTTGGGGGTCTACTGAGCAAACATGTTGTTGTTGTTAAGTACCGTGGAGTCAGTTCCGACTCACAGCGACCCTGCACAGGGTTTCCAAGGCTGTAAATCTTTATGGGAGCAGAAAGCAAGCCTCATTTATCTCCCGTGGAACAGCTGGTAGTTTCGAACTGCCGACCTTGAGGTTAGCAGCCCAATTCGTAACCACTACTCTACATGAGGTGGAAGAAAACCCTCCTCCCTCCTTTCTTTCACTGGGGGGCCCTTGGCAAGCAGCCACAGCAGGTTTGGGGGATGTGAGCCTGACTACCACAATTATACTTGACAGACTTTTCTACACAGTCATTTTTTCTCTGGATCAGAGAAGTCTGAATCTGTATACATATAAAAAAATCTTTATTTTTATCTCAAGTAATTTCTTCAAACTTTTTCAGATGCAAAGTATGACAGATACCTCATTCAAAGACACAAAGGACCAGTGAATGGTTCAGGGGTATTACAAAAACCCTTTGGCTGCAAGCTTTCTCTCTTCAGGGCCAGTCTACTGAGAGAGTGTGTTTACATCTGCCATTGTCCCACTGAAGGAAGTAGAAGGCCAGGGTTCCCGTCCAGCCGCTCTGTGTGTACAAGTCCAGCACTTGGTAATTATAATTACCACAACAGGACAGTGAAGGCAGACAGTGTAAGGTCAATTTACAAAATGTTTCCTGGAAAAGAGCTGTCCTGGGATTTATTTTACAGAATAAATCTTCAAAACAAAACAAAATAATTTTAAGGTAGCAGTGAGGCAGCTGAGCCTGCTGTGAATTAAACCCTTTGCCGCTGAGTCAGATTTGGACTCGTAACAACCCAGAGAAAGAGGAGAACTGTCCCACATGGTTTCCAAGGCTATCATCTTCAGGAAGCAGATTTCCACAGCTTTCTTCCGCGACGTGGCTGATCTTCCGCCGCCAGAACTCCTTTGGCATCAGCTTACCCGTATCCTGCTTTGTCCCCTTACTCAGAGAAATGGATCCAAACGTCAGTCATTACAAGTAGAGACCGTGCTGCAGGTCTCCAGCTGCGCCCATCTTCAAGCACGTCTTCACTCAGACCAACTGCCGATCAATGTTGTTTCCTTGGTATTTTTTGTGTAACTAGCCGTCTATTCCTATGACAGGATCTTTTTCCCAGTTCCTAAACTTGACTTACAGGACAAACCTGGTCGTGGGTTCAGTTCTGGGTTCCATCTCACCCTGGGAGCCTCAGTTGGATGCTAAAGTTAGGGCAAGGGGGCCCGTGGCCTCTGAGGGCCCCAAGACTCCCCTGCCAGCTGTCCATTTCCTGTGAGGCTGTGCTGCTGCGTTGGCCGGACAGCCAGTGCACATGCTCTGGGATGCCAGTCCCCACTGCCACCAGGCCACTGGCCAGGGCAAAGGATCTGGCTGTCGCCTTTAACATACAAAGCAGCACCTTGTTTGACTAGGGGTGGAAAATAGGAATTCTACTTCCTCCCTCAGCTCAGATGGCAGGCAGGCTACAGTCACTTGGAGCCAAGGCACCGCCAGTCACAACACCTGGGTCTCCAGCCGTCGGACCTCCTTGACCACGAGATCGATGTTAATAATTGGGTTAAAGTACAGGGCCCAGTAAAATAAGCAGTTGCAAACAAACTGAGGAATGAGGGGCCAGAACATAGCCACAAAAAGGCCCTGCGTTGATACTTTCCAAAAATGGCTCCACATCCTCTGAGGCACCGTCCTAAAAAGAGAAGCGAAGCTTTTCAGGTGTGTACTTGTGGCAGCATGACCACACCGCCCTCCCCCCACCCCCCAGGCCTTCTCCAAGGGTCTGTGCACACAACTTGTCTTCCTGTGCCCTCAGCCTGACCTACCACCTCCCTCTGGGATAAAGCCCAGGGGTGCTCCCTCAGAGCACAAGTCCCTTACCGGCTTCACAGCAGGGTCCCGCTTCTGAGCATTTCTCAAACTAGGGATTTTCTCAGCAAGGTTGCAAGCCCCCAGGGTCCAGACTGTCCTACTGAGAGAAATCTCTAGTGCCCAGCCAGCGGCAGGTGTAGAGTGTGGCCTGCACAATGAAGTGAGTTTGTGGAACTGAAGTCAATTAGGAGATTCTTGTTGGGCTCTGAGTTATGGAGAGACTGCTTCTGATGGGCCAGGCAAGGAACTCTGTGGGTAACGGGGTGTTTCGACCTGAAAGGAATCTGGTCTAGTGAAGGTGTTACTTCTGCCTGGCCAGCAGCCAGCCCGGCCTCTAGAAACAGCATCTCCTCTCCTATTCCTTCTATATGGTCTGGGTGGGACCGAAGTCAGCCACAGGTTGTGTGTGTGGGGAACACATGACTGGAGGCTGGATGAGGAGAGCCCTGTAGATTCCTGGTGAAAGGATCATGTGACCCTGGCTAGACCAATCAAAGGAGTGCAAGCCCTGAGCCCTTTGTAAGTGCAATGGGGGGAGAAATGCTCCCTTCTTCCCTAGAACAGCCAAGAACCCCACCTGCAGGGTCAAGTGAGGCTGAGCAAGGGCCCAGGCCAGAGCTGAGCCAGGAAGCTTGTAGGCCAAACTGGGGGGTCCTTTCCTGTTAAGACTCACTCTAGATTGAGACTGTCACTTGTAGCCAAGAGTCCTGGCTCAGAGACAAACCAACTCGCTCATTTTATGCTTGAGTCCAGACAAGCAATTACAGTCCCAGCTGGTGGCAGGGCAGGATTAGAACTCAAGCCTGCCGAATTCCTGATGGAATGCTTGTTTTCCATAAGCGACTGCCTTCTCACATATTCCTTCAGTACCACCCTCACACCACACCCTAGAAACGACACGTATCCCTATGGATCATTACATAGGGAGAAAATGAGGGACAAACGTCAACAGTGAAGACCACAAAAACAAACGAATAAACAACCCACACCAAACGCTGAAAGATTTCCTGGGTGCCATGTTAGTATTGTTTTTCAATGAGAACCGTGGACAGTTTTGGTAAACTACGGATTTTTTCAAGTTTGAAGCAAGACATCTAAAGAGGCCCCTCCTCCCTGTGGTGTCATGATTTTCCCACGGGGACACTTACTTCAGCTCACTCCTTGACCAGATCCGCCAGAAGGAGAACAATTCCAGGACGGAGAGCAGCATGGCATTCACGATGAGAAACCGGGACGTCCAGTAGTGGACTTCCAGCCAGTCCCACGCAAATTCCGCCATCAGCTGGTATGGGAGGAAGGAGTATTTGACCAGGAATTCCCTCCACTGCTTCCACGTGGGTTCTCGAAGGTCCTGTAGGACAACACACAGACACACAGCTCAGGACGGGTGACTCGGACCCAGGCGAATGCTCATCCCAGGAGGGGCGTTCCACATCTTCTCACTCATACGCACACTTTCTCTCCAACAATCAAGAACCATTATCTGTCCTCTCCTCTTGGAATATAACTTTTCTTGGAATAATTAATCTGAAGTAGCAAAGATAAATGGTCACAGAAGCTCAGAAGTAAAAAAAAATCTAAGCATAGGTTATAGAGAATGGGGTTGAAGTGAGCTGAAATCTGTTTCTTTTGTTTTTTAGCTTCTTCACCACAGCCTCCACGGCTGCTGATTCCATTCACTGACACTAGAGGGCAGAGTGGAGCTGCTGCTGACGGCTTCCAAGTCTGTAGTCCTGATGGAAGCAAACTGCCACATCTTTCTTCCATGGAGCGGCTGGTGGGTTCAAACTGCTGCCAACCCTTTCAGTTAGCAGCCGAGCACTTAACAACTGAGCCACCAGGGCTCCTTTCATCACAGCACAGGTAGCTCAAACCGTTTCCTACATTCAATACTTTAGCTGTTGTAGGATAGTGACAAAAACCCACGACCATGGAGTCGGTTCCAACTCATAGCGACCCTGCACAGGGTTTCCAAGGCTGTAAATCCTTACAGGAGTAGAAAGCCTCATCTGTCTCCTGAGGAGCAGCTGGTGGGTTTGAACTGTCAACCTTGCAGTTAACAGTTCAGCACTTACTCTCCAGCACTATACCTGTACTCCAGGATAGTGATGTTGCTATTAAGTGTTGCTGAGTCTGTTCTGACTCATACCTACCCTATATAGAGTTTCCAAGGAACAGCTGGTGGATTTGAACCACCAATCTTGTGGTTAGCAGTCCAGTGCTGATCCTACAGCACCATGCCAGGACTCCAGAATAGTGACTGTTGGTTTTGTCGAGTTGGTTCCGACTCAGTGGCCCTTTATAGGGCTTCCAAGATGCCACTGGTAGTAGTTGTGGGGAAACGTAAACACACACACACACACACACACAAAATCTCTTCCCACAACTCTGATGGTACAGTGCCCCGGCCCCCCCCACTTGAAACACGGTTGCAGTTCCCAGCCGTCAACCTCAGTCTAGAGTAGCCTAACACGATGATGTCACCCGGTTCACTTCATCCCATGGGACTGCGAGTCCAGTATATTGTTAAAGTTGCTCTATTTTATCATTGGTTATTGTTGTCAAGCTCTTACTGTACCTAATTCAGAAATTAAACATTCTCACAGGTATGTATAGAGTCCTGGTGTGGCGCTGTGGGTTAATGCGCTGGACTGCAGAGTTGGTTTGAACCGCAAGATTGGTGGTTCAACTTCACCAGCTGCTCCTTGGAAACCCATATAGCGTCGTTATGGGTCGGAACTGACTTGATGGCACTTAACAACAGGTATGTATGTATAAGAATCAACGGTGTTACTTATGAGGCTCAGCATCCACTGGGGATCTTGGCACATATCCCCCTGTGGGTCAGGGGAGACGATTGAAAAGTTAAGAGTCCTTAAGCATCTCCTAGGCAACTGGGAGCCTAAGGACATGCAAGGGGCTGGAAGCTCCAGAGGACGGTGCACTGGGACTGGGATGGGGGTTCAGGAAAGCGGTCACTCTGACGAGTGGGCAGAGCCATGGGGAAGGCTGGGGTCTCTGTACTCCCAAACTGCGAGGGCAGGTAACTGGAAACCAGGTAGTTACTGGGATACTTTGCCATGAGGAGAGTGAAACTCCATTCAAGGCTAAAGTGAGTTAGACAGGCTCTTGTTTAAAAAAGGGTCTGAAGCCGTCTCCTGGTGTGCCACTGTAGGATAAGCAATGGACTGCTAACCACAAGGTCAGCAGCTCAAACCTACCAGCCGCTCCTCGGACACCTTATACTGAGTCGCTGTGGGTCAGAACTGACATGGTGGCTCTGAACAACAAGCTGCGTTAGCATGATTTCAGAGGAAACCGTAAGGCAGATCTATCTATTTTTCAAAGGAGCTTTGGTAGCGTAGTGGTTACGAGTCGGGCTGAGGACCTCAAGGTCAGCAGTTCGAAACTTTGTCGTGGGACAAAGATGAGGCTCTCTGCTCCCATGAAGATTTACAGCCTCGGAAACCCTGTACAGGGTCGCTATGGGTCGGAACCGACTCCACGGCACATCACCACCACCAGCACCATTTATCTTTCAAGTGTGGTATACTTTTCAGATGGAATGTGAACATGGAATTTCACTGAAAATAACCTTTTCTTTTTATATAGAAGATTTTGTACATAATGTAGATCCAATGACTATTTTCTGAATCATTTTCAACACGCACTTTTTACTGAAACAACTCTCGCACTCACCAACACAAACCTATACTTTTAGTAAAATGTTAACTTTGGTTGGTGTTGTTAAGTGCCATCAAGTTGGGTTATAAAAGTGACACAAATCTGTGTCATTTATCTGGATCTAGCAATGACTGGCTTTTAAAAAAAATTTAAAAGGTCTTTGCTTTGATCGTTAAATGAAAATGATTTGTGTCCAAGTACTAAACCTAATTATCTTTTTGCATACTTAATACTGTAACCCCCAAATCCAGATTTTAGGGAAGGCTAGGATGTAATTTTATATTTTGAATTACTATCAGAATTAAATACAAAATTATATAAAACTTTTCTTAAAAGGACATACTGGGCTATTTAACAATTTGAAAATATTTCTTTCTACAAGATGTTCATGAAAACAATTCCATTATCTTACAATTCAATTTCTCCACGAACTTTTTGAAGCCCTCTCACATACTTAAGGGTGTGGGTTACACATGTGATTTCTATTTTCTATGTGACTTTTTTATACAAACAGATTGGAAGGATTGACCCAAGAGTGGTAATGCAAAAGACAGTACCCTTCTGAGACCAACTTCTTATTGTTAAGTGCTGTCAACGTGGTTCCGACTCAAAGCAACCCTGTGTAGGGTTTGCATGGCTTGAAATCTTCACAGGAGCACAAAGCCTCTTCTTTCTCCTGTGGAGCGAGTGGCTGGTGTGCTCACACTGTGGACTTTGTGGTTGGCAGTCCAGTGCTTATCATATGGACCCACTACGTTCCCCAGTGACCATCTAGACTCAGAGAAATCACCCTGAGTGAACAGGATCCACCAGTAGGTGTCGATGGGTTAGCCTGAAGAAATAAGGCCAAAGGTGTCAACGAGTAGCCTTGGTGGTCTGCTGATGTACAGCTCTCAGTGAGGTGGGACCTGCAGGACGGACTCGAATGCTGCCTTGTGGTAGGACAAGACTCTAACCTTTGGGGACTCTGATAAGGGACAGATTACCAAGCTGGGAGGTCTATCAATGGAACCTTCCGGGCCAACCCAGACCCATGCTGTCTTCTTTTAATACTTCAAGTCCAGCGGGAAGCCTCTCTTGCTAAGCAGCACAGGAAACAGTTTGGAAGTGGGGATGGTCCTACTTTTCCTTTACTGGCGGCTAGCCGTGGTTGGTGGTCACTTGTTCCTCCATGAGCAGCTCCAGCTCCACCCCACACTGAGGAATGGAAGACGTCTCGTAGCCCAGGCATTGTGTGGACCTACCAGAAGCTTGGTGATGATGTCCTCTCCGGAGTCGTCGTCCTGAAGAGGGCAGATGGTGTGGATGAACGGTAGGAAGGTGTCGGTGTAATCAAACAGGTACAGGTAGAGCAAACCAAGTCTGGGGGAGCTCTTGAGGGCGTAGAGCAGGAACAGGGACCTGCCTGGGTTCACGGCCTGCAGAGGACGAGGTGGGCACAGGACCACATTACCACGGCAACACCCACAGTGCTACCACAGCCACACAGCGTCTCCTCATGTTTGTGAAAGAACACGTGTGAATACATGAATGACATGGAGAGGCCACGCTATTGTTGTACTGGGCTAAACAAGAGGGGTTCAAAAAGATCACTGTGGGATCTTCCCACATTTTTTGAAAGCCCCCTTGTATATTGTATAAAGATCTAAAATCCATCCATTGCTGGGGTTAATACTCCTAGGCCCTAGTAGAACATAACCTTTTTTGAAAGCAAATTTACAAAACGTATCAGAGAATCATGAAAATGTGTAATTTAGCTATTCAAGGAGTGGGCTCCAGGTGATAAAACGAGTCTCGGATTCCCCGGCCCGTTCGCACCCGGGGTTATTCTCACACTGCCTACCAGGGTGCTTCTAAAAGATACTGAAAAAATGGAATTTTTCCACAAACTTTAAAAAAGCCCCTAATACAGAAGAAAAAGTGGAAATCAAGTGACCTAAGTGAGTAAAGAAACCTGGAAGATGGTTAATAGAGCAACTGGGAACTGTCTGCAGAGCTCTTACTAATGCTCCTGGATTCCTAAGTGAGGTGGAAGAGGGGTCACAGGGGCAGGGCCATGGTCCTGGCAGTGTCAGGCCCGTGAAAGAGGACTCTCTCCCCTTGGAGGAACATCCAGCACACTGCAGACAGCCAAGAAATGTTTGGTGAACAGATAAATACACAGAGTACTGTTCAAAAGGTGCGCAGAAAATAGACTTGAAGAAAACAGGACAAAATGCACTGTTCACCTGAGTCCGGTGAATATGGGCAATTTCTTTTCATATTCCTCCCTCTCAGATTTTAATACAAAGAATGTATTGATTCCTGAGATCAGCAAAGTGAAGAGAAAATGGGCGGGGAGTAATTTACCTGGTAAGAGTCTAATATCCAGACTATTTAAAGAACTGCTGTCCTAAACAACAAAAAGACGAGCAACCTAATTAGAGTGGGCAAAGGAACTGAATAGACATGATACCAATGAGGACCTACGGATGGCAAGCCAGCACCTTAAAAGATGCTCAACATCATTACCCGTCACCCACCCCAGTGCCGGAGTCTATTCCAACTCCTAACGACCCTGCAGGACAAAGAGGAACTGCTCTGTGGGGGTTCCGAGATGTTAATCTTTATAGGAATAGACTCATCGTTCTACTGCTGACCAGTTAGTGGGTTTGAACTGCTGACCTTATGGTCAACAGCCCAATGCTTAACTCACTGCACCACCAAGGCTCCTTGTATGCCACTGAATTCAGTTCTGACTCATAGTGATAAGAGCACCTGGTGGATTTGAACGACTGACCTTATGGCTCCTTAAGGATGTCACTTAAACCAAAAACAACAACAAAAACCCAAACCCACTGCCACCAAGCCATAGAAGCCATGTATAGGGTTTCCAAGGCTGTAAATCTTTGTGAAAACAGAAAGTCTCATCTTTTACCCTCACAGCTCCTGGTGGGTTTGAACTGACGAGCTTACAGATAACAGTCCAATGTTTATCCTACAGCACCACATGTTGTTGTTGTTATGTGTTATGTGCCGTGGAGTCGGTTCCAACTCATAGTGACCCTGTACGGGGTTTCCGAAGCTGTAAATCTTTACAGGAGCAGAAGCCTCATCTTTCTCCCGTGGAACAGCTGGTAGATTTGAACTGCTGACCTTCAGGTTCGCAGCCCGATTCATAAACACTACGCTACCAGAGCTCCTTATGGCACCACATGGGTAATGACAAAGATAAAGCTAACGTTCAATGGCATTAGTTTGTAGAGAAATGCAAATGAAAACCACAGAGAGCCACCAGGGCACACCTGTGTGAGCCAGGAGGGGCTGGAGCCCTGCTCAGTACGACCCGGCTTCCAGGTGCCGAGTGACGACAGCAGTGTTCCGCAGTCCCTTGGGGAGTCTCGCAGAGACACTGGGGCTGGAGAAATCTCTCACAGATTTTCCCTTATCATCAAATGGCAGCCCTCCTGGAGGGTCCGGGTAAGTAGAAGATCTGAGGCGCAGACTGATGACACCATTGTGTTTGCTTTTAAAACTGGTCCAGCATCGGACTCCCATTTGCTCTGATAACTTATGTGTAATTTCAACACAGGGCTAGTGCTGGATCTGTGGCCTAGAAATGTCCTGCTAGACATTAAAAGCCACAATAAGGTTAATATTAGCTGCAAAAGATGATTATTTCTATGTACACATTTCTAGGTACAACCATGTTTATAACAGAGCAATCAGGGCAAAGGTACATAAACTTCTTAACCCTAACTAAACACCTAGAGGGAATGAGTCACTGGAACTAGAGACTTAGGACCATGGTCACGGGCACGTCAAGGTCAACTGGCAATAACACAGTCCATAAAAACAACGTTCTAGAGCCTACGTTGGTGGGTAGCAACTGGAAACTTGAAAGTTTGTGAGCCCTCATCTAAGGTACAATTACTGGACTCTTCTTGAAAGGAGATAAAAATCCAAGAAGGGAGATAAAAAATCAGATTGAAAAAAAAAAGATAAAAAATCAAAGCAGGGAGACAAAAATCAAAGCCACATGGAGACAGTTCATCCACAGGACAACTGGGCCTGGTGAACCCCAGCTTCTATGACCCTGAGGCCAGCAGAAGTGATGGTGTCAGTGCCCACCGACCACTGCTGACCGACCGCTTTCAAAGACAGGGAGCACAATCACGGACCCTACACAGAACAGGAGAACAAAGTGGAACCAACTCAAACTCATAAAAAAGGTCAGGCTAACTGGTCTGTCAGAAGCTGGATGAACCTCCTGAGACTAATGGCCCTTGGTCACTCTTCAGGCCTAAAATGGAACTCACCCCCATCGTTCACCTTTCATTCTAACAAGAGATAGGCCTACAGGGGAACAAGAACACCAAAGGAGGTACACACTCTTTAGAACAATTAAACCTATCTGATCAAAAGGACAGCATGTGCCCTGGAGTCATGGTTCGAGCTCACCCCCACTCCTTGGAAACCCAACACAGGGTCATTATGAGTTGGAACTGACTCGATGGTACTTCACAACAACAAAGCTCGGAAGTCAGGAAAGACGGACCCGAATGGAAACAGTAACTACAGGGAGGTAGTGGACGGAGTACGATTACACTGTGCGGACTGCAGGCAACGTCAGGAAGGAAAATGTGTACAAACTGTTGAATGGACAACCAATTTGCTCTATAAATTTACCCAATCACTATTAAAACCGAGTGTTTTAGCTGTCACAGTCAAATGTGGATTTAGTACACACAGGGTCTTTCCAGATGGCAGCACTGTTTCTAATGGCAAAACCTGAAAACCACCTTGGTGGCCAGCAACAGAAACAAACAAACACCAAACCCTTGACCTCGAGTCCACTCCAACTCTTAGGACAACCCTAACTGCCTTGTAGGGTTTCCAAACCTGTCATCATTACAGAAGCCACATCTTGTTCCTTGAGAGTGGCTGGTGGGCTTGAATCATGGACTTTTTGGTTAGCAGCTGAGCACTCAACGATTGCGCCACCAGCACTCCTTCCCACCAACACAAGGCACAAACTGTCAAGTACTTCCTTGCACAATGGGATACTGCATGCAGGGGAAAATGAGTGAATTTGGAGAAAACAACTTGTAGGTTATGCTCAGTTTTTGCCTGTTACACATTGATGTGGTTGTGGTGGTGTCAGGTGCTGCTGTGTCCGTTTCAACTCGTATGGACCTCATGTGACGAGGAGGAGGACTGCCGTGGAGGGCTTGCTTGGCCATCACCTTTACAGAGCTCACTGGCTCCTTTGCTGTGAACTCAGTCACAGCACGTCCGGGAGGGCAGGTAGCGCCTGCCGCAGGAGAGACACGCCTTCCACAAGGGCAGGTATGTCCTTTTTGGCTAAGCAGAGTAACTCCTACTCTGCATTATTGGGTTTTCAAGCTTTTTTTTTTTTTTTTTTTTTAAATAAAAAAGCTCACCTTATATTCCCAGAGATTTTGGGGGGGCTTCACCCCCAGTGCTTTGACGCGCTCCAGTTCCATGAGGATAACTCTTCTGTGGCTGCTGTTTTCTATGGTGTATGGCGCACAGGAAAACTCTTCCTCTGTCAAAGTTAAAAGCAACCTGGGGAGGAGCGGAAGAAGCGTGCTGTTTTCAGTTCACACAGCAGAAGCCAACGTTCTTCATTCAGAATGCCAGCTTATCCACCCCAGGTGAGACATTGTTAATAACACCCGACAGGTAAACACTAGCGACCTGCCAGTGACGACCTGAAAATACTAATGCACTTAGTAATCTGCAGCGGGGTGGCATGGCGTTAGACCTATTCTGTGGATGATAAATGTAGCTCCTAGAAGTAAAGCGACTTGGCTAGGGCCTACCCAAGTCTGTTCTACTCGAGTCTTAGATTTTGCAGCTATACCCTACAATCTCTCACATATTACTCTTGGGGCTGGGAGGAGTGTGTATAGATAGAAAAAAGATCGGAAAGGAACCCAGACTTTTTATAAGAAGGAAGTCCAGTAGAACATTAATAGTAGTCAGTGTCTCCTTTTATCAGAAAACACAAATCCAGCTTCTCAGGGATTCATCAATAAGAACCCCCCAGTACACTGCTGACAGCAGAGAGAAATGGGCCCACCCAGTGGAAACGGATAATGTTTTGTGGGTTGTTTGGGAGTATGAGGGGCTTCAGAAAGTCCCTGGAAAGATGGGATGAAAAGATCACGGCATTTCTCACAAACTTCTTGAGGCCCCCTCACGTTTACTAGGTTTGCCAAGGCTTACTGCCTTTGACACGGCAGTTCTAGATCTGCAGAAACAACATAGATTGTGCATGCTAGGTAGACAGGTTTTGGTGCCACAATTTGAGGGTGGGAGGGGCAGTTCTCGTCTAGCAGGACATTTCTGGGTCACAGATCCGGCATTGACCCTGTGTTTAAAATACACAGCAAGTCATCAGAGCAGATGGGACTACAATGCTGGGCTTGTTTCTAAAAGTCAGTCTGCTCTTCAGATCTTGTGTCAGAGGGCTGGCATCTGACGGGTATGGAAAGAGCTGTGTGAGATGACTCCTCCAGGCCTAGTGCCCCTGTTAACGCCGCCTGCTGAAATGATGACGCACAAGAACCCTGAGAAGCTGAATTCACTGGGGCGGCGGGTTTCTTGGTAAAGACGTGCTGCCAACTTGAAGGGTACCAAGTAAGCCTGCTCGGCAGACGGCTGGCACTGTTCTGAGTTGTTGATTTCTCACACCAGCGAGATGGCATGCCAGTGGCTCTCTCTGAAGAGTAAGAAGTCAAGGATATTTCACTGCCAACACTCTACAGTTTTGTGTCATTATTGTTCTTTTAATAACAGTGCATGCAACTTTTACCATCATCAGGAAGCGACAACAAAAGTAGGAAAATGTTACTGACAAGAAACGGTGCAGTTGCTTTGGAAAACCGTTTGGCAAACAGTTAAGCATCAGTACCATATGCCCTGTCATTTCATCACTAGGGAGAATCGGAAATATATTCACACAAATGCCTTTAGATGACTTGCTCACAGAGGCATTATTCATATCAGCCAGACTGTAAGCAAACGAAATGATCTATCCACTGATGAATGCTGGCGGGGATGGTGGTGTGCGTGGAGCTAGTTCTGACTTACAGTGACCCTGTATAGGGTTTCCGAGGGTGTCGATCTTTATGGGAGCAGAAAGCCTCACTTGTCTCCTGCGGAATGGCTCACACATTTAAACTGCTGACCCCGCAGTTAGCAGCCCAACTCATACCCCACTATGCTACTAGAGCTCCTTCCACTGATGAATGCGTGTTCTGAATCGGATCTACCCACACGAGGTCCTATTATTCAGCCACAAACAGGAACGAAGGAGTTCTGTTTGTGACAGGCTACAGCACGTGTGAACTCTGAAAACATGATGCTGAAGAAAAGCCGTATGTTGCAGGATTCCATTTCTATAGAATGTCCAGGACCGGCAAATCCAGAGCGACAGAGTGTAGATGAGTGGCTCCTGAAGGCTACGGGAGCGAAACCGAGGGGCTCTTTGGCTTCATGGCAGTGTTCTAGCCCTAGATTGTAGTAATGGCCATACACTGTGTGAATACAGACATACCTCAGAGCTATCACAGGTTCAATTCCTGACCACTGCAATAAAGGATAGTGCTACACATAGAGTCACACCGATGTCCTGGTTTCCCAGTGCAGATGGAAGTCAGGTTCACCCTACATTTTGTCAAGTCTGTGCACAGCAGCAGTGTGAAAAAGTGTGGACTACTGTGAAACGGCTGAAATGTGACAGAGCCCTGACCTGAGCACATGCTGTTGGCACCAAGACACTTGCTCGTCACAAACCTTCTTCTGTCTGTAAGAAACGTGGCATCTGCAAAGTAAACACAGTGGAGCGCAGAAACTCCAGGTGTGTTCTGATGCAGAGACCACTGAGGTGAGCTCTGTACAGGGTGACTTTTGTGGTTTGTGAATGATATCTCAGTAAAGCTGTCTAGAGAAAGAAACAGAAAGCAAGGTGTGTAGAGACTTTGCGCCTCACCTGCCATTGACCCTCTCAGACAAAAACCTGTCTCTGTAGAGAGAGGCCCACGGGCCCAGCTGCTCCAGCCAGAGGACCACTTCTTCCGCCGTCCATTTGGCTACAGCCTTGTGCACCAAGAGGTCATGCTCTGACTCCCTGCTGCTCCAGTGATACACAAGCAGGACCACCTGGGGAAGAGAGACAGGGACTTTTAGACACGGCCGGGTCAGGAATGCCAGTCCCTAACGCGTGCGTGTGTGGTGGGGTGAGGACATGGCCGTAGGCTACGTCATTGCCACGGGAGTGCTGCTGGGACACACAGTTCTCTGTGAGGGAGTGGAGGCAGGGCATGACCCACTGACCCCATCGACACAATGGACTCAGACAGCTGTTCTACTGGGGCACTTCCAACCTTTACGTCTGTGACACGAGACTCAACACAGAGCTGAAGAGTCTACCGCCAAGACAGATGTGGTCTCCAGTTCTAGCTCTACCACCTTTAGTTTGCTCAACTGTCAACTAGGCCTACTAATGGGGAGGCCCCGGGTACTAGATGAAAGGCTGGCTGTTAGAACCAACCCAGTGTTGTCTCAGGAGACAGGCCTAGTGATCTGCTTCCGAAATGCAAACTCTAGGGAGCAGTTCCACTCTGCGCACACGAGGTCGCGGTCAGTTGGAATCAACTCTACAGTATCCACTAATAATTAATTATGTGAGAGAAGAGGGAGAGTAAGTTACTAACTACTGCTGTTTTGCTAAGTGTCATTGAGTTTGTTCTGACTGATAACCTTATATAGGGTTTCCAGGAAGCAACAGATGGGTTTGAACTGCTGACTTTGTGGTTTGCAGTCCAGTGCTAATCCTACAGCGCCATACTAGAGGGTGTTATTGTTAAGTGCCATTAAGCCAGTTCCAACTCATAGCAACCCTTTCTAGGGTTTCCAGGGAGTGCCTGGGAGATCTGAACTGCTAATCTTTCAGTCAGCAGCCCAGTGCTTATTCTATAGCACACCAAGACTCTACACTAAATGGCAGATAACATATTAATGTAGGGGAAAGGCAAGGCAAACAAATACCTAAATAAAATGATGCTGGTTATAGCTGGCATAAAAATAACTAATAACATTTGAGAGATAATGGTGCCTGGTTTCTAAACAAGTTATGTTGCTGTTGTGGTTTAGTGCATTCAAGTCAGTTTTGACTCACAGTGACCCTATATGGGGCTTCCAAGGAGCAGCTGGTGGGTTTGAACCATTAACTTGGTGGTTCAAACCAACGTTGTGGTCCAGTGCTTTATCCTCCAGCATCGCACGAGGACTCCACTTAAGTTATAAGTTATGAAGAGGATTAACTGAGATACAGCCAACACATATGGATTCCAATTACTGTTGGGTCCTTGAGTAAGCAACATCCCTCAAGAACTCAGCACAAGAGACGCCAACGTGCGCAGGGAACTGCCGCATGCAGCCATGTCACCAAATGTTGAAGTGCAGGCTAACAGAGCCGACTCCAGTGGCAGCGTGTGTGCGTGTCTGAGAGAAGTAAACTTACTGCCACACCCGTCAGAGCTGTGAGCACTCCGGAGAAGAAGCCCCCTCCCCTCTGCTGATGCACTCGGCCTGTGTTGGGAGCTACAGGAATCTGGTCATTCCCGTACTTCTGGAAGGCTGTGAGACTCTGGACTATGTCGTTATTCTGCTGAATGTCTTCAAATCTCAGTCGAATGGCATCAGGAAATAACTTCTCAATGGCATCCCTGTGGAAAAGACAAAATCACAAGGTGGTTGGCTAAACACACACTTTTGTTTGTGTGGTTGCTGTTGGAGTTAGTTCCGACGCACAGTAACTCTGTATCGGGTTTCTGAGGAGTGACTAGTGGATCTGAACTGCCAACATGGCGGTTAACTGTCCAGTGCTTATGCCACACTAGGACCTCTATCATGTTTAGAGGCTGAAATGAAATGTAGCAGGCACAGTTTAAATACATACAAGCATATTTTAAGAATGGACAAAAAGGTATTAGGGTCCTGTTGGTAACAGCAATAAAGCAGAAACAACCCAGATGGCCACTGTTAAGGAAACAACTAAATGAAATTTAGTAAAGATACTATATTCCCTCAGTGTAATGCTACATAAATTAAAACATGAACTCCTCTGATCACTAAGCATCAAGATGAATAAATCAAGGACATAAGCAGTTGTGAATGAAAATACGAGACTCCAGAAAAACATACTGACGGCATACCACAGACATGAGTAAATTCAAGGAGCCTTCAAAAAGTTCATGGAAAAATGTAATGAAAAGATACCGGAATTTTTCCACAGGCTTTTCAAAGCCCCTCAGGTTTCCATCTTATATTGGCACACATGTAGACCTAAGAGAATTGTAAAGATTCTGAAGAATCTTTAAAAAGAAAACAAACAATTTAGTTGGCATTTGAGGTTACTGCTATTTTCATGAAGTGCTAAGTTGGAAAAGTAAAAAATATGACCTATATAAATCCACATTCCATAGCTGAGTCATAACTAAAATTACTCTGGGACATGTGTATGCATTGTCAAGCGAAAACTGTTGTACTCTGTAAACCTTTGCCCAATTCACAACCAGAAGTTAAAAAATAAAAAAAAAAAGTACTCTGGGGAAAAGGTTCTAAGATGGAGAAGAAAGGTGGAGAGGAAAGGTCAAAGGAATCTTCAGCTTGCTCAGCACTGTTCCATTTACTCAACACGAATGTCGGACATGCATAGGTATTGCTGGTAAGCTATTTTAAAAACCACATGAAGTTCAAGAGTGAGAGAAAGACCAACCCTTGAGATGGTTTTCATTTTCAATTATACAAGCAAAGTATCCCCTGCAATTTAAGATCCACCTTCAGATAAAGCATTGCTGACGGTAGCTTACAAACAAACACATTGCCTGTGAAAAACAAACTGTTAGGTTAACAGTGTCATGGAACGTTTGGATTCCCCGTTTGTACCGGGAAGGTGGAGCAAACATTGCTCGGGCAACAAAAATGAAGACCAGGTTCTCAGAGCCAAGTCCTCACAGGAACACGCAAGGGTATGGAAATTGAAAAGCTCTGGTCATCTGAGAGCTCTGGCCCTTTGCTGTGGGATGCCATGCATGAGAAACCATCACTTTCAGATGTGATCACTGCAACAGAGTTCATCCAAAGGGTGAAAGATCAGCATCAAACCAGCTGTTCAGAATTCTCCAGTTACACCATTTTCTCTATTAGATGTAGAATGTTGTCAGTGAATCTCAATCAGTAAAAAGTGTTTTACTGAAGCAATGATCAGAATTTCTTTCTTTCCTTTATTTAGAATAACCAAGAAGCAAACCAATTACAGCCACCTGTGAGGAAGGGACTCTGGCTTTTCAGATCCTCGATCTCTGACTCACATTCTAGAAGATCGAGAATGGCCAGACATGTCAGCTTAACACCTTGGGCCTTTTCAAACACAGCTGTACAAGGTAAGGCTGAGCATTACCTGAGGAGAATATTGACTTTGGGGAAACCTTCCCATTTTTCTCGGCACTCCGGGCACTCTGTCTTCTTTGAAGACACCCACCATAAAGCTAGGCAGTGACGGCAGAAGCTATGGCCACAGTTCAAGGTCGTTGGGTTCACCAGGATGTCGTAACAGCAGTGGCAAGAAAACTCACTGACAGAGATCTGAGGGCTGGTGCTGTGGAGAGGATCATTGTTCTCTGGGCTTGTCGCATTCTGAGTGTTTGGCTGAGGCTCCTCCATTTCTTAGCCAGTTCTGGGAGCCACAGACACAGAAAGGTGCAGACTTAGAAAAGGGCTGCGGAGCATCAGTACATCTAGAAAAAGAAAACAAACACTTTAGTTGGGATTTGAGATTAAAGCTTATTCTCATAAGGTACTGTTGTAGCCGTTTTTGAATTATCTGTAGCAAAATTTTGCTAGCATGTGGTATTAAAGATATTGTCCGATGACTTACACATTCCGTTGGGTCACCTGTCTTTGGAATGGGCACAGTTAGGGATCTTTTCCAATCAACTGGCCAGGTAGCTATCTTCCACCAAATGTCTTGGCGTAGATGAGCGAGTGCCTCCATGCTGCATCAGTTTGTGGAAAAACTTCAATTTGTAGTCCATCAATTCTTGTTCTCATAAAGAGCTAAGTTTTAAAAGTGAAAAATTTTGACCGATAGAAATCCGTATTATATAAGCCAGATGTTGTTGTTAAGTGCATTGAGTCAGTTCCAACTCATAGTGACTGACTGTGTAGGGTTTCCAAGGAGCGGTTGTTGGGTTTGAATTGCCGACCCTGAGGTTCAAACTGACTTTGCGGGCCAGTGCATTATCCTGCAGTACCACACCAAGATTCCAGAAACCAGACAGATTATCATAAAATTTACTTCTGGTCTATTTGTCAACTTTTCAAAAAATCCAAGTGAAGCACTAGTCAATGGACTGGGGTGGCTGGGGCGTTCTGGAACGTTCGCTCTTATTAATGAAAATAGCATTTCTTTGGACGTCAGTGTCCTCAATTCCATTTCTAAGGTCCTTTCCAGCTCTTAGGATTTTAAATCAACGAGCTTCTTGGCAATGTCTGGAGTTGGCAACCAACATACTCTGTAAATGGACATACTTGTCTAAACAAAGCTGCTTCCCCACTAGATAATTATAATTTTGTAAACATTTGATTTCAGGCGCTCCCACCAAGTGGGTCTGCAGCATTGCTAAGAAGCAAGTGATTCTACAACAATAACGAAATGAATAAAATTAGGGTATAAAAAAGTATTTAATATTTTAGTTTATTTTAAAAAAAGGAGGTACATGAGGCCTTGTTTTCCCAGGTGCCTTGTGCCACACTCCCTGGTGGCTTAGTACTCTCCTGTCCCCCAAATCAACCCAAACAAGCACATGAGACTCTCTGGGTCCACACACACATGCTAATGACACTGATATGTAAATAGCAAGAGACTAATCCCTCATTTTGAGTCTTTGCAGATTTCTTTCTTGAGAGGCAGTGTGATGGAGAAGGCTTTAGTTAAAATCTCAACTTTCCAGCTCCGCAGCATAAATTGTTTGGGTTCTCTGAGCCCGTTTCCTTTCTGGACATCATGCTCTGGAAGCCATGGCAGGGGGATGAGCCCTTGAAACTGATGCCCTAAGATAATTCTTAAATCTGAAATCAAAAATACCCCCTTAAGTCTTCTTGAAACCGAGCAGTCACTAGTTTAAAAACAAAACAAAACTAAACAAAGTCTGACTTAAGCATTGTGCTCTTTTGTTGTTGTGAAGTGTCAACTGGTAGGTTCCAACTCACAGGGACCCTGCACAGAGTTCCCAAGGAGCAGCTAGTGGGTTTGAACTGCTGACCTTGTGTCAGCAATCCAGTGCTTATCCTACATTGCCACACTAGGACTCCTAGGCTCTTTTAAGAACTATCTACAATGCAAGATCAGAGGTGCGAACCTACCAGCCTCTTCCTGGAAGCCCTATACAGGGTTGCTCTGAGTAAGAACTAACTGTTGTTGTTAAGTGCTGTCGAGTCGGTTCCGACCCATAGCGACCCTGTATAGGGTTCCCAAGGAGCGAATGGTGAGCTTGAACCACTGACCTTGTAGTTCAAACGGCTTTGCAATCTGGCACATTAATCCACAGCGCCGCACCAGGACTCCAAGAACCAACTAGATGGCGCTTAACAACAATATACTGTCTCTAAGTGACAACTTAAAAGATCAGATAGGAACCTTAATGAACAGTGCATTTATGTTAATGGAGGAAGAGCTCAGAAAAGGTGACGAGAATGTCATCAGTGAAACTGATCTATACATGCAGAAACAACTGTACATTTTGCTGTGTAAATTCAATAACAATACAAATTCAAAGAAAAAACATTTTTTGAAGGCTGACATTTTTTACTAATTAAGTAAGACTATTTAGTTTCAATTAAACTTCAAGAGATATTTTTGATTTAAGGCCTGAAGATTGTATCAGGGCAACAAGAGTTTTGTGGGTTTTTCTAGTCTCTGTGCCTACAGAAAGTCTGGAGCCCATGAAAATTGGAACTTTTCTGTTCTCCAGTTTCCCCCTTTCATCAAGATTCTGCTAAAAACTCTTGGATCAAAATGTCCAGAGACGATAGCTGGCCATCATCCAGTTCTTCTGGTCTCATGACCAAAGAGGTCACTGTTCATAAAGGCAATTAGCCCACATTCCAGATTCTCCTCCTTCCCCTGTTGCTCCAGGTGAATAGAGATAAATACCTGCAAGCTTTTAAAACCCCAGGCACTCCACATGAAACTCAGATGCAGGACAGAGGCACCAAGCCTGCTATTAGACCTGTTAGCTGGGATGGCCTGTGAAATCATGGGTAGGTTACATTTTGGGTAAAGTGAGTTTGAGATGACAAAACTTCCAAGATGAAATGTTTACTGAGTAGCTAGAGACACAAAATGTAGGTGGAAGTCAGAATGACGCTGAACATATCGATTTCAGAGTCCATTGCATGGACATTACAAATAAAGTACTAGCATAAATTTTAAAGCAGTTACAAAATCATAGAGACCTTTATTAAACAAAAATATCACAATGGGAAGCTATTGTTTCTCAACATAGCTTGTATCTATGAGCGTACACTTTTGAAGGGGGTGTTTCTATCTCTCTAACTCTTCCCTGAAGAATTCTGAGCTCGGTGATTTGCACCACATCAAATGGTAATGTCACTATCCTCAAAGGACCCAAATTAAGTTAGTTTTCAATCTCCTTTGAGTTTGGGGAACAAGTCCAAAGTCAGAGCTGTAGGGTGGATAAGGTAACGGTTCCTAACAAAATTCCTGTCCGACAGGCCTTGCTACCCTCAAAGGATGCAGATGTGCACTGTGGCGATGGGAACAAATTCCTCAGTGCAGCTTTCCTGCCCTTTTCTTACCAAGGTAATTTTCAGGTTTCTTAAACTTTTTCCGAATAAGCCCTTGTAATCATCCTGTGTCCTCTGAGAAAATCAAGATGATCCCCTTACTATCCCCCAAACAGTCACCATAACTTTCCAAACTAAAATCTGTGCTTTGAATGGGACTGGCCCACGGATCTACTTGGAAGCCACTGTTATGACTGGACCTTTTTAAGGAAGGCCCCCTAGAGAGACAGACCAGTGTGTCCGAGAGCTTGTCTGCATCCATCCACTGATCTGAGAGGCATGCTTAGGCACTTTTGTCTTTTGTTTGGAATAAACCAATACATGCATAAACTGGAACTCTCTCATAGCAGCAGTTTTGGGGTTTTTTTTCCAATTTTAACTTACCCTATATATTGAAATTCATTTCTCACAAATTAGCCTTTGTTATATTGAAACTCATCAGAAGTTCCTAGCTTACCAGAACTGAAAGTTTATTTCTCATGAGGCAAACAAATTGCACGTTGGTGTTCAACATGCATTTTATAAGTCATTGTGAAAAGCTGAAGTGGTCAGTAACTCTGTTCTGCAATTGTTTTTAATGAATAGAAACTGCATGAGAATTCTGCTCATTTCATTTTACTGTAAATGGCAAAGCGAAAGCGAAGGAAGAAAACACTTCCTTAACCAAATTCAGCTGATCTTTTCTGCTACTTCTGTCTGGTTTTGGATTATTTCCACTACTTAAGGAAAACGACACCTTGAGGAGAGAGGCGCCCTGGTGGCACAGTTGGCAGCTACAGGAGAGTCTGAAACCGAAACCAAACTCCATTCTGAGGAGTCGATTTCAGTTCACATCGACCCTACAGGACCGTACAGAACTGCCCCTTAGGATTGCCAAAGCTTCAAACCATGGACCTTCTGGTTAGCAACCAAGTGCTTACTACTACACCACCAGGGCTGTGTTCTAGAGAGATTGTTGTTGTCGTTGGGTGTCATCAGTTCCAGCTCACAGCAACTCAGAATAGGGTAGGACCGGCTGGTGGGTCTGAACTGCCGACCTTGCAGTTAGTAGTCCAGTGCTTATCCTACAGCGCTACACCAAGACTACGGGGCAGTCCTAGTCGGTCACATGAAGTCACTATAAATGAGTTAGAATTACTTGGTAGCAGTGAACACCAACAACTGAGCAGGAAAGCGCCTCTGAGGGGTAAAGTCTAGCTCAGAGGCTAAAGGCCCCAATGGATTGTCGCTGCTGTTCTGTCTGCATGGATTTGGTTCTGTCCTCTAAGGAAAGAAAACAGTACCTCAGGAGGAGGAAAGAGCCTCTGAAGTGATAAAATCTAGCTGGAGACTTATGTTACAGGCTGTGGTTTCTGCCCTGGCTCCACGCCCCGATTGCTCAGCCAGGGATGGCAGGCCTCTCTGAGGGGATGCTTGGTATTCTACAAGCTCGGCTCATGAGTGATTCTCTGTAAAATTCCTTCCACAGTCACCATGTGCTTGAATGTCAAGCATCCTGGTCTTTTCCCGCCTTCCCCTTCCATCATGGACATCAGGGGCGTTGGAATCCGTGGGAGGAGAATCGTTCCGTTCTCCCCCACTAGGGCCCCTATCACAGGGACACACTTCCGTTTACATTCACCTTCAGTCACCACACAAACTGTAAGTGTCCCCTGGCTTGTTCAAGAATGCCTCAGCTCCCAAAACCCCACAAAAGTGCAAACAGAAGCAGACAGAAAAGTATCCGTTGAGCACCAGAAAATGAGGCAAGCCAGGCAAACGTTGGGGTGCCCTGCGGGGCCCAAGCCACTCTGTGGGTTCTATGGAGGAAGGTAGGCTTTGGATCCAAGGGTGTGGAGGGGTTTTGAGGGGCTTTGTGTACTCTGAAATTACAGGCCATACTTGTGTTTGGGCACAATCGGAGCATTTCCTGGAAGAAGTCTGTACTTTTTATTAGGAGACTAAGACCCTAACCAGGTTGAGAACTACTGTTTATTCACTGGATAAAAAACTTTCTTCGCTATAAACCCATAGCTGGCAAGGCAATTCTGACTCACAGACAAACGGCTCCACAGGGCTTCAGAGGCTGCAACTGCCTTAACTTTCTCCCATGTAGTAATTGGTGGGATCAAACTGGTGACCTTGTGGTTAGCAGCCCACGCTGAACTCACTGCACCACCAAGACTTGTATGTTGTTGTAGTTATGTGCCGTGGAGTCGGTTCCGACTCATAGCAACCCTGTACAGACTTGTATATCCCTGCTTTTTCACATAGTTTTTAAAAAGCCCGCCGTCCTCTATGCTTTCAGCAAGCAAGGTTGTCATCTGTATATCACAGGTTGTTAATGAGTCTTCCTCCAATCCTGATACCACATTCTTCTTCACATGATCCAGCTTCTCGAATATTTACTCGGCACACAGACTGAAAAAGCATGGTGGAAGGATACAGCCTTGACACACACCTTGCCTGATTTTAAACCATGAAGCAGCCCTTTGTTCTGTCTGAACGGCTGCCTCTTGGTCTATGTGCAGGTTCCGCACGAGCACAATGAATTGTTCTGGAATTCCCATTCTTCACAAAGTTGTCTGTTTTTTGTTATGAGCCACACACTCATTGCCTTAGCACAGTCAATAAAATCCCAAACCCACTGCCATTTGAGTCAGTTCTGACTCCTAGCAACCCTGTAAAGGGTCTCTGATCTGTGTGACAGTAGAAAGCCTCCCTTTCTTCTGTGCAGCAGCGGCTGGGTTTGTACTGCTGCCGACCTTGCAGTTAGCAGGCCAGTACTGTTCACCTTTTCTTTCCCACACGTCTGTCAGTTTGTCACAACATAGCAAACTGACAGATATGTGGAGAAGAAAACAAAACACGCCTAAAAAACTGTGAAAGTCCCAGTAAGCAGGAAGCATTCCATAGATGTGTCTACTTTTCCCATCATGCTCCACACGGGTTCCATTTCCCAATGGACACAAGTGACACGATGCCCAGGTTATTTTCGTCCCAGGCCAGACAACTCCAAACTGATTTTACCATCTCACCAACTCCATTAAAGCACTTGGCTGCTAAGCACAAGACTGGCGGTTCAAACCCCACTGGCCATTCCTTGGAAACCCTATACCCGACACCCTTGCTATAAGTCAGTATCGGTTTGACAGCACTAAACAGCAACTATCTGGAAGGAGGCGGGCAGGCACTGCTGTTACCAGTTGGTGTCTTTAGTTACTCCACTTAACATTTAGAAAAGTCAATGATGCAATGATTTTGATTGAGTTTATACAAGAATGACTTAATTTGAGTTTATGTCAAGAATCACAAAGATCTCTGGTATATAATTATGGTTCTATCCCTTCATTCAAGAAACCATGTCTTGTGATTATAGTACGTACCTGGTCTCTTAGGAATAATTCATTAAAGGGTTAATTTATCGAGGGTCCTTCCTGAAACATATGATCTCATCCATTTCTCAGCAAAGATGTTCAGTGAAAGTATAAAGAGATTTGGACTCATATGGGCCCAAAGGCTATGCCATCAAGTTGATTCGGCCTCACAGTGACCCTACAGGATGGAGCAGAATGACTCCACAGGTTTCCAAGTCTTCACAGAAGCAGACTGCCTCATCTTTCTTCCATAGGTTCATACCACCAACCTTTCAGTTAGCAACCCAGTACTTAACTCAATATGTCATGAGGATTCTTTATAGGATATGCACTTCACTACAAGGTCAGTTTGAACTGTAAGGCTGGAGGTTCAAACTCACCAGCTGCTCCTGAAAAACCCTATACAGGGTCCCTATAAGTCGGGACTGAAGGGATAGCACTTAACAACAACAGCCGCCCTAGTTAGACTACTTCCTCTCATTACGTGTCACTTGACAACTCTGAATCACGGTAACTGCTAATATGCTCTGGTAGCGTAGTGGGTTACGCAGTGGCCTGCTAACTGCAAGACCAGAAATTAGAATCTACCGACTGCTCCACAGGAAAAAGATGAGGCTTTCTGCTCTCATAAAGATTCACAGATTGGAAATCCTATATGGGGTCACCAAGGAAGCATGCCACCACCAGTACCTGCTGAACCCCTATAATGTGTAAAGCACAATACTATGAGATATGTGTTATTTCCATTTTACTGAGAAAAAAGCCCAGTCAGTGAAGGTCAGCACCAGATTGTAGAACACAGTCTGACTTCATCTCTCCTCTTAATGCGTTATTCCAAGAAGGTAATCAATAACAGTTCTTAGTTGAAAAGGTCGACTGACTCCCCCACCACCGAGGCCACTCCAGACAGCCGGCACTGTGCCACTGAGAAACACCACTGGAATCTGAAACACCATGTTCTGCAACATGAAAAGCTGTTTGTTGGCTGTTAGGCTGAGCATGAGATTACGAGGGACAATAAACAGAAATGTTTACATCAGAAACGGGGGTAAGGGTGGTGGTGGGTGGACATCACTCAAAACACTGGCAGGACACAGGCACTATTAAATGTCCAAGGACTGCCTGCCCATTTCTGGTGACTATGAAATAGAAATAAATGTGTCCAATGTAAGCAAGGAAAAGGTCACAAATGTCACCAAGAAGAGAGTATTATATTGCTTCCTGTAGGTGGGAAGACCTGGTTCTTCCATTAACACGCACACAAACAGTCTCTGGCATGTATTTTCCCAACTTCAAATAAACAGATTTTCTTCGTGGACAGGGTCAGACTTCACTAGGGCAAAGGGAGCTAGCTCACTTACATGTTGACTTGTCACCTGAATGCTGAAGCCTGTAATTTACTGCCTGTGACTGGTGTTGGGCAAGATCAGAGGAGGTGGCCGAACGCTACTGGCTCTCTTGGAGCCTGTGCGCTCACGTTTCTGTTACATGACATCTATTCAAAGACCTGTACTAGACCCTGTAGGTATCTGATAACAAAGAAAACCATCAACAACCACTGCTGGTTACCAGGAACCTACACGTTAAGAATCTCCTTTTAAATGGCTCTGCTGTGACTCGGATATTATAAACGAATGTTTCAGGCTTAGTTCTTTCTTATACTTTTTGCTCACTGCTGTTTAAATAATTATTTTCCTTTTCAACCAAAGGAACTCAGGAATCAAGCCACAGAATTCCATCCTTAGAGTCTGTGGCACTTAGTGAGATTCTAGACATTTATAGATGCAAATCAAACCAACATATATTTGACACCCTAGCAAAGTCGGTTTGAACCACAAGGTCAGTGGTTCAAGCTCACCAGCCACCCCTTGGAAACTCTATATAGAGTCAATATGAGTCAGAACCGACTTGATGGCACTTCAGAATCATCACAGTAATGTGATTCTTTGGCAGAGATTTTTGCAGTAGATTTGCCCAATGCAATATGTTGTTTGGTATTATATATTGTTATTATTCCCTGCTGCTCCCCTATTCACACACTCCACTCTAATCTAAACTACAAATTCCTACTCCTTGGGCATTTTCCTGTATCTTCACCCTGTTCCTTCCACCTGTACCCCTGCCCCACAATTTGTCGAGTTCAGAAGCATCCAACTGACAAATCCCAACTCAACTATTAATGGCAAGGCTTCCCAGGTGAACGTGTGTCGTGTCCCCCCCCCACTTCACACACCCCTCCAAAGTAATCTTCCCTTGCCTCTGTACAATGGAGTAACTATCATGTGTGGTTTCTCACCTCCTAACTGCAGTTTCATTGCCAGGATGGTATCATTGAAACAATAAGGTCCTAGGGGTGAAACTGACCTGGGTTCCAAACTCCGTTAACTATTTATCCTCCTGACTCTAGTTTCTCTAAGTCCAGGATAATGTCTATGCTGAAGGACTGATGAGAAGCTTAAATGACAAACTGTATCCATAAAAGCCCATTTTTTTGAGTGATTCTGGCGCATAGAAATCGTACAGGACAGGTAGTACTGCCCCAAAGAGCTTCAAAGGTCATAAATCTTAGCAGACTGCCTCATTTTTCTCCCCAGAGGTGGCTGCCAGGTTTGAACTGCTGGCCTTTTGGACAATCAAGTGCTTCTCCATAGAGACACACACATGCATACACCCAGTCAGCTGTCTCTAAGATGGTTGATTGTTCCGACTCATAGCACCCCTGGATAGGGTCCTGGTGTGACACTGTGGGATTGATCACTGGACCCCAAGGTTGGTTTGAACCACAAGGTCGTTGGTCCAAACTCACCAGTCCCTCCTTGGAAATCCTGTACAGGGTTGTTATGAGTCGAAACCGACTCGACGGCCTTAACAACAACATAGGGTTTTTGAGGAGCGGCTGGTGGATTTGAATCGCTGACCTTGTGGTTGGCAGTCCAGTATTTATCCTACAGCAGGCCTCCTGATCAGAATTATTAACAGAATTTTTAATCGCGGCATTTACTGAGTGCCATCTGTGTAAGATAGTGGCGCTAAAGGATGTGCCCTAGAGAAGCGATTTTCCTTTTTCCCACAGAGCTACACGGAAGTAAATCGGTCCAGATAACCGATGTTGGCTCTTTACAAAACAGCGACAAGAACAAATAAACAAAACCACCCAATAGGCACGTGCACTAAGTGGAGACCAATGCTCTTCCTATTGGTCTTTCGGAGAGTGAACATCAAGACCACCCCTAAAGGAAAGACCAATGGGCTTTGGTGGGAGGATCCAACAAGGGCAGCTGAAGGCAAGACTGCGTCTGGGTTCGCACTTTCTCTACTCCACCAAAGTTGGGGACTGCAGCCTCCAGCACTGACAGTCCCAAAGACCCCCAATTAGCCACAGCCTGGTGTGGCGCTAAGAGCTAATACGCCAGACTGCAAAGATGTTTGAACTGCAAGGTCGGCAGTTCAAGCTTGCCTTTTCTTCTTTTGAACAAAATCCCCTGTTTGAGCACGTTCAGATCTCTGAGCCACGAGCTCAGAATCGGATAGGAAGAATCGAGTGAAAGCCCAGTGTGACTTTGGGGTTTCACTTTCACCTTAGAGTCTCCTGCTATCCCATTTTAAAACAGGGAGAAATATTCCACCTTGGGGCAGGAATGTGCCTCGCAAATTGGACCCAATTTCTGCTTGGCCAGAAGCCGGCGCTATAAGAAGTACTACTTCTTTCTGGCTGGGCAGTCAAAGGCTCCTGACAGGTGGACGTACGTGGTCTTCCTCCAGGGTGCAGGGAAACTTCCCCCTTTCCAATAGAGCCCCAGGAGTGCAATGCTCCGACCCTGATACCCAGAGGACGCAGGTGAGACCCAGGGACTAGCAGTGCTTGGGGCTCTCCAGCAAGGATGGAGAAGCTTAAATCTTCAGAAAATAGGGCCGATGGAAATTCCTTTTAAATTGCTGAATATTTTATCACAACTGGCGATGGAACACAGTGCATAGAAACCCCCTCAAGTGGCGCCCAGGACACGTGCCATACCTGCCACGCTCTAGTTACTCCTCTCACTGTCCAAGGTGGGCTCGCCTCCGCGGCCAGGGCTGCGCATGAGGACGCAGGCCTGGATGACAAAGGCCCCGCGCACCGCCGACGACCCCAACGCAGCGTCTCGGCTCGTAGGGTTCCCGGTCAGTCTTCCACACCCCGCCCTGAAATCGATCTCGGGCCGTCCCTTCCCCACCAGTTTACCACTCGGCTAGTCCCGGCGCAGTCCCAGCCATCGCCCTCAGTCCACACTCCGCGGAAGCAGAGGAGTAGGTGTAAGACTTCACTTCCGGAAGTATCCGAGGACGGACGGCGATGTAGGGTGCCCCCAGCCCATGACCATAGAGGAGAAGCCGCTCTAGTTTCCCAACCCCCTCAACCCCGCGACCTCCCTGCTGCCTAGAGCGGCCACTCCCGGGCCAAGAACTTCAGCGCATGCGTAATACCACCGGTCCCACCCCTTCCTCTTCTAGGTCGGACCTGGGGCCAGAGCGCTGGAGTTATGCCCCGAGGGGAGGGAGGGCTTTGGCTTCAGTGCGCTTCTCCAGGGCTGCGGTTTTGGAACACGGATAAAACAGCTTTACCCAGAAGTTACCGTAGTATTACAAGACCGGTACTCTACAATTATTTTACTTTCAGATTTCACGCGGAAAATCACAAGATCTTGTCTAAAGTTGAATTCACCGTATTAAAAAGAATCAGAACGAACTTGACATTCCTCTCATTACCTTTTTTTGGCAATGTTTTGGTCTGTTAACTTGTACTGATCAGTTTTTGATCGCTGGAACAGACATCGTTAAATTGCTAGTTTGAGGTAACCTTTTTTGTGTATAAATTGGTAGAGCACAAAGATGTGATAATGGAAGAGAGTGCACTCGTAGTCTAGAAGACTATTATTTTTAATGTGTATAGTTTTGATACAGTAATGCAAGGTTTTTGTTTTTGTTTCAGTTCACATAATGTACTTTTGTGCAGCCATTAAAAAGCATGAGATACAAGCAAAGTCAAAGGCAAATGATAAACTGGAAAATGTTTACAATTCACATCACAATGTTCTGTTTCCTTAATGAGCTACTAAAAATTGAGAAGAAAATGAACAACTCAGTAGAAAAAGAAAACCAAGGACAAAGAATATGAACAGGCAGTTCACACAAAAGGAACTATGAATGGCTTTTAAGCGTAGGAGAAGACACTCAACTTTATTCATAATAAGAAAAATGCTTTATTGAAATTTCACTAACTCCTACCCTTCACATCATTAAATATGGCAGAGTATGCCAGGATACCACCTTGGTACAACTGAAGCTCAAAGGGATGCCCTAAAATAAAGATACGAGGTAGCACTGCTTTGCAAAATAAAATGAAATAACTATGAGAATAGTATTTGCAAGTTTCTAAACATTAGTTACTTCATTGGATTTTCTTTATTTGAGTCACAAAAAGCAATGCATGTCTAATACTATACAACTATAGAAGTAGAAATAAATATTCTCCCAACCTTTCAAAAAAAAAAAAAATCTCAATTCTCTCTACTCCAGTAATCAATGTTTACAGTTTAAGTATAAAGGTTTTTTTGCTCCCTATTGTGCTGGCAAAGGAGCTCTGGTAGCGTAGCGATTATGAATCGGGCTGCGAACCCACAAGGTCAGCAGTTTGAAACTACCAGCTGTTCCGCGGGAGAAAGATGAGGCTTTCTGCTCCGGTAAAGAGTTACAGCCTCAGAAACCCTGTACAGGGTCTCTATGAGTCGGAATCGACTCCACAGCACATAACAACAATTGTGCCGGCAAGTTGGCTCTGTCTCAGGTCAAACTGACGTTGCAGCACCACACCAAGACTCTTATTGGATGTTGGTGGTTATGTGCTGTGGAGTCGATTCTGACTCAAAGTGAATCCTGACCCTGCCTGTACAGGGTTCCCAGGCTGTAAATCTTTACGGGAGCTGAACGCTTCATCTTTCTCCAGCGGAACAGCTGTTAGTTTCAAACTGCTGACCTTGCCGTTCACAGCTCGATTCCTAACCCTTAAGCTACCACATGTTACATTCCCTTTAATAGTTTTCTACCCATTCGCTTCCTTCCATCAAGTAGCTTTTGAGACACATGGACCCTGAATATGGTTTCCCAGGCTGTAAATTTTTGTGGGAGCAGAAAGCCTCATTCTTCTTCCAGGGAGTGACTGGTGGGTTTGAATTGCCTGCTTCGTGGTTAGCAACCCATGGTATGTTGTTAAGTGCCATCACATTGGTTCTGATTCATAGGGAACCTGTATAGGGCTTCTGAGGCTGTAAATGTTTGCGAGAGCAGAAAGCCTCATCTGTCTCCCATAGAATCACTAGTGGGCTTGAACTGCCAAATCTGTGGTTCTCAGTCCAGTGCTTATCCTCTAGATCCACCTAGCTCTACCTTAAGGTTATGTTGTTGTTGTTAAGTGCCGTCAAGTCAGTTCCGACCCATAGCGACCCTGTATAGGGTTTCCGAGGAGCAGCTGGTGAGCTTAAATTGATGACCTTTCAGTTCAAATTGACTTTGCAGTCCAGCATATTAACCCATAGCACCACACCAGGATACAGATAAATAAAAAACAAATTTAATAATTGTCCAATATTCTTCATAATTTACATGATGCACTAACTGGTGGCACTGGTAGTGTAGTGGTTGCGAATCTGGCTGCTAATCTGAAGGTCGGCAGTTCGAAACTACCAGCGGTTCCACGGGTGAAAGATGAGGCGTTCTGCTCCCGTAAAGATTTACAGCCTCGAAAACCCTGTGCAGGGTCACTATGGGTCGGAACCGACTCCACGGTACTTAACAACAACAACTAGTGGCACAGCCGTAAAATACTTGCTGTTAACCTAAAAGTCAGTGGTTCCTATCTCACCTGTTGCTTTATTTATTTTTTTAATGTTTTATTGTGAATTATGAGATGGTTTACATGGGAGAATATTAGTTTTACATTCATCCTATCATATATTGTTTCATTGTCATGGTTACAATCCCCTCCATGCATCATCAACCAACCAAAGGGTATACACTACAAGCCTGCTCCCCAGTCGTCAGCACACAGCCCCTCTCCCTCTCTGTGTCTAAAGTCCCCAGCTGCTCCATCTCTCCAGGTCATTGTCTCTGCCTCTATCTCAGGCATCACTGCTTCTCTGGGTAGGGTCCCACTCTCCACTTTTCTTCCTTCATGGTCCCAAGGACCTCTGCTCCTAGACTGCAAAGTTAATCACTCCCCTCCTTGCTACAAAACGTCTACCTTTACATTTCCAACCCTCACAAGCAGTCCTGATAACAATTATTCACTATTGTATCGCAAGAGACCCATCCACATTTCATTTCATCAGCCCCGCCTACACAGATTGTATACTACTCAGTGGAGATTCTATCTTCCTTCATGCCCTCTTGAAAGCTTGTAAGCCAATCAGAAAGATGTGACAGCTTCCTTAGGGGGCAGTTCCCCTGTGTCCTACAGGGTTGCTGTGAGTCAGAACCAACTTGGTGGCAGTGGGTTTGGTTTAGTTTTGGTATTCCTCTATTGATGATGGATAATCCCCTGCTTGCCTCATCCCACACTGGTTGTTGTTGTTATGTGCCGTGGAGTCGACTTGTAACCATATGTACTGATTCTTTTATTGCTCTAGGATTAAGTGCTGTGGAGTCGGTTCCAACTCATAGTGACTCTGTGTAGAGTCTCCAAGGAGCATTTAGTGAGTTTGAACTGCCGACCTTGTGGTTCAAACCGACCTTGTGGTCCAGTGCTTCATCCCAATTACATAATTATCACATAAATTATATAATACCTTTTTATTAAACTTATATAAAAATTAAAATCCAAACTTTTTTTCTTAAACTGGGAAAAAAGGCACCTTCTAGACTGCTGTGGTAGTTTAACTTAGTACAACCCTTATAGTAAATTGTTTGGTAATATCAATCAAAATTACAATGCTTTTTTTTTGGCAATTGAGTCACTTTATTTGCATGTATTATTATTTTTTAAAATGTTTTATTGTGACATGTGATCGTTTACACAGGAGAACATTAGCTTTACATTCATTCTATTGTATATCCTGTATATCCTTTCATTGCTATAGTTACAATCCCCTCCATGCATCATCAAACAACCAAATGGTATACCCTGCAAGTCTATTACCCAAGACCTTGCCTGTTTTGCTCACCGTAGTGGTTAGGCAGTAGATGAAGGTCTTACCTTTGCTTTCCCTGATCATCTCTTTGTTATAACGATTTCTTGTCAGTTTGTCTCCAAGTGCCAATTTTTATGTTTTCTCCCCTTTTCCAGGTTTTAGCTACACTGGGGTAGGGAACGTATCTTTTCTGTTCTTCAGTGTACTCCCATCCCTAACAGGGTTCTTGGCACATGTTTTTTTGTTAAATGTCATTGAATAGGTTGTGACCCATGGAGCAGCCGGTGAGCTTGAACCTCCGGCCTTTTGGTTCAACCCGACCTTGAAGTCCAGCGTATTAACCACAGCGCCACACCAGGCAAATAATAACCAACAGATACTAATGTTCACGCACTACGCCCGCATATGCCTAATTCAGCTTCTAAAGTGAATCATGCTCCCCAACTCTGACCACGCCCCGCGGATATAGCTAGTTACGCCCCCTCACGCTCCCAGGGAGAAAAGGAGCCTGGTCTCGGCCCAGCCCTCGCTGGTGACGCAACGCACGTGACACACGCCGGCGCGCGCTGTTTCCGGAAGTCTCCGCCACCAACCCCCGCCGTCTCTGCTGCAGCTGCTGTAGCTGCCTCTGCCGCCGTCGTGGCTGCTGAGTTCTGCAAGTGGAACGGTGTGGCGGGCCGGATTCCGGCCAGTCTGCAGAATGGAGATAATCAGAAGTAGTGCGTATTCACACGTGCATCTTTCCGCGTTCCCACAGGCCCGGTCACACTGCTAGGCCCAGGCCTCGGAGCCTCCTGCTCGGCGGGGCCTGGGGCTCAGGCAGCCGCTCAGGACTTTGCCGCTTTCCAGCCCGTGTACACCCCCGGGGACTTGTCTTCCTTGTTTCTCGTACTCCGTAGGGTTGTCCCCTCCGTCACGTGCATCCCTCGGGGCTTGTCCACCAGTCCGTGGCCTCAGGAGCCCCTCGATCCTCCCGTATCCCCTTAGGAACCCACGGGCGGGAAGTCAGGCCCTGGTTCTAAAACTTTCTTCTCGGTTTCTCTGCAGATTTTAAGAGTAATCTTCCCAAAGTGTACCAGGCCATAGAGGAAGCTGACTTCTTCGCCATCGATGGGGAGTTCTCAGGTATCCCTCGCTTGCCTGTTCCGTTTTGGCACCTTGCGTTGTAAATCCACAGTTTCTTCTCCTGCACCCACTTTCTCGTGCCTGCTGACAGGACCTAGCTTAGTTTGTACCCTTGGGCAAATTGCATGAGTGCCAACGTTTTCTCTTAAACGTTTCAAAAGCATGGGAGAGAGATGCAGTGGGTTTGTGAGTGTGAGCTCCCTAAGAGTTGCTGATATAGATAGAGATGTATTGGTGCTGCTTAGAAAGCATGTGGTTAGGATCTGTTAATAAAGGTATTCCTTTATGCAGTAGTGAAGATGTTCATGCCCAACGTGAGGAGGGTTTTAAAAAAACATTGTGACTGGAGTAAAGGTTTACAGAACAGATCATCAGTCCTACAGTGAACAAATCATGCACTTCGTGCCCTTATAATGATGGCAGTCCCTTCCATGCATGTAAAATCAGTGAACAGTATTTACCTGTAATCATTTTAATTCTTAAAAAATAACTCTATTTTGATATTTTTAAATTTTTGTGTGAATTGAGTGAAGGTTTACGGAGTAGATCATCAGTTTTGCATTCAACAAATTATATACTTTGCTTCATTACGTGGTTATAATTCCCTCCATGTACCAACAGTTAACAGTATTTATCTCTACTTCACTTTCATTTTTTATTTTATTTACATTCCTCCCTGTGTCTCCTGCTAACCGTCATGTCATCTTTCTTTTGCCAGCCTCCCTCTTATATATTGCGGGCCCCATTACCCAACCCAAATTAATGTGTCTGCACTCTACCCAGTCAATAATTTTCCCTTCCACCTGTGGTAAACATCACAGATCGTTTCTTTTAGCAAGAAAACCTTTTCTTAACTTTTTTTGACAGTGGTCTCATACAATATGTGTCCGTTTTTTATTGATTAACTTCACTCGGCATTATGTCCTCCAGGTTCATCCGTGTTGTGAAACGTTTCACAGAGTCATCATTTTTCTTCATTGTGTAGTATGCTGGTGTATATATGTACCAATGTTTGTATCCATTCTGCTACTCTCTGTGTCTTAACTGGTGCGTTTAATCCATTTATAGTCAGTGTAATTGATTGCTTTCATTTGCTTTGTGGTTTTGTGGTGTGTGTGATGTTGCTAGTTCCTTTGTTCCACATAAATTTCTGCACTGAGTTCATTTAGTTTGTGAGTTTTCTTTTGATTTTCTTCACTGCTGTTGCCTTAATATTTGCTAGATCATTTTGATTAATCTCTTTTTTTATTTTGATGTTAAGGTGTATTTTCTTGGAGGTTGAATTCCTCTCCATTTGGAAGTTCTGTGTGTATACTATTCTCTTTTTTGCTTTGTGGTTGACTTCATTATAAATTGATATCTCTGCTTCCCTATTTCAATCTTATAAGTTTGATTTACTTTGGATGTCTGGATTGAGTGCTGGATAATGTTGTCATGCATGTTAGTCTCAGGTTGTTGTCTGCTTTTGTTGGTTCTCAGTCCAAGGAACACCTTTAGTGTTTTTTGTAAAGTTGATCTGTTTATTACAAATTCTTTTCATTTCTTTTTATCTTAAAATAGCCTTTGCTGTCATATTTGAGGGATAGGTTTGCTTGGTATATGATTCATGGTTGGCAGGTTTTTCCTTTTAGAGTTTTGTGTATGCCATCCCGTTGCCTTGCCTGCATGGTTTCTGCTGACAAATCAGAACTTTGTCTTACTGATTCTCTTTTGTAGGTAACTTTTCATTTTTCCTGAGCTGCTTTCAGACTGTCTTCCTTGTCTTTGGTTTTAGAATGTTTGATTATGATATGTTGTGGTGATTTTCTTTTGGGATCTATCCTGTTTGGGGTTTGTTCAGCTTCTTGAATGATAATCTGGTTGTCTCTCATGATGTGGAGGGAAGTTTTCTTCCATCAACTCCTTGACAATTTTCTCTGTCTTTTATTATCTCTTCCTGTTCTGGAATTCTGATCACCCTTAAGTTATTCCTTTTCATAGTGTCCCATGTAAATCTCAGACTTTCTTCAGATTATAGTTTACTAGTATTGAGAAATTTATTTTGAAAGTTACTAATCCGTACTCTCATGGATTCAGATGCATTCCTTTGCCCTTTCAATGTGTTGTCCATTTCTGAGCTCTTAGTATTAATCTTCTGGATTTCTGTTTGTATTGTTTCAAAAGTTGCATTTATTTTGTCTGTTTGTTCTTGTAGAGTTTTCCTGAAGTCTTCTAAATTGTTTTCCTCGCTCTGTCAATCCACTGAAGGTACCTAAATACCATCTTTTGATTGTTTTCTTCGGTAGTCTCATTGCCTTTTCTTCTTCAGAAAGGCTTTTTTTATTCTGCGTCTTGGTCTCTTTGAGCCACATGTTTCTCCATGTGAACTAAAATCTTTTCTGTTGCCTCAGAGAGGTTGTGGTATTACCATATTTCATTGGTGATTTGACTTTGGTGTATTTTTAGGCTCTCACTGACTGTCTCCTAGTGAGTTCGACTGGAGAATGGAAACATGTGCACGGTTTTCTGTTTACCGTTGATGTACTTCAGTTCAGGGTGGATTTGGCTGATGTCTGTCATTGGCCAGGTGGTATAGGAGCTTGTGTAGACTCTAGTCCAGTGGGTGGAGCTACAGACTCAAGAGTCACCCTACACCAACACTGTCTCATTAACAAAGAAAACCTGTTCCCAAATGTGATTATAACCACACGAATCTGGATAAGGATTTAAAACATTTATTTTGCGGGATACAATTCAAACCCAACAAAGCTAATTTTGACAAAGATTTGGGGAGCACTTCCAGTTAATCAGAATTCGTAGGAACATTTTATTTATCGAGGCATTGAATGGTTGACTGGCATTTTTACATTGCTGTTTTTGTTGTGTGCCATTGAGTTGGTTTCAACTCACAGCAACCCTGAATAGGGTTTCCAAGAGCAGCTAATGGGTTTTGAACTGCCAGCCTTGTGGTTAGCAGTCCAGTGCTTATCCTGCAGCACACATCAGGGCTCATAGGACAGAGTTCGTGTTTATTAATTGAAATTTCTGTGTCTCAAATTCTAGGAATCAGTGATGGACCTTCAGTTACCACATTAACAAATGGTTTTGATACTCCAGAGGAAAGGTATCAGAAGCTCAAAAAGGCAAGTAGATGTGTTAGAAAACCTTTTCTATCCCATGGTGATTCTCACGATGTTGAATTACAGAGAAATGTAATCATTCAGCTGATACACCTAGTGTTTTCAGTGTGGCATTTCTTCCCAACGCCCAACATGAAATGAAGCTTGAAACCACCGCATCAGTAGCGTTCTCTGCTGTAAAACATTTTGGGAAGGTGTAGTATTGTGACTGTTGATTGCATTGATTGGACGTGTGAAGTGGTTGTTTGAGTTATTTAGAAGTCGTTGTAATATGATGCCCTGGGTGATGGATAGGTACTTAATTGGTGGGAAAAATAATTCAGATATGCATATAAGTCAGTAATGCCTCTGAGAGCTAATAATGCTTTGGAAGTATCGCATGATTGAGAATGTTGAGAATACGAGGGGACTTCAAAAAGTTGGTGGAAAAATGGAATTCAAAGGCACTGGAAATTTTACAGGAACTTTTTAAAGCCCCCTCAGACTATTGCTCATGTTGAGTAGACAGCACAGCTTTGATAGATGTTTTTTTCTTTTCCAGCATTCCATGGATTTCTTGCTGTTTCAATTTGGCCTGTGTACTTTTAAGTACGACCACACAGATTCAAAGTAGGTTGTTATTAACAGGCATCTGGATTGCGTTGGTCACGTCCAAATGTGACCCCTAATTCTCCTGTTATCTTTTGTCTTCCCCAGGTATATAACGAAGTCATTTAACTTTTACGTTTTCCCGAAACCTTTCAATAGATCCTCACCAGATGTCAAATTTGTTTGTCAGGTAAGAAGGATGCAACTGAGTTTGTGTTTTATAGATTGCAGTTGAGACAGCATAGAAATGGGAACTCATTTAATTTAGGAATACAAATCAAACTCTTACTTAAAACTCGGTCCTACCACTAACCCTGTAACTTCAGATTTAGGGGAAATTATTTAGCTCTTCTGACCTTCACTTGTAGGATTGCAAATGAACAGCACCTCTCTTTATTGTTGTTAAGTGCTGTGGAGTTGTTTCTCCCTCATCACAATCCCTTTAGAGTTTTTGAGGCTTTTAAAATCTTGCAGGAGCAGAAAGCCTCATATTTCTCCTGCAGAGAGGCAGGTGCACTCAAACCATAGACCTTGTGGTTTGCAGTCTGGTACTTACTGTATGGAACCACCTTGGGCTATAGAAACTCCATCTAGGTTGGGGAACTCAGGCGTCACATACCTCCTCCACCCACCTTGTGAATTCTCTTTAGTTCAGAGCAGATTGAAGATAAAGATGCAAGAGTCAGACAGACAGCAGAACATCAGCTTTATTGCTGCCAAAGCCGAAATTGAGAGCATGCTTGATAATGTGGTTCCATTTGGGACTCTTCTGTCTTAGCCCTCAATATAACCTCCACAGCAGGTCTTTTGGTTTCTCCCTACTGCATTCTCGCACCCAGGCTTTTTTTTTTTTTTTCTTCTTCTGAGAAGCAAAATGTATGTGTTTCCTGTCCCAAAACCCAAAAGAGAGAATCCAAATTTAAAACAAACCAAAACCCATTGCCATTGAATCAATTCTGACTCACAGTGATTCTGTTACACAGCAGAACTGCTCCGTAGGATTTTCTTGGCTGTCATCTTTGTTCAGGCAGATCACCAGGCCTTTCTTACTATGTTGTTAGCAGCTGTCGAGTCAGTTCCGACTCAGCGACCTTACATAGGGTCTCCAAGGAGCGGCTGTGGGTTTGAACAGCTAACTTCAAGGTTGATAGGCAAGTGCTTATCCAAAGGTACCATACCAGGACTCTTCCTATAAGAGGACCCGAAACCAGAAATGCAGTTTAGTTGGACTGGTTCTAATTCATAGCAACCCTGTAGGTAGAATAAGGATTCCTCCACAGGGCTTCCAAAGCCGTCAGTCTCTGGAAGTAGACTGCCTCCTCTTTTCTCCTGTGGAGCGGCTTGGTGGGTTTGAACCAGTAACCTTTTAGTTAGCAGCCCAGTGCTTCATCACTGTGCCACAAAGGCTCTCATGAGAGGACCTGTTGTTAAGTGCCATTAAGTCAGTTCGTCAGGTATGGCTATGGGTTGGATGTTTTGGTTTGGTACAAGGTATTTTATGAAACAGCATAAAGGCTCAGTGAGAGAAAAAGAAACTGTGGTAGTGCAGTGGTTGAAGAGCTTAGCTGTTAACCAAAAGATTAATAGTTTAAACCCACCAGCCGCTCCACAAGAGAAAGATGTGTCCATCGGCTTCTTATCAAGATGGAAGCCTTAGAAACGCTATTGGGCCAATTCTCAGGTCTAATGGGTAGGAAGCGACTTTGGTGGAGGGGTTTTTTGGGTTTTGTTTCACAGAGAGAAAAGTAGGCTCGGCTTGGAAATTTGTGTGGATGTGGTTAAAACGTTTTCCTGACTTTGGCCATAGGTGTAATCAAACACAAGCCAACATTGACCTTGAGACATCTTAGGAGTGACGTTTGTTCTAAAAAGACTAGCAAAAGTATTATTTTGAGATAGGTAGACAGAACTCTATCCATGTTTAAAGCCATGTTGTGGCTACACCTAGAACAAAGAAGTTCTAGTTGCCAGCCACTCCTTTATTTAAAAAAAAAAAACAATGGATAAAATGGACTTGAAAGCAGGCCAAAGACTGAAGGTCTCAAATGGACTAAGGGCTAAGGAGACTGTGGTTTTAAGGCAGAGTGAAAATGCTAGGAAAGGCTTATATTCAGTATGTACACAAACTATGGATGAGGTCAATGTGTTGTTGAATTCTTGCTTTTGTCCCCAGTTAGGTGGTTCTGTTTGTGTTAAAATGTTACGAGTGCAGAGTTGAGTCGTATAAGGGAACTGAGTTCTAGGTACAGTGAGCTTGTGTCAAGTCAAAAGTGCTCTTGAAAAACTCAACCTTATAGCATATGTTGTTAATTGCCCTTGTGTCAGTTCTGACTTGTAGTGACCCTGTACAGGGTTTCCGAGGAGTGGCTGGTGAGCTTGAATCACCGACCTTGTGGTTCAAACAGACCTTGCAGTCCAGTGAAATAACCCACAGCACCACCCTAGGTCTCCTTAAAGCATATGTTGTTGTTGTTAAGTGCTGTTGAATCAGTTCCAACCCATAGCGACCCTATGTAGGGTTTCCGAGGAGCAACTGGTGAGCTTGAACCACTGACCTTGAGATTCAAACTGACTTTGCAGTCTAGCTTGTTAACTCACAGCACCCCATCAGGATTGTTAAATGCTGTCATGTTGATTTTGACTCACAGCGACCCTGAACAGGGTTTCCGAGGAGCAGCTGGTGGGTTTTGAACCATTGACCTTGTGGTTTTCAGTCCAGTGCTGATCCGTTTGGGAATGAAACAACCTAGTATTTTCTGGGGTCTTTGCTTTTCAACAACAGATGTCAGCTTGAGCATTAAGGTGCACCTGACCCAAGCCATGGTGTTTTCAATAACCTCATGTGCATGCGAAAGCTGGACAGTGAATAAGGAAGACCGTAGAAGAATTGATGCCTTTGGATTATGGTGTTGGAGAAGAATATTGAAAGTGCCATGGGCTGCCAAAAGAACCAATAGATCGTTTTGGAAGAAGTGTAGCCAGAGTGCTCCTTAGAGGTCAAGATGGCCAAACTTAGTCTCTCAAACTTTGGACATATTGTCAGGAGGGACCAGTCACTGGAGAAGGATATCATATTTGGTAAGGTGGAGGAGGGTCAGAGAAAAAGAGGAAGCCCTTCAATGAGATGGATTGGCTAAGTGGCAGCATCAGTGGACTCAAGTGTGGCAACAGTAGTGAGGTTGGCCCAGGATCGGGCAGTGTTGCGTTCTGCTGTGCATAAGGTCGCAGTGGGTCAGTACTGACTCGATGGCACCTAACAACAACAACAACATATTGTGGGGTAAAGAGATATCTACCCATACAGAGAGATGCCGCATGCCAGGCAGATGTGGAGGGGGAGAAAGGTGAGGCTTTCTGTTCCCATAAAGATTTCAGTCTCGGAAATCCCATGGAGCAGTTCTGTGTCCTGTAGGGTCACTGAGTCAATTCAGCACAGTGGGTAATAGAAGCAGGAGTTACAACAGCAACCTGGAGGTTTCTTTTGCCTGTTGTCTGTTCACCCAGTAGATTTTTCTTAAAATATTGTGAAACGAAGGGTATTTGTTTTCCAACCTAAGAAAGACAAGTAAATTCATGGATGACGTGACATCCTTGGAGTAGAAATCCCTTGTCGTTTGACCTTTGCCGTGCTCCATCCCTACCTGCCTGTCTTTCCTTGCTCACGTACTTTTTCTGCTTCTGTTCACGGGTCTGCCACTGACATCCCTAAGAACCTGTCTTCTGTTTCAGAGCTCCAGCATTGACTTCCTAGCAAGCCAAGGATTTGATTTCAATAAGGTTTTCCACAACGGTAAGATGATGTGTGACTTCCATATAGAGCTGGTGGTGGTGGTTCATAGCGTCCACAGCGAAACATACGTCAGCTCAGCAGTTCGTACCTTGGACAAGCCAGTGGCGTGGATCCCATTCTTCCAAATTCTGCAACCACTCACCCCTTCCTTTTCTGAGATGTTCCTCCCCCAGTCATGTAATCTCACTCCCAGAAGGCTCCTGTTGAATCTTTTGAGTTGCTTTCATCAATTTGATCTCGTCATCGATTGTTCTTAGCATCATGCTCAGTGCAGACTTGTTTTTTTAATAGTTAGCTAAACTGTTGCTTCATTTGACTTCAGGGGACATTTTTGGTTGAAGGTTTAAAGATGATCTCAGGACAGTCATTTCAGGGGTTCATCAAGCCTCCACCCCCACCCCATTCTGGCTCCTGACAGTCTAGTCCATGAGAATTTGAAACATGTTTTAAAATTAATTTTTATTGTTGTTGAGACTATTCCCAGCCAAATATACACCAATTCAGCCATTTCTACTTGTGCAATTCAGTGACATTTGCTACAGTCCTTGAGTTGTGCAACCAGTCTGACTACTCCTGTCTGAGTTGCCCCTCCTCCACTAGTATAAACATGCTGCCCACCAAGAGGCCTCTCAGATGTTTTTGTTACTCTTATTACTTTGATTGATCCTATTGTTGTTGTTAAGTGCCACTGAGTTGGTACTGACTCCTGGCAACAGAACGAAACACCGCTCAGTCCTGGGCCAACCTCACAATTGTTGCCCTGCTTGAGCCCATTGATGCTGCAACTTGGCCAGTCCATCTCTCTGGGGGGGGTCTTCCTCTTTTTCTCTGCCCCTCCACCTTACCAAACATTGTATCCTTCTCCACTGACTGGTTCCTGCTGTCAGTATGTCCAAAGTATGAGAGACGAAGTTTGGCCATCCTGGCCTCCAAGGAGCACTCTGGCTGCACTTCTTCCAACACTGATCTGTTTGTTCTTTTGGCAGCCCATGGCACTTTCAATATTCTCCAACACCATAACTCAAAAGCATCAATACTTCTGCAACCTACCTTCCTTATTCTCTGTGCAACTGCATGAATATGAGGTTATTGAAAATAACCGTGGCTTGTATCAGGCATACCTTAGTCTTCAAGCTGACATCTTTGCTCTTCAACATTTTAAAAAGGTCTTGTGCAGCAGTTTAGATTCTTTAGAGTCCATAATGCTTGAGGCAGACATTTAAAAAATCTAGTTAAGCTAAAGTATTGTTTGGTTTTTAAGAAGACTTAAAGATACTTGAGAATTTGAGATTCTAAAATGGTTACTTCTGTTAATGCATTCTTCTTAAAATTCTGTTTAGGAATTCCATACTTAAATCAGGAAGAAGAGAAACAGCTGAGAGGGCAGTTTGGTGAGAAACGTTTGCAGTCTAACGGTGCCGGAGCGCTGTCCTGTGCATCTCCTAACACTTGTGAGTGCCCTGTGATGATTCCTGAGGATCAGAAGAAGCTGATTGACCAAGTGGTGTAAGTTCCTCAACTGAAACCAAACGAGCTTTGAGTAATGTGCTGTTTGGGGTGATAGGACTTAATTGGGGCATACCTCGATCTGTGGAACATACTGTAGACAAATTATAATTAGACTTTATTTATTTATTTATTAAATGTTTTATTGTGAATTGTATGATAGTCTACATGGGAGAACATTAGCTTTACATTCATTCCATCATCTATCATTTCATTGGCATAGTTACCATCCCTTCCATGCATCTTCACCCAACCAAAGGGTGTACCCTGTAAGCCTGCGCCCTCCCCACCACAGTCCTCAGCCCCTTTCTAGACTTTTTATTTTTAAACTTATTGTGAATTGAGTGAAGGTTAACAGACAAGAACATCAACAAATTATAGACTTGGTTTTGTTTCAGTGATTACCATCCACTCCCCGCAACAGCAGTTACCTTCTTCCTCCCTGTGGCTTCCCTTGTACATCTTGTATTTTACAGATGAACAAAACAAAAATATTTGATATACACATACAAAACAAAAAATATATATTCCTTTAAGTATCCTAAGGGCATACTCTAGAAGCCATCCTCCTGCCTGCAGGCACACAGCCTGACTCAGTCCCTGGGCCTACAGCCTGCAGCTGCTCTCTCTCTCCACGCCACTGCCTCTGCTATTGCCACTTTTCTAGGTAGGATCTCATGTTCCACTCATGCTCTTCCTCCTTGATGCTTGTAAACTGAGACTTTTGTTATGGCAGTTGGGCTTGTTACTTGTCACTAGGAAAGAGACTCTCAGCAAGTGGCCAGGGGCCCTGAGGGCAGACGGATGGGATGAGCCTATCTAGACTGCAACCCGTCCTGGGATTTTGGTCTCACGGTGAAATTTCTGACACCCAGGTGTGCCATGTGAATGTCTGACTGCTTAGTTATCAGCATAAATGCATCACTGCTGTTGTTGGGTGCTGTTGAGGTGGTTCCGAATCACAGCCACCCTGTCTAGGGTTTCTGAGGCTATACATCTTTGTGGGAGCAGAAAGCCTCATCTTTCTGCTGTGGAGTGGTTGGTGGGCTTGAACCGCAGACTTTGTGGTTTGTAGTCCAGTGCTTAACTTAGAAATGCATTACTAGAAAAGTTTAACGTTTTAGGGAAGACCAAATATAAGAATCTGAAATTAAAGACCAAACCAGCCTTTTATTTGCTACTTAGCAATAGCAACGCTAACAAAATACGGATCACTTGGGAGTGCAGTGCTCCATGAGATAAGTACCGGACTGCAAACCCAAGGTCGGTGGTTCAAGCCCACCAACTGCTCTGCGGGAGAACGCTGGGGCTTTCTGCTCCTGCAAAAGATGAAAAACCTCAGAAACCTCTTAGGGTTGCTATAAGTTGGAACCAACTCCACAGCCCTTAACAGCAACACTTGGGTTGAATGTTTGAGAGGAAGTCACTCATTTATTGACCGCAACAATAGCCCAAAACAGCGTGGGGCACATAAAGTATTCTTTTAGTCTAATTGGACTAAAAAAAGTGGCAGCCTTCTTTGAGAAAATTATATTGTCATTTATTCTTCTATTTAGACTGTTTTTGAGTATGATTGTTCTGTTGGGTGGTGACTTCTTTCCATAAAAGTGCTGATCGTCCTGTTTTGCTGATTTCCCAGAGAGAAAATCGAAGATTTGTTACAAAGTGAAGAAAACAAGAACTTGAATTTAGAGCCATGCACCGGGTTAGTTGTGCTGAACATTTTAATGTGTTCTTTTTTTTAAAGTAGATGCTGCTGCATTTGATCTTTTAAAAACACTTTATGGCCTTTTTATTTTAGGCATGTTCCCAAGATTTAAGCACTAAATTACAGTAGTACAGTGGGGATTGAGACCCAGAATGAATGCTTTGTCCTAACTCAGGGGAGTAAAAACTATAGGTCACCTTTGACTGTAGGACTTGCTGAAGAAGTTAACTATTTTAGCTTTAAAAAGCAAATGAGACCCTTTGCTGTGCAGTTCATTCCAAGTCACAGACCCTGAAGGACAGAGTAGAGCTGCTCTAGAGGCTTCCAGCACGTCAACCTGACACAGTCAGAGCAAGTGGTGAGTTCGAACTCCCGACCTTCTGGTTAGCAGCCGAATGCTTAACTGTGACACCACCAACACTCATTTTAGACTCAGTAAGTGCTTCATGTGTGAAAGCCTTAGAAAAGAAGAATTCAGTGTTGGACTCTTTGTATTCTTTAAATTTTTCTATGCAGTAAAAAATGCCAGTGTCTCCTCAGAGGCAATAACTTGAACATCTTATCCTTTGTGACAAACTTCATTAAGGTGTCCTCATGCTTATGTGTACTTTATACTCTCTTTATGCAGTTATGGTGAGTAATATTTCGTTAGATGAGAATTTCTACGTCGTCTATAACAGTTGTTGTTGTTATTAAGTACCTTGGAGTCGGTTACTGACTCATAGCGACCCTGTACAGGGTTTCCGAGGCTGTTAATCTTTACAGGAGCAGAAAACATCTTTCTCTCGTAAAACAGCTGGTAGTTTTGAACTGCCGATCTTGAGGTTCGCAGCCTGATTCATAACCACTATGCTAAAGTTAAAAATCTTGATCTAGACTAGCTTTGAGAAAAAGTCTCACCTCAGACATTCTTCCTGTTTCTAGGGTGGATTTTATCTTATTAAGTATCTTAAAAATTAAACGTCTTTCTCAGCCAGTGCTTAGTCAGTTAGGATTTTGTTACACATTTTCTCTTCACTCGTTATGCAGATTTCACGTGTACAGCAGTAGTTACAAATCTACTATCCAATTATTTTGCCCATGAATGAGTGTCTTGTCAGTAATGAATTCCGGAGTATCAGGCACGATGCAGGCTATGGTGGTTAAGGTTAGCTTGGACAAGCCACGATTCTCAGTGGTTTAGCAGTTACATAATGATGTCATCATCTTGTTTTTTAATCTGACGTAACCATCCTCTGTTTTCACATAACACCAATTTTCACATAACGACCTGGGTCTTTGGAATCTAATGATGTCACTAAGTGAGGAGTGGGTGTAATGAGCCAAGTTCAGAGTCTTTTCTTTTGTTTTTACAGCTTCCAAAGGAAACTGATTTATCAGACTCTGAGCTGGAAGTAAGTGTTTCTATTGTATTTTCTATTGTATATTATTGTTGTGAGACTTCTGTGAGGTACCCCAGGATTTAAAGACAAAATGTAATTTGTTAGCTATCATTTTCTTTTTAATTCTGAGAATTTTGGTTATCTTTATAATTTCTTATGCAATGCTTTATTTTGTTATTTCCTTCTACTTCCATTATTATTAGTTTTTTGTTTTTTTTTTTTGTATGCGTTTCCTTTTTCAGTAATACATTGTGTTTTCAGTGAAAGTTTACACAGCAAATTAGGTTCCAGTTTGATCATTTCTAGACAGCTTGTTCGTGCGCGTCCATTTCGTTTTTCGCAGTGTGTCAGCATTGTCTTTGACTGCGTTCTGGTTGTTCCGTTCCCAGGGTTCTCTTCTCTGTGCCTCAGTGTCTTCTCATCTTTGTTAGCACTTCTGTATGATTATGATTATTATTATGATTATTATTATTATTATTGGGAATTTGTTGTTGTTTTCAATTAAATATAATTCAGATACCAAACAATCACCCGTTTAAAGTGTACAAGGTTTACAAGTAGTTTTACAAATACATTTGCAGAATTGTGTGACCATCACCACTGTCAGTTTAGAATATTTTCGTCACCTTTTCCCATACCTTATTAGCAGTCACTCTCCTTATTTCTCCACACCTGTGCACCCACCAATCTGTTTTTTGCCTTTATAGATAACAACCTATTCCTTTTTTTTTTATTTTGAAACTTTTATTGTGAATTGAATGAAGGTGTATAGAGCAGATCAGTTTTCCATTCAATAATTCATACATATGTTGTTTTATGTAATTGATTATAAGCCTTACAGTGTACCACCACTTATTCCACTTCCTCACATTGCTTCCTGTTTCCATTCCTTCTTTTTTTCTAATTATTTCTACGCAATAATTTTATCACTCTTCTTTCCTCTGGACAGTGAGAGACTATAGTTGCACCTTAGATTGCTGCTCACTTGTTTGTTTTTTTTAATGTTTTATTGTGAATTATGTGATAGTTTACATGGGAGAGCATTAGCTTTACATTCATCCTATCATATATCATTTCATTGCCATGGTTACAATCCCCTCCATGCGTCATCAACCAACCAAAGGGTATATCCTATAAGCCTGCCCCCCCGGTCGTCGGCACACAGCCCCTCTACCACTTTGGGTCTAGAGACCCTGGCTGCTGCATCTCTCCATGTTGCCATCTCTGCCTCCATCTCTGACATCCTTGCTTCTCTGGGTAGGGTCCTGCACTCCGTTCTTCTCCCTTGATGGTTTCAGGGACCTCCACTCCTGGACTGCAAAGTCAATCACTCCCCTCCTTTTGCTACAGAACATCTACCTTTACATTGCCAACCCTCATAGTCAGTCCTGATAGCAAGTATTCACCATTGTACCACAAGGGACCTATCCCCATCTCCTTTCATTATCCCCGCCCAGAGAAATTGGATAGTATTCAGTGGAGAGTCTACCTTCCTCTGGATCTAGGCTCCC
>NW_006408620.1:2119446-2126442 GCF_000296735.1 Chrysochloris asiatica
TTGAACATTGTAGGACATAGCTCACAGCTTCATTGCTGTTTTTCCCTCACTTCCCCTTATTGGTGACGAACGTGGTCACCAATCAGAGCGTGTTTTCCCATTGAGTCTTAGTCTTGGAAGGGGGTTTGCCCTAAGGGGATCAGCCCACTTGCCGTGATGTCTCCTGGGTGAGCAACTTGCTTGTTCTTGTAGTAATCAGTCAGACTGCCATTATTGTTTTGTATTTTTCCTGTCGGTCTTTCTTTCAAGAAGTATCTTCTGTTCTTCTAGCCGCTCCATGCTGGTCTGCTTGTCCTTTCAAGTGGAAATTTCCCACCTTAGAAGATTCTGGATGCGGTTCAAGTTTCCACGTATGGTCTTATGTAATGCAGAGGCTCTTTAGGAAGCCTCCTTCACTGGGCACGTTGTAACTCCATTTTAGGTATTCCAATCAGTTCTAGGCAGAAGACGGACTTACAAGCTTTCTATGGTGATATTTCTGGCTATTCCTTTCTCTCTCCCTCCAGTGTCTATTTTATAATGGTATGCTAGGAAAACCAAGATTCAAAAGACAGCCAAGCATCTTAACATTATTTCCCCATTCCAACCATGTCTCAATCCCTGTATCCCTGTTATTACTTCTTAATAGATGCTCTAAAACCTTTTAAAATCTCTTTTAGTGATCACATTGGCCTCACCTATTCATCTTCCGTTCTGTTCATTTCTAGTCTTTGAAGTCGCATAGTAGAGATTTGGTTGTTGACTGAGGAAATGCTCACACAGTTTTTCTTTCTACAGTCTGTATTAAGTCAGTGACAGTGGGTGGACATAGCTGTCGAGTTGCTTAATACTTTGGGTGTGATCCCCATTGACTCATGTGCTTCTGTTATGTTTTCTTTTCTTTCTTTAGGTATCCCAAGGGCATTCACGTTGAGACTTTAGAAACTGAAAAGGTAACCCCAAGAGTTATCCAGAGCCAGCCTTAAACACTAGCAATGATACACTGAAACCTTGACAGAATTTCAACCTTGGCTTTTGCTCCCTGTGGAGTTGGGCAACCTGGACCAAGTCCAAGTCATTTAAGGCTCGTTTTCCTCAGGTGGAGATTGGGAAGGCGGAGAATGTTGCTGATCATTGGCTAGATGCAAGTGAACACATTCTGTAAATGTGCAAATAGATAAATGCTAACTCCTATTCTTACTGTGGCCAAAAGCTATCTGTAATTGTGTGTCTGACTACAAGGGCCTCATGTGATGTGGCCAGGGAAGAGGAAAGTATAAAACCCTGGGTCAGAGACATGAGCATAATTATCATCATGTAGTCTCAAGGTGTATATGAATGGGCTGATGGTGGGCTCTTTTTGCAGGCTTTCAGGATTTAGTGTCTGCTTTTTCTGGCAGAAATAGAATTAAATAGCTGGTCAGAATAAATAAAGCAGTCTTGCTAGAAGATAATTTTCAAACGTGGACACAGAAGGCTTTGTGGTATGTTTGATAGAAGGATATTGTGCTCGATAAAGTGGAGACTCAGCCGAGCAAGAGGACGATCCCCACCGAGATGGGCTCAGGGATGACAACTATTGTAAGGATAGCCCAGGACCGGGCAGTGGTGTGTGTAGGGTTTTCTGATGAAGGATGAACTGTCTACTCCAGTGAAGATTTTTTTTTAACTTGATTGTGAATTGAGTAGAGGCTTAACAGAGCACATCATCAGTTTTACATTCAACACATAATATGCCCAGTAAGGACTCGCAGTCCTAGAAACCTTCGGGAGCAGTTCTCTTCTGTCCGATTGGGTCAGGATTGACTTGGTGGCGGTGGGTTCGTTTTCTGGCAAGTTACTGGAAAATCTGGTACTTAAAAAAATAGATTAATAAAATGTCACATAGGAATTTCAGTTTAAAAGCAATTCAGGTAGAAATTCATGTTCAGATACACTATGTGACTTGTTAGGACATTGCAGAAAGTCTTATTCTCAGAGGCTGTTGCTCCTTTAACACGATGTCCATTGGAGTGAGCTAATAAACCGTGGGGAAAGTCATGGCTATGCAGAGGCCAGATCTGGGTGTGTGATACATGATCTCAAGTCAGCCTCTCTCATTTCAAAAGGCCTTCAGGTGTGTTCAGCCCAGAACAGACTGTAGTGATAGAAAACTTTGAATTTCTAATTCTTTCGGATCAAGTTGCTTTCGTAAAATCTTGTATCTGCTTTATGTCTTTTAGAAAGAACGGTACATAGCTATCAGCAAGGTTGATGAAGAAGAACGTAAAAGAAGAGAGCAGCAGAAACACGCTAAAGAACAGGTGATGGGTTAGGGGGCTTTCCTTTGGCCAAGAAATGACAACACAGATACTCATCTACCCCTTTCTGTGGATTTGGTTCAGATCTAGACCAGATATTGGGTTCTGTGTAACGAGTAGTTTCCTACCACAGAAGATATGATTGAAAAGCCTCAGCTAAATGAGGGCCGGTAAACGTTAAACATGAAGAAGACCGAGTCTACAAAGGGAGGCTTACATCATGGTTGACCAGTCTTCATTTCCATGCTCACAGTCTTGAGGAAAGTGTCCTTATTTTGGGTTCAGAATGTGTGTTCCTGAGGCTCGTTGCCCATCAACTCGTTTTGGCATGTGTAACTTTTGCTGCTGTTACTCCTTTTTCAAAAGCAATAGAGCACCCAACCTAATAGGTTAGGGTGACATGGTAGGATGTGCACTGGAACATCACCTTGACTGCTCTGTGGCGAGTGGATTGACATGGAGGCAGGGAGACCAGTTACGCTGTGCAGGACCCTAGGATGAGTGATCTGGAGTAGGAGTAGGACAGTGAGTACTAGTGTAGAGGGAATCTGGGGCTAGTGAGAAGGTAGACGCTAAGGCTGTAAGGCAGTTGTGACTGGGTGTGGGTGGGGAAAGACGTAAGGGAAGCGAAAAGATGCTCAAGTTAAATATTTGAGCAACTGAGTAGACTAGTTCACTTCGATGGGCTGGGCTGGAGGAGGGAGGTAGGTGTGTTGGGAGGGAGGTATGGGAGCAGGTTTGGGTGTGGGTGAAGGTCAAGCTCCCACACATACAGGACAGGCCAAGGCCAAGGCCGTGGGTCTACTGAGTGAATCAGTAGAGCGACCCACTTCTAGATTTAGACAGTGGCTACTTAAAACAGAAAAAATTAGCCCCTCACTATAAAGGGCAACACCAAAATCGAAGAGGCCAGTTGCCTGAAGTATGAGTTGTGTTGTTGTTAAGTTGCTCTTGAGTTGGTTCTGACTTATGGTAATCCTATATAGGGTTTCCAAGGAGTGACTGGGGTATTTGAACCACTGATTAGCAGTCCAGCGCTTATTCCACAGAGCCACAACAGGATTCCCTGTGAGTTGTTGGATCCCCCAGCAGAGGGACCAGTTTGAGGGCTCTGTTGTTCGAGGGCTCCATTGTGCAGCTCTGTTCTGAAGGAGGCAGGACAGGAAGCCCAATGCCCCATCAGAGCTCTCTCTGACAGTCCCTCAGAGGACAAGGAGATGAGTGGGAGATGACCTCATGTTGTTAAGTGCTGTTGAAGCAGTTCCCACTTATAGTGACTTTGTGTAGGGTTACTGAGGAGCGGCTGGTGGGTTTGAACTGCCAATCTTGTGGTCCGCAGTCCAGTACTTGTTCTACAGCGCCACACCAGGGCAAAGGCACATGAACTGTGTTTCAAGCCTTTTTCTGTTCACTTTATTTGTGTCCATTCAGGGAAACCTCTTCCCCGATGGTGGGAAAAGTCACCTTCGAATTCCACCAGATCCGTTTTTAGATATCTTGGGGGACCTCCAGGTGTAGATGTCCCATAGACAGTTAGATCTGTCCATCCTGAGCACAGGAGAGAGGTGAGGCTCACCCATGGCTGTCAGCAGAGAGGCTGGGAGCACCTTAGGTTCCCTACAGAGTGTATGAGGAACGAGAGGAGGCACTGGAGAAGGGTCCTGGGGCCCACTGACATTTCAGTGATGCAAATGGAGAAAATGTGCCAAGAGATGACCACGATTCAGGGACCAGAGTGTGAAGGACGGAGTGGTCAGCCATGCCAGGTGCCCCTGAGACAAACGGGAGACTTGAGCCGTTTAAAGGAGAGGAGTCATTGCAGTGGAGTGGTGCGGTGACACCAGTGTGCAGAGACCCTGGAGCCAGCAGTGCTGCTGAGGAGACAACAGAGATGGGGACCTGCTCGGACACTGTTGGGAAGGAAACAGGAGAAGTGACGAGGAGTCTGAGCACTGTGCTGTTAAAAAGTGTAATAATTGATTTTTCCAAGGCAAAAATCAGGAATTAGTGCTTAATTTTGTCAGTGGACAGGTTTCTTCAGATTTGATACAGTATTGAATTTGGCCGGAAGGTGGCGGCTTCTCTAAGTTTATGTTTTAAAGACCTCTAGGTAGCCTGGTTTGGAAAGTTCAACAAACTATATGAAATGATGGCTGAACCCCAGGCTCTTTGATGTCAGTAACTGATGACTAATTTGCACCTGGCTTATCCTACTACCAAGGAGCCCAGGTGGTGCTGTAGGAGAAGCACTGGGCTGCTAACCTCAGGTTGGCAGTTCAAACCCACCAGCTAATCTGTGAGAGGAAGATGAGGCTGTCTGCTCCAACCAAGTTTTACAGCTTTGAAACCCTTATACCAGGTTACTATGTGTTAGAGTCAACTTGATGGCAGTTTATGATGAATGCAGGAGCTCTGGCGACAAGTGGGTTAGGCATTGAGATGCTGACTGCAAGGTCAGCAGTTCAAGCCCATCCGCCACTCCTCGGGAGAAGGATGTGGCTGTCTGCTCCCGTAAAGACGGACAGTTTATGAAACCCTGGCGATCACTTCTACACGGCCTTGTAGGGTCACTGTAAGTCAAAATCAGCTCGTTGGCAACAGATATTTGGGATCCCCCTTGCTTACAACAAATGAAAGTAACTTGAAAGTATGTTGGCAAATGTAAAGCTTTAAGAAGACGTGCGAGTAAATATATTTGTTTCTTTAATTAGGAGGGACTGAACGACGCAGTGGGATTTTCTAGAGTCATTCATGCCATTGCTAATTCGGTAAGTGAATGTAGTAGCTTTTCTTTTCACAAAATCCCAGATCGTAATATTTAAAGTGCAATGTCTCATTCTCATTGCAAAGCTCTCATTTGGCCTCATTTAGACTGTTGTCCTGGTCTGGAGGAACGTGTTAGAGCTTCGTTGTTGTTGTTGTTGTTAGGTGCCATCGACTCGGCACCAATTCATAGTGACTCTATGTAAAACAGAATGAAACACTGCCCGATCCTGGGACAACCTCACAATTGTTGCCATGCTTGAGCCCACTGATGCTGCCACTTTGCCAGTCCATCTCATTGGGGGTCTTCCTCTTTTTCTCTGACCCTCCACCTTACCAAACATCATATCCTTCTCCAGCGACTGGCTTACAATATGTCCGAAGTATGAGAGACGAAGTTTGGCCATCCTATCCTCCAAGGAGCACTCTGGCTGCACTTCTTCCACCATGGATCTGTTGGCTCTTTTGGCAGCCCGTGGCACTTTCAATATTCTCCTCCAACACCATAACTCAAAAGCGTCAGTTCTTCTACGGTCTTCCTTATTCACTGTTCAGCTTTCGCCTGCATATGAGGTGATTGAAAATACCATGGCTTGGGTCAGGCACACCTTAGTCCTCAAGCTGACATCTCTGCTCTTCAATACTTTAAAAAGTTCCTGTGCAGCAGATTTGCCTAATGCAATACGTCGTCTGATCTCTTGACTGCTGCTTCCGCGAGTGTTGATAGTTGATCCAAGAAGAATGAAGTCCTTGACAACTTCAATCTTTTCTCCATTGTTAAAGAAATGTGTATTGATCCAGTGGTGAGGATTTTTGTTTTCTTTACATTGAAATGTAATCCATGCTGAAGGCTGTGGTCTTCGATCTTCATCAGTAAATGCTTTAAGCTTCATAGAGACAGAGTATTTTGACAGTGAGCTTGGGGGAGACGTTAAGCTTGCTGGATTGTATCCAAACCATTTCTCAGAAAGCCTTTTTTTTGTAAAGTGCATAGAAGGATTAGAGAGTAAAACCAATGAAAGCCTGGGTCAGATGAAAACCTGTCAGAAGAAAAAACTCAATTATTTCGTACAAATGGAGAACAATAGAAAAGTGGCAAGATTGCACCTGCCACAGGTGGAAAACTTTTAAGACCTGGAAAAGCAAGGCAGGCTCTCCCAGTTTCATTGTACTGTGATACTCTCATATGGCTGTGTAAGCCTGAGGCGTCTCTTCCTGAAAGCCAGTGCAATCAGGAAGTTAAGGAGTAAAAGGAGTAAAGTGTTTGAGCGGTGTTGTGTCCCCAAACTGGAAGAATCCAGAGGATGGTCCAGAAAAGTAATTCTGTGTGTGTTTAGTTCTTTTGTATAGCTATAATTGAATCTTTAAGTTTGGTAGCCCTGTAAATATTTGATAAGTTTAAGAGAATGTGTGGGCCAATATGTGGGCCATTTGTATAAATTTTGTGTAGATGTGCTGGAGAGTTCGAGCGTGGTGGTGGTAGTGTGACGTGGAGTTGGTTCCAATGCATAGCGACCCTGTATAGTGTTTCTGAGACTGCAAATCTTTACAGGAGCAGAAAGCCTCATCTTTCTCCCGTGGAATGACTGGTAGTTTTGAACTGCTGACCTTGAGATTCGCAGCCCAACTTGTAACTACAATGCTCCCATAGCCTACAGAGATCCTTTAGTTCTAGTGTTGTTGTTGTTGTTGTTGTTAGGTGCCATGAAGTCGGTACTGACCCATAGTGACCTTATGCCCAGCAGAACTAAACACTGCCCGATCCTGGGCCAACCTCACTACTGTTGCCATGCTTGAGTCCATTGATGCTGCCGCTTGGCCAGTCCATCTTGTTGGGGGTCTTCCTCTTTTTCTCTGACCCTCCACCTTACCAAACATGATAACCTTCTCCAGCGACTGGTTCCTCCTGACAATATGTCCAAAGTATGAGAGATGAAATTTGGCCATCTTGGCC
>NW_006408620.1:2127627-2148158 GCF_000296735.1 Chrysochloris asiatica
TGTATTCTAGTTCTAGCATAGATGCTTTTTTCCCCCAGCAGAACCTTCCATACTTTCGTAGAGCCCCTGGTGCCCCCTGCTGGTGGTTCTGTGAATCTCAGCTGAGTCATTCTGCTTGTTTGGGCTTGATGAATTGCCTGGAGAGCATTTGGCTTCAGAGAAGGAATCTTCTTGTCTCTTAGGTGCCAAGGTCCCCTTTTTGAATCAGGAGCAGTTTTCTTTTGATTTTGGTGTTGAAATATGCACAGTGGAGCATACCCCAATATAAACATTTCTCCATGGGTCATTTAGTGACACTGATGGCATGTTTCTTCTGAGTTTTGCTTCCATTCTCTCCCTCCTTTTCTCAGTTGTTCCCTTGACGACACAGACTTCCTGCCCTCTAGGGTTCCTGTCTAACCTTTTGAGTTGCTGTTGTCCCTTTGACCCCCTGTGGGTAGTTGTTTAAAGAACATCATGCTGAAAGCATACTTTTTTTTTTTTTTTTTTCACTAGTTAAGCTGGACGATTGTTTGTTTTTTTTTGGATATTTTGTGCTTGAAGGTTTAAAGATGATCTCAGGGAAAAGTTTCAGGGGTTGATCCATCGACAGAAGCTCTGCAGAGTGCCCATCTGTCCTTCACCCGCTACCCTGATGGTAAAGTCTGAAATACCCTGGTACAGTGCCATTTGTGAAGTGAACTAAAGACCTTATTCAGTGGCTCTGCCCCTTTTTCTGTCCCATGGGGTCCCATGTGGCATGCAGTCACATTTTCTCCTCAGTTTCCGTTCGTCTTTAGCATTCTTTTCTTGGTCCTCATACCTGTGAGACTTTGTTCCCTCAGTGTGACTTTGGTGTTTTCTCACAATGGGACTGGAGAGTGGTATTTTTGGCAAGAGTGACCTTGATTCCTTAATGAGGTGGCTCCTGCAGGGTTTCCCACTGCAGAGGTAGCATCTTCCCTTTTGTTGCTAGTAAGGATCTTGGGGAGTGCCCTGGGAGGATTACCTGCAGCACTTACTGACTTGCTGCTGCTGCTAAGGGCCATCCAGTTGGTTCCAGTTCATAGCAACCTCTTATAGGATTTCCAGGGAGTGGCTTATGGCTCTGAATCTCTCATCTTTCCAGTATCAGTCCAGTGCTTATCCAACAGTGCCACAGCAGACCTCCAGCTTACTTAGATGCTGTTATGTTGAGCTGCTAAATTTTCCTCTTTCCTTCCACATTTGTTAGTTGTAAGGAATGCTGGAAGGAAGAACTGCCCCTTTTTATGTAGTTAATTTGTGTACAGTTGACCCTTGAACAACATGGGGGTTAGAGGTGCCAGCCCCCGACACAGTTGAAGTCTTCATATAACTATTTCCTCCCACACTGTAACTACAGATAGCCTGCTGTTGACCGGAAGCCTTACCAATGACACGAACAGTCAATTAACAACACGTTTTCTATGTCATTTGTAGCATATATTGCAGCCCTGTAAAAGCTGAATTTTCAGTACAAGATAAAAATTTGTTTCACAAAAAGTATAGCATTTTTTCTCCTGCTAGTTTAGCTGTAGCAATAACTTTACAAATTTTCTCTTCTTTTTGGTGCAACGGTCCTGAAGTTGGGATTCATTTGTCTTGAAATAGCGAGCATCCGTAGCTGCAGACCTTAGTCTATATTACGTAGCAAGCAATTCCCCTTTTTCTTGTAATGTCATGGTTTTTCTCTGCTTCTTGTGAGCACTTCCAGCATCACTAGTGGCACTTTGTACCAGTCCCATGGTGCCAGTCAAGGTTTACAGCATCTCATTGTTGTTGTTAAGTGCCGTCAAGTCGGTTCCTCCTCACAGCAACCCTGTACAGGGTTACCGAGGCTTCAAATCTTTGTAGGAGCAGAAAGCCTCAACTTTTCTTTGCAGAACAGCTGGTGGGCTCGAACCACGGACCTTGTGGTTCGCAGTCCAGTGCTGATCGTATGGAGCCCCTGTGTTCCCCATGGTAACTACACTAAACTCCATAAAAAAATATGAGGGAGCTTCAGAAAGTGTGGGAAAATTCCAGTCTCTCTTAATTCCATTTTCCCACAAATTTTTTTGAAACTCCCTTGTACACAAGAACTGGGAGAGATCCCTTTTTACTGTGACACCCAGTTTATTGGTGTGAGGAACTGCTCATATGGAGTTGATGAGTGACCTGCCCAGTTCAAACTTGAATTCTTCAAGGGCCAGCTGTCTGTCAGTATACACTAAGACCTGTATATTATTTTATTCAGCCAATTATAATGCAGTATTTTCATGTTTAAGGGGCCTGGTTGCTGACTGAAAGGTCGGCAGTTTGAACCCACCAGCAGCTCCACAGGAGAGAGCCCTGGTGATGGCTTCCGTAGATGGTTGTCGTGAGGTGCCATTGAGTCTGCTCCGACTCCTAGCAACCTCTGCACAACAGAACGAAGCACTACTCGGTCTGGCCCCATCCCCAGTGTTCCTGACACTGGGTCATTCTATCTCGTTGAGGATCTTTCTCTTTTTTTGCTGACTCTCCACTCTACCAGGCATGACATTTTTCTTCAGGGACTGGTCCTTTCTGACAATGTGTCCAACGTACAGGAGTTGAAGTCTTGCAGCCTGATGACTTCCAATTTTCCTGGATTCATGCTTTGTCCATTCCACGTTCCAGTGACTAATGGATGTTTGCAGCTGTTTCATCTCGTTTTGAGTTGTGCCTCCCCAGCAAATGAACCTCCCCAAAGCTTTGCTCCGTCCACTTCATTAAGGTCACCTCTGCTTTGAGGAAGCAGTTCTTCCCCAGCCATTTTTGGAGTGCCCTCCGACCTGAGGCACTTGTCCTCCAGCACTCTACCTGACAGTGTTCCACTTTCAAAAGTGCTGTGCCTCCGCTTCTTCCTGGTCTCTGTAGCATATCTTAATCTGGACGCGCCGCTGAAACCTGCCCCCCATGGGTGACCCCGCTCGTGTATAAAATACCTGCGGCCTAACTTCACCTCAGCATCACCGCACCACGAAGGCCACCACAGATGACAAACTGACAGACAAATTGTGGATTAGGGCTAGGAAACCCTGTAGGGCAGTTTATTAGCATTGGAATTAACCAGAGAGCATATAACAAATACATTGTAATGTTTGTTTTGTGACTCCGATTGTTCCAGCCTGGTTGTTGGTACTCCTCCTTGGGATTGACTGACTCTTGGTCTTTTGAGCAAGCCCTGTCATTTTGGAGCACTCCCTTAACTTTTGGGCATCACACGATAGTCCAGGTTCATTATATATTTTCCCTGCCCTCTGTGGCACTGTGGGATACAGCACTGAACCACTAGGTCAGTTTGAACCACAAGGTTGGCAGTTCAAATCACAAATTGCTCCTTAAAAGCCCTATACAGGGTTGTTGTGAGTCGGAACCAACTTAACGGCACTTAACAACAACAACAACAACTCTGGAAAAGCCACTTTTCCAAGGAGCTTTGGTTCTTTTTATAGAATAGTGTCTGGAAGCCAAGATCTGGGCAGAAGGTTACTCTTGGGCTGTCTTGGTACCCTGATGACTCTCACTGGACAGAGCAGGGACTCCTGGTGTGGCGTTGCAGGATCAGCAATGGACTGTGAACTACAAGGTTGGCAGTTTCAACCCTACCGACTCGGCAGCTCATCAACAGCATCATACCCATGCAACGGGAGTGTGGTGGTCCCAGAGGATAAATACTGAATTTGAAACCATAAGGTCAGCAGTTCGAGCCTTCCAGTGGTTCGGCAGGATAAAGATGAGGCTTTCTGCTCTAGCAAAGATTTGCAGCCTTGGAAATCCGTTACAGAGTCACTATGAGTTTGAACTGATATGAAGGCACATAACACCACCCATGCAAGGAGCCCTGGGTATTCAGTAAAGTCCTCAGCTGCTAACCAAAAGGGCAGTGGTTCAAACCCACAGAAAACTCTGCACCCACAAAGCCTGCAGCCTTAGAAACCCAACATAGGAGCTGGGCTCCTGCTGGGCTGCAAGGAGTTTGGCAGCAGGTTTGGTTTGAGTTTATACCATTATGCACACACACGCTAATTTATCAGGCTCAGTCAGCCTGTCTAGATAGTAAAAAGCCTGACTTGTAGCGGAGCTGCAGATGCCCAGCACAGCAGGGTTTAGTTTTAGCCTCCTTTGTCCGTGTTTGAAGCTTCTTTCTCCAGCAGTGAGAAACCCCAACACTTTTCTTGCCTATGCTGTTTGTATTTATTAAAGTCAGGCGGACGTATACAGTCGTTTCAGAAGTGCTGACCCACAGCCTGTACTGAGGAGAAGCTGAAACAAGCATCCTTCTCCTTTTCTTACAAGTGCACGTGTTAGTTTCCAAGTTACTGCTTCCTTTCCCAACCTCCTACTTCAGTGTGCTTACCTGGATTCAGCAAGAATGCAGCTACCAAAAAGCCGACCCCATTACCACAGAATCCATTCTCACTTCCTAGCTAACCTGTAGCATGGAGTAGAACTGCCTCATAGAGTCCCCAAGGCTGTCATCTTTACAGCCTTTCAGTTGGTTGAAAAGCCAGGAATGTTCCTGGAGATGTTATTTAAGAACCTGTACCTTGAATTTTGACACAGAGGTAGGAGGTTAACATTCCACATCTTTCTCCTGCAGAGCAGCTGACAGGTTTGAACCACTGGTCATTTGATGTGTAGCTGAGTGCTTACCAACTGGGCCACCAGGGCACTGCATAATGCAGTTAGGTTCATTTATTAGTGTTATGGACTCCTGGTGTGGCACTGTAGGATAAGCACTGGACTGCTAACCATAAGGTCAGCAGTTCAAATCAACCAGCCACTCCATTTTGAGCACTGCTCCACCCCCAACATCGCTACGATTGCAGTCTACATGTGTACATTGTACAGCTACTCAGAGTGCACAGAGTCTGGGCATAGAAGACAGCTTGCTTGTTAGCTGTGGGAATACATCTTTTGTGTAGAATTCCTTTTTCAAATAAGACACTGAGCCCTGGGTCAAGCAGCGTTACTCCCAGCGTCCATTGGGATGTGGGAAAAAGCTCCTGTGGGGGCTGGGATGTGGGAAAAAGCTCTTGTGGGGGATGGGATGTGGCACTTTCTGTTAAAAGGTGACACCTGGCTAAATAGACATCGATGAGGACATTCTGTTCTTGTTGACCTCACAGTGGGGTCATGTGCTACAAATATGTAGTCTTTCAGTTGGTTGAAAAGTCAGGAATGTTATTGGAGATGTTATTTAAGAACCTATACCTTGAATTTTAATAACAGAGGTAGGTGGTGAACATTCCTTCTGTTGAATGCAAGGGGACTTTAAAGTTTGTGGAAAAGTTCCATTCTCTTTTTAATTCCGTTTTTCCATGAACCTTTTAAAGCTCCCTCTCTCCCACTTGGGTATAATTAAATACTAGTCATTTTAATCTTTTAGTGTTGCTATGAATGTGCCTTTTAAAAATAAGTCAGTTGTTTTGAAGAGTGCTATCCTCAAGTATATAGTTGGTGTTTATTTACAAATTGTGCAACTGTTCAAGGGACCAGACTCTGCATTTTCAGATTTTGCCTTTTTTTCGACTGAAGACCTTCAATACCAATTTTAAGTACTTTGTGATTCTTGAGGGTGGCAGGATGAATGCAAAAATCAAAAAATGATTTCATTTTTGCCTTCTGGTTTTAACACCCCCAAATGGAAGAGGAATGAAGCCAGCCCACATTTCTTTATTTTCAAAAATTGTAGTATTGTTTGGGATTTTTTGTTTGTTTAGTCTGGAGTAGCCAGTTGAGTGTGGAATATTTGTGGAATGTGAAGCATGCATTTCTTTCTCAGCCCTCAGGATAACTTTGTCCCAAGAAGTCTTTTTTTTTTGAGAAGTGTTTTTCTTAACTTTGACTTTTTTTAGGGGAAGCTGGTCATTGGACACAATATGCTCTTGGATGTCATGCACACGGTCCATCAGTTCTACTGCCCGCTGCCCACGGTAAGTGACTCATCAGCCTTTGTGCTAAGGAAATGTTCTCTACTGGGGTGCTGGGTCCTTGGGCGTAGCACGTCCCGCCAAGCATCTTAAGTGTTTAGTTGGACAATATCCAGGAGGTAGACACACAAGTCGTTTCCAGGGAACTTTGGGCGTCTGTTGCCACTTACTCCTAGGCCAGAGGTGTGGTCTTATTTGGTCCTGCTAAAATCAGACATCAAAGGGCCATTGACAGTAGGTGGTATTTTAGGTCAACTCAGCTGAATCAGGTCCTGCTTGGCGGCCTCCCTTTGGCCCTCTGGTGACCACCCTAGCGCTTTGTATGCTTTGAGTCCAATTCTCTGTGTGCCCCACAGCATGGACGTCTTTTCCCCAGGAGAAGCGCTCCCTTCAGACCCTTCCTCTCCCATCACTCTGCCTTCTGCTCTTGTTCTTCTTCCCTCTGTTGCCTTTATGTTCACTCCATATTTTCTGTCTCTTAGTGACCGTAACTTCAGCTCTGGACGCTCACATCTTCATCTCCAGCCATGACCTCTTTGACGATCCAGTGCCTCAGTGTAGCTTGGATTCTCCCTTATGTCGGCCAGTTCTCTTTGATACAGTAACTCTGTATTCCTGCCATCTTCTTTCGATGCTTCTTCTGTTCTTCAATAGTTTTGCCCATAGATTACTTTAATAATCACAACTCAAGGTTTGACTTTTGTCTTCTTCTCTTGGTTTTCTATCTCCAGGTCTGTGTACATTTCATTGTAATACCTTATTTTGTCTTCTTGAGCTGCCCTCTGAAATCTGTCTCTCTCTTTTACTTCATCATTTCTTCTATTTGCTTTAGCTTCTCTGTATTCGAGAGCTATTTTCAGAGTTGTCTTACATTGTGGTATTTTCTTTCTTTCCTGTTTTTAAAATAATCTTTGTGTTTCCTTCATGTATGATGGTCTTGATGTCATCTGTCTTCACAGGCTGGGCTCTCTAGAGAAGCAAAACCACTGAAACTTACATATGTATATGCTGTCAAGTGCCTTTGAGTGGGTTCTGACCCGTAGTGACCCTGTATCAGGTTTCTGAGGCTTTTAAATCTTGGTGGACGCAGAAAGCCTCATCCTCCTCCCAGGTTGACTGGTAGGCTTGAGCCGTGGACCTTGTGGTTTGCAGTCCAGTGCTTGTGGTGTGGGGCCACCGCACTCCCCATATGTATGAGCAGCTGCTCCATAGAAGAAACACTGGACTGTGAACCATAATGTTGTCGGGTTGAGCCGACCAGCTGCTCCGCAGGAGAAAGATGAGGCTTTCTGCTCCTGAAAAAATATTGAAAAGCCTTAGAAACCCTATGCAGAGACTCTATAAGTTGGAACCAACTCATAGCAAGGAGTATTTGGTGAGCTTGAACCACTGACCTTGTGTCTCCATTGCAGTCCAGCACATGAGACCATAGTGCCATACCAGGACTCCATATTTATACAAATGTTGTTGTTGTTAAGTGCCGTTGAGTCGGTTCTGACCCATAGCGACCCTGTATAGGGTTTCCGAGGCTGTAAATCTTTATGGGAGCAGAAAGCCTCATCTTTCTCCTGCAGAGCGGCTGGTAGTTTCGAGCTGCTAACCTTGCAGTTTGCAGCCCGATTCGTAACCACTACGCTACCAGAGCTCCTTATTTATACAAATTCGATGGCACTTAACAACAACAACAATCTATATATATAGATATATATCTATATATCTATATATGCTTATACACACACACAAAGACACGTTTATATCAAGGAAATAGCCCACTATTGTAGAGGTAGCGGAGTCCCTAGTCCACATCAGAGAAACCAGGATCAGTAGGCAGGTCCGACAGGCAGTCAGGATCAGCAGGCAGGCAGGTCTGGCAGGCTGCTGATGGCTCGCATGGTCAGTTGGTAATAGAACAGGCCGCTGGCTCACTCCAAAGAGCCAGCGGTCGGAGGCCAAGCCAGGTGCAAGATGCAGGCCCAGCAGAAAAGCTTTGCATGAGTGTCTAGTATATTGGAAGCAGGCCACCTCCCCGAGGAAGCATCCTTTCAGTTGACTGGCTGCTCATAGCTAATCATCATAGAATTAATTACATTATATTAGATCTCCTTATGGGGCTAACGAGATCTCAATTGTCAAACCACTGAGAATCCTGACTCAGTCAAGTGGACACAAAACCTCATCCCACAGCTCATCTGGTCTTCGATCACTGGTATTCAGTGCATCAAATCTATTCTTGAGACTCTCTAAACTCCGATGAGGTGTATACTCAAGTCGTACTTTGGCTGTCATGGACTTGTTTGAACGTTCTTCGGTTTCAGTTTGAACTTGGGAAAGAACAGTTGGTGGTCTGTTCTTAGTTAGCCCCTGACTGTGTTCTAACTGATGATATTGAGCTTCTTCATCATCTTTTCCCACAAATGTAGTTGATTTGATTCCTGTATTTTCCATCTGGTGAGATTCACATGTATGGCCACTGTTTATGTTGTTGATAAAAAAAAGTTGTTAGTCTTGTAAGATTCTATTACGTCATCTCCAGTTTTATTTCTATCACCAAGGCCATACTTCCCCATTCAGCAGTAGGTTTCAATGTACCTTGATTGCATGTTTGGTTGATTTCAAACTGAAGAAATTTGTAAAAACCTTTTTTTAAAAATATTTTATTGTGAATTATGTGATAGTTTACATGGGAGAATATTAGTTTTACATTCATCCTGTCATATATTGTTTCATTGCCATGGTTACAATCCCCTCCGTGCATCATCAACCAACCATAGGGTATACATACACTACAAGCCTGCCCCTCAGGTCGTCAGCTCATAGCCCCTTTCCCTTTCTGTGACTAAAGTCCCCAGCTGCTCCTTCTCTCCACATCATCATCTCTGCCTCCATCTCAGGCATCACTGCTTCTCTGGGTAGGGTCCCGCTCTCCACTCTTCTCCCTTGATGGTCCCAGGGACTTCCGCTCCTAGACTGAAAAGTGAATCACTCCCCTCCTTGCTATAGAACGTCTGCCTTTACATTTCCAACCCTCACAATCAGTCCTGACAACAATTATTCACTATTGTATCACAAGAGACCTATCTGCATTTCATTTTATCAGCCCCGCCTAGACATTGGATACTACTCAGTGGAGATTCTACCTTCCTTCACACCCTCTGGATCTAGATTCCCTCTTGAAAGCTTGTAATCCAGTCACTTCTTGCCTTTGTAGCACCCCCATTTTGGGTAGCCAATGTCCACATTGCCCATTCCTGTCTGTTCTGTGTATGTAGGGGATGGGAGCGATCCTTGCTGTAAAGATTTGTTCACTCTTTTGAGCTGCTGCATCTATAGGTGTAGGTCAAGTTCATCAAATTATATCAGATTACTCTTTCTTTTCCTCTTCTTTCTTCTAGTTGAACTCTGATCATCGTCATTGAAGCCAGGTCAAGTGGGTATTATCTGCAAGTGTGGGTGTTCTTGTGCATATGCCCTCTCTTCTTAGCAGCTGGATGCTTCACTCTCCACTCTAGTCCTCTGTGGCTATGTCTCTGACTCTGGGCCCAAGAGTCCCCCCCAGGTCTTGACACACTGCTGGCCAACCAGGTCTCCATCTGGGTTCACAGGAGTCTGTTGAACGTTGTAGGGCTTCATTGCTGTGTAAAAACCTTTTAACTTTGGTACTTGTAGCTAGTGCATATGTTTGAATAATAGTTGTATGAACTGGTCTTCCTTATGGGCGTATGTATGTTACTCTGTCACAGACAGCACTACACTTCCAGGTGGATCTTGAAATGTTCTTTTTGATGGTGAATACTATACCATTCCTTCTGGATTTGTCACTCTCGGCATAGTAAGCCCTCTGATTGCCTGATTCAGTATGATCAGTGCTGATCTATGTATTTTTGCTTACCAATGCCAGAATTTCAGGTGGTCCAGTTCATTTTTGATATCTTCCCATTTTCCTAGATTCATACTTTGTACATTCTCCGTTCTAAGTGTTAATGGATATTTGCAGCTACTGCTACTCATTTTCAATCATGCCACATCAGAAAATGAAAGTCCCCAAACTTTGCTCCATCCATGTCTTTAAGGTTGACTCTACTTTGGGGACGCAGCTCTTTCCCAGATGTATTTGAATGCCTTTCAATCTGAGAGGCCTATTTTCTGCCACTATATCACACAACTTCCGTTGCTGCCCATAAGGTTTTCACTGGCCGATATTTTTAGAAGTAGATCTCCAGGTGCAAGTCCGTGTTAGTCTGGAAGCTCTGCTGACATCTATTAGGGTATGGGTGACCCTGCTGGTATTTGCAATAGCTGTAGCAGACCCAGAATCCCAACAGGGAAGCCAGTACAGCAGACTGACAGGTAAGTCCTGGGAAAAGTGCACTAAACAGTGTATCTTGTGGAGCTGCGTTTCAGGGGAGTCTCAGAGGTTTGTTGGTGGTAGTTCCCCATGACTTTGTAGAATGCGTTGAATTCTGCTAATTGCTGGCTCTGGAAGTAGCTGTAATTCTACTTTCTTCTTGCTTGTGAAGCTCTGTAGTGTATGAAGGCTTCAAACATTTCCTGGTACATTTTGGTTTGACTGAACATCACAACTACTTGTTCATGCATTGTCGGCTAATTGAACGGTACCACTGAAAAGCTATTAGCTGTCTCAAGCTCGCTAAGTACCTTCTCTGTGTTTACAGGCTTCAAAAGCTAATTGAAAGTGGCAGTTTCCTCTGAAGCGTGAATCACGTTGAAGAGAAGTATAGTAACAAAGGGTCAGGAGCCTGACTCCTCGGTGTAGCGTGACAGTTAGGATGTGAATGAGTTAAATCACCGTCAGAACCCTCATTGCAGACTGTGTGCTTCCTGACCAAAATCAACCCGGGAAATGAGTCCTCCTGTTTGAGCACTTGGCTTTTAGTTCCCCTTTGGCAAGTCTCTGAATCGGCAAAGCAGCAATCACTTGTGTAGTAAAAGGTCTGTGCTTTAGTGGGCATGTTAACCAATCTTTCCGAGGTGTTCTTAGGAAAAACAGAACCCCATCTGCAGCAATGTCCGTCTCCTGTGTAGATCATGTCGGTGAAATGACTCGGCCAGACTTGTCGTTGGGATGAATTTCTGTCTGCTGTTGCTGCGAGTGTTTTGGATACATTACGAGCCTCCCCAGTGTGTAGTCATTTTTGTGTGTAAACGACCCACTTGCCTTCCTCTGTTGTGATGATGGAACCCTGTGGTACTCTAACTGAAAAGCTGGTGGTTTGAACCCTCTGGCCACTCCATAGGAGGAGGAGGCAGTTGCTCCCCTAAAGATTCAGGCCATGGACACTGTAGAGTATCTGCCGTATAGCGTCACTGCGAGTCACACTGCGAGTCACACTGCGAGTCACACTGCGAGTCATTGCTGTGGTTAGTATTTCAGTGAGTTCTGGCTCCTGGCAACCCCCTGGACTGCTGCTGGCCCTGGGTCAGCTTCATAGTTGTTGCCAAGGTTTGAGCTCACCATTGCAACCAGGGTGTCAGCGCATCTAGTTGTGTTCTGCTTTTTCGCTGAGTCTGTGTTTTTCCTGCCATGATGTCCTCCTCCAGGGTCTGGTTCCCTCATAATGATGAAGTCTCCCCATTCTTCCTTCTAAGGAAGCACTCTGGCTGTATTTCCTTCCCACTGAGATCAGCTACAAAATACCTAAATGTGTCTATTTCGGTTACAGAAAGGTTAGTTCTACCAAGCCAGGTGGCGCTGCAGGTTAATGCACTGGATCGTAAGGTAGTTTTGAACCACAGCGTTGGCAGTTCAAGCTCACCAGCCACTCTTGGAAACCCTGTACAGGCTCACTATGAGTCAGAACCGACTTGAAGGCACTTAACAACAACAATGAATTAGAAATAGTTTTACCAGTGTGAGAAGAGAGCTAGGGAACCTGCACTGTCTGTGTATGTTTTTAACAGTGGGTGTCACAGTAACATTGTAATAAGTCATGCTCTTGTATTTTTAGGACTTAAATGAGTTTAAGGAGATGACAACGTGTGTCTTCCCCAGGTAAGCTTTCTTTGAGGTTCCATCTTTCGTTCACACAGTCATTGTGGCCCGATAATATAACACGGAGAGGTAGATAACAATTTATCAAAGCCCCTAGGTCATAATTCTGGGGAATGATTTATAGCGCCAGGTTTGTCAAGTTCGGTTTTCGTGATTTGTGATGGGTTTTGTGTTCCCTTTACAAATCCAAAATGCAACTGAAAATATTCTTCTTATCCCTTCTCTTGATATGTGACGAACTGGTGAGGTCCCCTTGAGATCGGACACTTGTCCATCTTGTCTGTGGGCTATACTTTGTAGCCAATGGAGTGTCTAATTGACAGTCTTTTCTAGTCTGGTAAGGGCTGTCTTGGAGAGATGCTGCTCTTACTCTGAAGTTAGATAACTTGATTTTGGAGTGTTTTCCACAGTCCAGATTGTGTGTTACATCTGATAAGTTCGATCACATGTCAGTCATGTGGTGCCTGTAGAGCAAGGCTCAGCTTTTTTTTTTTTTTTTAATTAAGTTTTTGTGAATTTAATGATAGTTTACATGGGAGAACATCAGCTTTATATTCATCCCATCGTATTTCCTTTCATTGCAATGATTGATTACAATCCCCTCCATACATCATCAATCAACAGCATTTGCTTCCAATTCCTGTGTTAGTACTCAGGAATATATAACCATTCAAACAACCTAAGGGTACACCCTGCAAACCTACCTTCTGTCTGCCAGCACACAGCCCCTCTCCCTCCCTGAGTCCAGGGTCCCCAGCCGCTCCATCTCTCCACGTCATCATCTCTGCCTCCATCTCTGGTGTCACTGCTTCTCTGGATAGGGTCCCGCACTCTGTTCTTCTCCCTTGATGGTCCCAGGGTCCTCCGTTTCTGGACTGCAAGACAATCACTCCCCGCCTTTTGTTACAAAACGTCTACCTTTACATTTGCAACGCAAGGCTCTGCATTTAAGGACCTGTTTGAGGACAGGCATGGATGGAGCAGTGGCCCTCTCAGGTCAACTTCTGTCTTATCTATGAGAGTGAGTCAAAAAGTATCACTACTAGGGTCCCAGTTGATACACGTAAAGCGAGTTTAGACCTGTCTCATCGATCAGCGTGTGGCTGTAGAAAAGTTCTCTCAGGAATACACTTGTCTTAGTCTCATTGGGGTGCCTTCAAAAAAAAGGTTCAAACAAAGCAATGACTTCTGAGGGGATCTGCTGGGTCAGTTCAGTTCAAGGTTGAGAGGTCAGCTCCGAAGCTTATGATGACTGTTTTTGGGAACTTCCAAGAAGAAGGCTCAGTAGTTGGAAAACACGGCCTTGGTGATAGAAATAATGCTGGGGATCTCATAATAGAATTTTGCAAGCTCAATGATTTCTTCATTGCCAGTGCCTTTTTTAAACAACATAAAAGACTATGGTACATGTGGACGTCACCAGATGGGGTGCACAGAAATCACACTGACCCCGTCTGTGGAGAGAGATGGTGGAGAAGCTCCATAGCATCAGCCAAAATGAGGCCAGGGCCAGCTGTGGAGCAGACCATCAGTCATCAGATACAAGCTCAAGACTGAAGCTGAAGAAAATAAAAACAAGTCTACGAGAGCCATCATTTGACCCTGAACATATCCTGCCTGAATCTAGAGATCATCTCAAGAACAGATTTGATGCATTAGACACCGATGACTGAAGACCAGAAGAGTTGTGTGATGACATCAAGAACATCGTACAGAAGACAAGGAAGAAAAAAAAGACCAAAATGGGTGTCAGCAGAGACTCTGAAACTTGTGCTCCATTGGTACTTTTTCCATCGTGACAATTGACCTGCTCATCTCATTCTGTTCTATGAGAATTTCCTTGGGAAGCCTTATCCTGTTCACACTACGGTCCTGATTTTGCCCCTTCAGACTTTTTTATGTCCTTCAAATGCAAAGAATATTGAAAAGGAACAAAATTTGACTCTCAAGGATGCCAGAATTGCCGTTTTGACATGGTGTAAATTGAAGAGTGCAGAATTCTTTAGGGATAGAGAGACAGAGAGATGGAAATACTGCCTTCAGAAGTATATAGACCTAGATGGGAGGATTATGTCAAGAAACAGTAGCTTCTCATGCTGGTAATTTTGTTTAATAAAGGGGTTCTATGATTTTGTAGCAAAACTTTGTGACTTACCCTGATACAGTCTTCATTTACATGAAAAGAAACAAAATGTCCATGTTAGTCTCATCTTTCAGTTTTTCTGATCTCTGATATAGAATAGTAAAACCTAACAGCAGCAACGTGAAATAGCCAGATGCAGATCATGACCTTCCGTTAAGAGTTTATATTGTAGAACACTGGGTGGTAGCAGGAAGTGATGATTGTATGGGGACATAGACCTGCCACGATATTTGAGCCATGTTAAAACACATGAGGGTGTCTGGCTTGTCCCACGAAGGATGGAGCCTTGCCATCTCAGAGTACCAGGTGCTAGAACTTACGCACGGAATGTGACATGGTGTGGGCTTCCCCTGCAGCCACTTGACCAAGTCCCCGGTAATTGGACTGAACCCCAGGCCCCTGTAGCAGGTCCTAGGTTCCAGTCATTAGCGCATTTATTGTTTCCCAATTAAAAGACAATAGACTATTCATATGAGTAAAATACATTTTGGAAATGTGCCTTTTGTTTACCTTACTAAAAATTGTTTTGCTTTTAGACTCTTGGATACCAAACTGATGGCCAGTACACAGCCTTTTAAGGTATTTCTTAAATGTGAACTGTCACTGATAAAGCTACATTTTGAAAGTTTCCAAATTGCTACTAAGAGCTTTGGAATTCTGGTCTGTTGAAAAGTCATTCCAAATATCATTGAAAAATGATGAGAAATGAATATGTGACTAAATGTGAGTAGTGGTTATCTTTGGGTAGTGGGCATACAGTTTTGTCCCCCTTTAGTCTTCTGGATGTGAGTTTCTAATATCTTAAAATTGTTCTTTGAATGGTTTATGCATACACACAATTATTCCTTTATTTTGTTGATGTATTTTGGGAATACTTTTCTAATGTGAAGAAAATATTGTCATTTACTGCTTTTGTGGAGTGACTATGACTGAGTGAAATCCATATCAGAACAGTCTAGCTTTCTGGAAAAAGATCTGTGGGTATTTAATAATCTATAAAAACCTTTCATTACATCTGTCCTTCCCATATACTGAAATTGAACTTCCTGCTTTCCTCTGACACCTAATGAGTAACGGCTCCCGTGTTTCTTTAGACACCACAGGGGGGCAGTAGTAGGCACACCCTTGTCCTGACAATCATGGAATCTCTGTGTTAATGTGTGCCTCACTGAGATGAAGACCTAAATGCTCTGCTTTCCTGGTTTGCAGGATATCATTAACAATACCTCCCTTGCGGAATTGGAAAAGCGGTTAAAAGAGACACCTTTCAACCCTCCTAAAGTTGGTAAGATTGTAAAATGATCCCCCAAGCCCCTGACTATTGTGATAATTATTGATATATTTTGTGCTGGAAAGATGAGACTGCTTTAGAGACTGACTATATTGCGTGCGTATAGGTTTTGGTTAAGACAGCTTGCCTGCATCCTGGGTTGAATCCATGTTTTCTAATGGTCGTCTCAGGGTTAAAGAAGGTTGGTCTTCTGATTGCACATCCATTTTTATGGTAACAGATTTAGGTGCCTGTTTCCCTGAGAAGTTTAGCCTGAAAGTTGCAGAGCTTTCATTTCCTCATGCTTGGAATTCTCCCAAAACTTGATGCGTCTTTCTCTCTTTATAATGCCTTGTTTACGGAAAGACAAAAAAGTTTGTGGGGAATTACCAGGGGTAGAACGAGAACATGTTGTGTCTGAGCCAAGTCCCAGAACTGAGCTTGCAGAGGAAAGGAAGGAGGACCCCCAGCCTTGCCCACCCTGTCTGCTGGTGTAGCTGTGGAGACAGCAGTGAGGAAAACCAGGAGCCTGGCCTAGAACTGGAGGCATTGTGTCTGTACCATCTGGCCGTGGCCCCTACCCAGGTCTTAGGAGATCCATCCTGGCACTACTTCTGTGATCCATTCTGTAATAAGCATTCCATTAGCTTTAGCCTGAAAAGGTCTAAAGACATTGATAGTTGGACTAATGCTTCAGAAACTTAACAATAGGAAATGTTAAAGCAGCCATGATTATAGTTAATTACTCCCTTTTTGGATACTGTTCCAAGAAAAAGAATTAAGATAAAAAGAGAAGGAAAGAAAATCTAGACCTTTTGCGTTTGTATGTATGTATGTATGTGTGTGTTGTGTTGTGTTGTGAAGTGCCGTTCAAGCTTACTAGCTGTTCCTCGGAAACCTTATGCAGGGTCACTGTGAGTTGGAACCGACTCCACAGCACTTAACAACAATATATATAAAACAATAAATAATATATTACAGCAGATAGTAGATAGAGACTATTATTTAGTTGACTGCCCTGTTAAAAGACTTTAAAAAAAAAGCACCCCCCAAAAAAACTTAGTCTAATATCTAATACTTAAGAAGGTTAAAGGGCTTTAGCTGTAAGCATTGTGTTGGTGCAAAAGCAGTTCAATCTTTTCTCTGTTAATTTCTATTCATAATTTTGATTCTGTTGTCTTGACATTGACTTCTAGGAAATAATTACTCAGGAGTTAATGTCTTATTTGCTATTTCTGTATAAAATTCTGGTACCTAGTAGAGAATCTAGTCACCTTTTCCAGAGTTAGCTGTCTCAGCATCTATATATGAACAGGACAAAAGATTAGAACAAGACAAAATCAGCTCCCCTGTGAAGTGGTTCCAAGTCCCAAGGGCAGCAGCATAGCAAGTTCTGGTCCATTTTTGGAGTTAAGTGGCCCTGTCATCTGTAGCTCTCCAATCCTGTAAAAACAGAGTCGAGGACAGCAATGCTTATGAGGGTGTCGACAGCTGACAGTTATTGAGTGTTTCCTGTGTGCTGGTCACAGTGTCAAGAGCCATGCTGAGTTAGTGTATCTCGTCTGATCCTCACAAGACCCTCATGAGGCTGGTTTGATTGTCATCTCCATGGTACAGCTGTAAAAACAGAGGCTCAGAGAGGTGAAGTGACTGGCCCAAGGCCACACAGCTAGTATGTGTTGGAGCAGATTCAAACTCTGGCACTGTGACTCCAGAGTCCCTAATAGCATTCCTTACTCTGAAATACCTACTGAGTCCTGACGCTCCTCCTCATGATTCCGTAAAGCAATCAGGAGTGGAGAAAGTGTCGTAAAGACAGTGTGTACAATCCTAAGTAGCATCCACCAGTGTGAGACAGGGTGGCCCTCAAACCGAATCTTGGGTAATATAACTTAGCATTTGCTTAATCTAGACCAAGACTAGGTCAGTGCTCAGTTCCCTACCACCACCAAGAAAGACAAGCCAGGAGAGGAGTTGGTCATTTGGGCCCGAGTCTCTGTGCTATGAAGCTTCTAGACCCAAGGAACGATTGATGCCAAGACATGTGATGATCTCCAAAGGTTGCTGGGACTCCAAAGGAGACCAGGACCTTTGTCTTTATTTGGATTGCTAGCCTCTTAAACTGTGAGAACAGGGGCCTGGTGGCTCTGTAGGATGAGCACTGGACTGAGGACCACAAGGTTAGCAGTTTGAGCCTACCAGCTACTCCGTGGGTAAAAGACAAAACTTTCTGCTCCAGCAAAGATGTACAGTCTTGGACGCCCTGTACAGGGTCACTATGCATCAGAACGGACTCAACTGTACTTGACAAGAATAAGACCTCCTTATCCCATGAAGATGTCCTGGTGGTGCAGTGGTTAAGCAGTTGACTTAACTGGAACATCCTCAGTGTGAACCCACCAGCTGCTCTGTGGAAGGAAAATGAGGCCATCTGCTCTACAAGGGTTACAGTCTCTGAAACCCTGGGGGACAGTTCTGCTCTGTTCTCTGGGTTACTATGGCTCAGAAGCTACTCAAGTGGGGATTTTTTAAATATAATCTTATAATGTATGATTTTTGCATACATTATAAGATTATATTTAAGAACTACAACTTCCTTCTCTCCATTTATTTAACAGGCTTTTAAACACCACCCCCTCCCCATTTATTTAGACTATTTCTGCAGTATTTCCAATGCAGTTTGAATTTGACAGGATAGAATGCATAGCAGTCTTTGTGTTTTGCGATGTCCTTGGGGAAACTTTCTTTTCTTCTTTCCCTGTAGAGAGTGCAGAAGGGTTCCCAAGTTATGACACAGCTTCTGAACAGCTTCACGAAGCAGGCTATGACGCTTACATCACAGGACTGTGTTTCATCTCCATGGCAAACTACCTAGGTATTGACTGCGCGTGCGTCCACCGAACATTACAGCAGCCTGTCCCCTGTTTCCCTGGGACCCACCCACCCAGGTCCAAGTGGGACAGTGGAGGGACTTTGGAGGAGATGGGGGTTGGAGAGACACAGAGAGGATCACCTGCATGCCCCTGCTGTGTGGCACTTGATCCCTTTGAGTACACTGCTGACCGTTGTGCTCACTGAACCATAGAATTTTTGCACATATGTTTTATTGTGGTAAAAATGTACGCAGTAAAGCTTGTGCAAGTTGGAACTTGTGTAAAGCAGAAACCTGTCAGAGAAGGAAAATGCAAGTCTTTTCCACTACATGGAAAGCATTAGAAAAGTGGTCAAACCGTACTCTGTCAAAGGCAGAAAACTTGCAAGACCTGGAGAAAATGAGGCAGTTCCACCGAATTCTGGCTGTCACGGGTTTCACTGTATGACAGAACATTTTCCAATTCATTAATTTAGAATGATGTAATTCAGAGACGTTGATGACATTTGTCATGTTTTACCACCGTTGTCACTCTCATCTTCCAAGTTATTCCACCTGCAGATTTGAATATAGTTTTGCCTGAACTTTTAGGCTTTGTCTGTATAGATGGGTCTAATTTCCTGCTTCTTTTCTTCATTAGGTTCTTTTCTCAGTCCTCCAAAACTCCACGTGTCTGCCAGATCCAAACTCATTGAACCTTTTTTTAACAAGTAAGTAATCAGTGGGTCCCAGGCCCCGAGTTCTCTCTAATTGTGGTACAGCCAGCATCTCGGGATGCCAGTTAGTGGCAACTGTGAGGTGTAGTGAGTTTTTAGAGAAAATACTTCTCAGCTCTAATGACTCAGAGGTTGTGCAAAAATATGAGGAGGACTTTAAAAAGTTCATGGAGAAATGGAATGAAAAGATAATGGTTTTTCCCCATGAACTTTTTGAAGGCCCCCCTGAAATTGACCTTTGGAAAATAATTTATTAAATAGTTTGATTAAGGGAAAAAAAATTGCCAAAGGTGTGGTTGGTCTCTGTCAGAAGGAAACCCCCCGATAGTTTTGGCCTTCATGTGATCTACAGGGGAGACCTTGTTTTGCTAGTTTTCTTTGGCACACATGGTTATACCTAACTTAACCCCACTCCACTTTGCATGTGAGATTGCTGTCTATGCCTGCATTATTATGTGGTTAACGGAGATCTTTGAAATCTTCTAAGAAGCTCTTGGCTGCAAAGATGGATTTGAAGAGTATTTGTGGAGAGGCGTCAGCTCTTCATGTCTCCCAAGCCCTCATTCAAATGGATGCACCAAAGTTGCACCCGTTGTTGGAAGAAGTCAGTGTGGTTTTAGGGGAAAGCCTGAGTTCAGAATGTTCTCAGAGATTCTCGAGGTTACAACTTCTAAAGGCAGTTTGTGCCTGGTTGGCACAGTTGAAACTACATCTTCAAACAGAGCCCCCAACTTCATCACTGCTCTAGCTCTCTTAGCAGACTTTGTTCAAACAGACTCGGTGAGCTGGACAAAGCTTCCCATCACCTGGGAGGGTAGCTTTTTTGGCTGTTGGGTGGGTTACATCGTGTCTTGTACACTGTGTGCAGCACTTGACAGGTAAGACTGCTGCCCCCTTTAGATGCTGTGTTAGTACAGTGCTTGTACTGTGACATCAGACAGAAACAGATGTCCATTCTAAACATTGGACTTCATTGTTAAAGTACCGTTGAGTTGTTTCCAACTCACAGCGACCCTGTATAGGGTTTCCCAAGCTTTTAAATCTTTGCAGGATCAGAAAGATTCATCTTTCTCCTGCGAAGTGGCTGTTGGACTTGAACTGGCAACCTTGTGCTTTTCCTTTGGAGCCACTGTGCTCCCATTGGGTCCCTCCAGGTTCTGAATTTGTGGTTTGCAGTTGTTTTCATCTTGGCTCTTCATTTGTATGGAAGTTCATCTCAATTGAACAGTGTTCATTCATTTATAAAGAATGGTCTGACTTCTCTAATAGAATCGGCCCCAGAGGAAATCAGGTGATGGTACCCACTGGCTAAATGTAGACTCTGTGTGTGACCAAGGCGCACACATGCAGACTTTCTAGACTCACCTACTGTTGCTAACAGTTAAGAAGGTGATGATTTAGAAGAACTGGACAGTGTGTATGAATACACTCTAAGTGGGAACAGCTGTTCATTCAGATTTGTTTCTTTCTTTCTTTTTTTTCTGAAACCCAGATGCATTTTCAGAATAGTTGAATAGAAAGTAGCATTCAAGAACCTTCTTGTCATACCTCATTAAATATTGCCTAACTTGATTTTGGGGC
>NW_006408620.1:2149160-2156802 GCF_000296735.1 Chrysochloris asiatica
TGAGCCTTCCAACCTTCTAAGTATTCCTTTATATGTGGTTCAGAGTTCTGGGACCATCCCCTGAGCCTGCTTGGTCGGGTATTCTGTGTTGTTGTTGGCGGAGCTCTTTACTGCACTTCCACCTGATCCTCCATCTTGTTTGTTCTCCCCTTCCTGCAGCATTTGAAATGCAAGCTGAGAGCTCTTTTTATTATTCTTTATTGGAATAACTTGAGTAAGTACTTAGTCCATTTACAAAGTATGGAAAAGTTGTCTCGATAGCAAATCTGTGTCGATAGTGATTTCACTCAAATGTACATGCAGGTGTGATTTGTGACATCAAACCTTGATTTTGTCACTTTTTATGTTGGCCCTTGTAGAAAACCAGCCAACAGTTGCCCCCAGCATGATCTCAGGTAGGAAAATATGTACACTCTTCGGCACTAGGCATTTGGAAATGTTAACGTTACCAAAGCAGATTTCCTTACATAAGGTAGGCATCCAACTTCTCCAGATTAATGTTTACCAAGCAAACACTGTTGCTGTTAAGCGCCATCAAGTTGGTTCCGACCCATAGTGACTGTATAGGGTTTCTGAGGAGCAACTAGAGAGCTTGGACCACTGGCTTTGCTGTTTAGACCGATTTTGCAGTCCCACGCGTTAACCCTCAGTGCCACCCCAGGACTCCAATAAGGAAGACTTGGATGTGAAGAAGCATCCCTTTCTGAATTGCTATAAATTGGCTCGTGACTACATCAGTTATGCTGATTTTGGCATTGACGTTGAGAAAATGATCTTTGAACAATAATGCAAAGACAGTGTTGGATCCGGTGCTTTCTCAGTTAGTCACACACTTGTCTAGAAGAATGGGGATCTCCATGGAGATCTGGCCTCTGCCATTTTGTCTTTTTTTGTGGGCTGGACACCTCCCATTTACCTCCTGGCTTTTTTGGGATCAGGACGAAGGTCATAAAGTGAGGTTAGTTATGAAGTCAGATCAGACCACTGCTAATGATAGGCTGTGTGGAGCGTACTCTCTGGTCAGGAAATGACTGATCCACTTTTATAACCTTGATCTGTTCTGATCAATTCCTACAGAATCAGAAGCTCCTCTGATCAAATCCTTTTAGGCTGGAGAGAGCTAAAAACACCCTCTGCTTTCACTTCATTGCACCACAGAAAACACAAAATCAGGCTTTTGCCCTGCATTTTATAAACAACCATCCGTTTGTCTAAGATACTTTGCTAGGTTCTTGGAGATAACCTTTTGTGATGGTGTCTTGGGGAAGGTTGCTTTTCACTTACCTCAGTTCTTAGAAAGAGGAATGATATGAGAAACTGTCTGACTCGGCTGTTTTCTGTAAGGAATGGAATGAAAATGAAGACGTGTCTGCTCTGTACCCTACAGAATTGCTGCCTGCTTCTCCATACAGGGTGTTCTGGATCTGAGCAGGATTCCTCTGGAAGTCTAGATCTTCCTGGTGACATTGCCTTAGCTCTGAGTTACAGAGGAGGCCACAAACCAGACAGGGTGGTGATAAGCCCTTGAGCAGAATATTTCTTCCACTATAAAATGGAAATGGAACAACTTGTCTCCCATAAAGATTGTGTGAGAAGTTAAAGGATTTTAATAGTTTATAGAACTTAGTAGGTTTCTAGTATATTTTCCTTGTTTAAAATAAAACAAGATTTAGCATGTTAGGATAGTTTAAAAAAAAAAAAGTACATATTGTTGTGTAAGGTGTGTTAAGTTTTTATTTTGATATAGTATGCAGGAAACTTTATTATTGATACTGTTTTTGACTTTAGTGTGAATTGAGTAAAGGTTTACAGAGCAGATCATCAGTTTTATATTGAACTAATCATATGCTTTGCTTCAATACAATGATTCCAATCCCCTCCATGTACTAACAGTTAACACTACTGACTTCTGTTCACTTTAATTACTGCATTCCTCCCTGTGTCTCCCGATAAGAAAGTTTATTATTGGGGAGGGGGAATCTCATGACCATCAAGAAAGAGAACCAGGAGTAGAGTCCTTTGGATTCAGAGACAGCAGAGACGTGGCAGAGGAGCAGTGGCAGCAAAACCAAGAGCACAAGACAAAGTGATGGGCTTCCCAGGCCACGGATGGACCAAGCAGGCTCGTTTGTGCAAGTGCCTCCAAGCGCTTAATCAGGGGAGCTAGGGTTTGCTCACCCATGGAGCTAGAGCTGAGTGCCTTCCAGCAGCACAAAAAGTACTTTGTGACATTGCCCAAGCTGAACAGAGGGCAGTGGGCTGGAGCTGATGGCCCAGGAACAGAGAGACATGCCTGTGGGCATGGCTGGGAGGAGGGGCTACTAACTGAAGAACTGTGTCTTGAGCATTTCTGAACCTGTGTTGTATAGCCTGTTAACTTCCTTAAGGAACCTCATAATTGTGGTGGGTGGGGTAGGGGGACTTTATTATTAAGGGCGCAGGATTCGATGCATCGTGTGTGACATGGATTAGCAGCCAACTACGAACACTACAGAGGAGGCCCTGGGTCACACCAGACTTCACCTAGAAGAGTTCATTGCTGAGAAAATGGAAACGACCAGTAGCTTTGAGGAAGAGTACACGCTTATGAGCAGCATTTAAATATGATGTTCGGAGATGTGGAAGAAACTACTGTAGAAATTGATGAAGAGATACACAAATCAGCAAAGCAGACTCTAGTCACCAGAGGCACCTCGGAAGAAAGGTTGGGCATCTACTTCTGAAAAATCATCCGTTGAAAATCTTTTTTGGAGCACCGTTCTACACTGATGCACATGGGGTGGCCGTAAGTCAGAGTCAGCTTGAGATCAACTTAAAAATGTCTGTTCTGCTATCTTCATGGCCAAAAGAGTGATAGGTCAGATGTGTCTTTGGCGGAGGCTGATTTTTGAAGGAACTTTCCAGGGTACCCAACCCAGTGAATCGCTGCATCACCTGCTGGCCAGCCCTGTGGGCTCTACAGAGCTGTCCACAGCCAAGTTCTTCACTCATGTGTTCTGTCTGATTATTGAAATAGATTTGTGTCTGGTGTAGTCCCTTGTTTATGAATCACTCTAAGCATCCTGCCTCGCCTCCTTACTAGGGCATGCTAGTTGGAAAGTCTGCATTTTTGGGTATTCCTAGCCAGGTATTGGCCCCAGTTAGGAGCACTTTCTTTTTCCTTTTTAATGTTTTATTGTGAATCATGTGACAGTTTACATGGGAGAACATTAGTTTTACATTCATCCTATCATGTATCGTTTCATTGCCATGGTTACAGTCCCCTCCATGCATCATCAACCAACCATCATCAACTACAAGCCTGCTCCCCGGTCGTCAGCACACAGCCCCTCTCCCTCTCAGGGTCTAAAGTCCCCAGCTGCTCCATCTCTCCACGTCATCGTCTCTGCCTCCGCCTCCATCTCAGGCATCACTGCTTCTCTGGGTAGGATCCCGCTCAATGCTCTTCACCCTTGATGGTCCCAGGGACCTCCGCTCTTAGACTGAAAAGTTAATCACTCCCCTCCTTGCTACAGAACGTCTGCCTTTACATTTCCAACCCTCACAATCAGTCCTGACAACAATTATTCACTATTGTATCACAAGAGACCTATCTGCATTTCATTTCATTGGCCCCGCCCAGTCAGATTGGATTCTACCTTCCTCCGTGCCCTTTGGATCTAGGTTTCCTCTTGAGAGCTTGTAAGCCAGTAACTTCTTGCCTTTGTAGGCCCCCCTCCCCTCCCCCCCCATTTTGGGTAGCCAATGTCCAAGTTGCCCATCCCTGTCTACTCTGTGTATGGAGGGGGGGTAGAAGCACTTTTTTGTTGGGTACTGTTGAGTCAGTTCCTTCTCAAAGTGACCCTGTACAGGGTTTCCGAGGTTATAAATCTTGTGGCAGCAGAAAGCCTCATTTTTTCTCTGAGGAACAATTGTTGGGCTTAAACCCACCAGCTGCTCCTTAGAAATTAATGACATTTGGTCACAGTTGAACATCTAAGGAGGACTGGGAGCATAGTCGTTGAAGTGTTTACCTAGCAGTTGGAACCCCCCAGTGGCTCCACAGGCGAAAGTCCTGGCAGTCTGCCTCCAGAAAGACGACAGCCAAGAAGCTCGGTGGTAGTTCTGTTCTATTTCATGAGGTCATTTGAATAGGTCAGAAATGACTCCATGGACCCCAACAGCACCACTACCAACTCTCTTACCCAACTCTCTTCCACTGTGCATAGTATGTAACCTGTGGTAACGATGACTTCTGGCAGCAACCCTCACACAGGGGACAGTGCCCCCATCTTACAGAGGGGAGGTGATTTGCCCAAGGCCATGGTGGGACACAGTCTCGTTGGTGACTAAGAATGTGCTCTTTCTCCCAAAAGAGGCAGTTCTACAATGAGTTGCATGTTCTTGTAAAAGTTAAACATTCATATCTCTGAAAGACTTTTCTCTCTGTCTTTGGCCCAAGCAGTGACGCCGAGAGAAGTTGACTTTGCCCATTATGTTGTGAGGGGTTCCCCAGCTCTGACATTGTAAATCTGTTGCCTTACGGGCTCTGGCAGACCTTGCCTTTGCCTAATGCTCAGCTTAACATTCCTATTTGATGTCATTTGTTACGGTTCATTTGACGGGCACTGTTCTCAAATGAGCTGTAGGTTTTCTTCCTTTCTTGGGTCTAGTGTTGGAGAAAGGATGCAGTTGCCTTAAGGACAAATGTCAGGTAACGCTCTGTTTGTCATAACAGCAAGTGACTAGATTGAAAATTGTCCTCCCTGCCCCCACCTGAGTGAAATGGAAATAGCTGAAGCCACAGTAACTCCCTTCTGGCCCATGGTTGCCCTCTTATTTTACACAAGAAGCTTTAGTGAGGACAATAAATGAGCTCATTTTGTGAACAGTGCCTGCATGGTGTCTCTGCCCTGAACATTGAAATTCGTCTTCCTAGCACACACATATGTATTACAATGAGCACATGGTTCTTACAAAGTGCCGTTCCTGCCGTGCCCTGAAAGAAATATACCAAGAGGATCCGTGTGTGCACAGAACTGCAAAGTCAGTGAGGGTTTCCATTTGCCTCTGGAAGGCCGGGGGCCTGGGTTCAACTACAAATGCATTCACCACTCAAATGATTGTGTCACAATTAGATTCTACTCAACTTTCTAGAGCCTAGTCTAAGAAGGGTACTGTTTTACTTGGAAATCTATTTTTGCGATCAAGCTTTTTAGAATCAGGTGTATGTACTCTTGCTGAAAGCAGGTAACGTGATGCAAATCTCTGTGCAGTGAGTGAAATGCTGGACTTAGGGGAACGAGAGTGAAGTGTTGAGGGGCTCGAAGCTTTTCCTTTTGCTCGGGAAGGAGACTCAGTACTGTTCTTGGTTAGAGGGCTTTGGATTTCCTGGGTTGTTCAAGCCCTGGTGTGTGTGTGTGTGTGCGTGCGCAAACCTGATCGTACATAGACTAGCAGACACCAGTTGCCGTTGAGTTGATTCTGACACGTGTGTCCGGGTAGAATCGTGCTTCCTAGGCATTTCAGCGGCTGCTGGTTTTGCAGTTGATCACCAGGCCTTTCTTTGTCGGTGCCTCTGGGTGGACTCAAACCTTCAACCTCTGTTAGTAGCTGAGCATGTGAACTATTTGCACCTTGAGGGCCTCTGTAAAATAAATCCTGGGTATTCGGATACCTCTGAAGTCTCTCTGTGCTGTGTGTTTCATTGGGTGTCCTGCAGGGGAGTGGGCCAGGTGACTTGAGTACAAGAAGCAGGGGCAGCTTCTTGTTCACAGCAGGATTCCATACATACATGTGTATATATGTGTATTACACACAGATAGGAGCTCTGGGAGCAGAGTGGTTACGAGTCGGGCTGCTAACCTCAATTCAAGGTCAACAGTTCAAAACTACCAGCCGTTCCATGGGAGAAAGATGAGTTTCTGCTCCTATGAAGATTTACAGCCTCAGAAATCCTATACAGGGTCACTATGTGTTACAACCAACTCCACGGCACATAACCAACCTACCAATCAACCAATACACATGTATATGGGGTCCTGGTGTGGCGCTGTGGGTTAATGCGCTGTAATGCAAAGTCCATTTGAACCACAAGTTCAGCAGTTGAAGTTCACCAGCTGCTCCTTGGAAATCCTGCACAGGGTCGTTATGGGTCAGAACTGACTTGATGGCACTTACCAGCAACAACCATACATACACATACATGTTGTGTGTGTGTATGTGTGTGTGTGTGTGTGTGGTGTATGCTGTCAAGTTGATTCTGACTCATAGAAACTCTGGGTTTCAGAGAGTGGTTGCTGAGTTTGAACTGGAAAACTTGAGGTTACTGGTCCAGTGTTAATTGTACAGCACTGCCCCAAAGTTCTTATATATTCCCAAAACCAAACCAACTTCCATCGAGTCGATTCGAAGCCCAGTGACTGTTTATAGGGTTTTAGAGATGGTCAGTCTTTTCAGGAGCAGGCAGCCTCATCTTTCTCCCGAGGAGCAGCTGGTGGGTTTGAACTGCCAACCTTTAGGTTAGCAGTCCAATTCCTGAGTACCGCTTTCATGCGCTCTCTCTGTATGCACATGTACCTAGGCACACACACAAACATTAGCTATTTTGACATTGTTTACACGTATGGTTCAGTGACATTAATTAAGACAGCCTGTGTGCAATCAGCACCTTTATTTGTTTCCATATTTTTCATTACCCTTAATAGAAGCTCTGCGGCCTTAAGCCAAGGTCCCTCTTTCCGTTCCTTCCCACATGCTTCTAGTCAGCATTAAGAGACTTTGGTCTCTGTGCATTTGCCTATTCTAGATGTATCGTGTAAGTTGGATCATGCAATAACATATACTATTTTTAAGTACAATCTAGGATTTTTGAAAAGACATTAAAACTGTGGTCAGATCCTTTTAATGGTTTTGAGTGGTCTTTCAGGTTGGGTCCATCATTCTTTACTTAAAGGCTTTTCTTTGTCGCCGGTCTCTGACCAGTATTTCCACAGCACTTAACAACAACTCAAGCAAAAAGACCTTTGTTTCCTCCGGTTGTTACGTTCTTTACTGCTGACCAGAAAGAAGGTCAGCATTTTGAACCCACAATTAATTCCACAGGAGAAAGATGTGGCTGTCTGTTGCCATAAAGATGATATCCTTGGCAAACCTTCTGAGGCCATTCTACTCTAGGGTCACTAGGATTCACAGTCGACTCAACTACACTGGCTCTCTTGTTAATCTGAGAATAATTTACCTGGTTGTGCTTCACTATATGAATGATAGCTTCTGTCATCGAGAACCTTTTCTCTGCTAGATGGTTGATGTAGCCCCCTTCTGCTTTCTGTGGTCTCAGTTACCCGTGGTCAACCATACCAGAAGCAAACAGTTCTTAAGTTTTAGATTTTGAGCCCTCTGAGTATCATGATAAGATCTCGGCTCTCTGTTCTGACCGGCCCGTCCAGCAGATACCACTAGGTAGTCACTTAGGGACCATCCTGGTTATCAGACTGACTGCAGTGACTTCAGAGTTCTGGTGTTCAAGTACCCATTGATTTTAGTTCACATGAAAAACCAATTCATAAGGCCCCAAAGCCCACGCATAGTGATGGTATTCCAAAGAGAAGCATTGAGTACTGTCTTCCTTTTAGTGACAAGGTGAAGGCTCTTGACTTAATAT
>NW_006408620.1:2159507-2177319 GCF_000296735.1 Chrysochloris asiatica
CAACAACTGTGTATATTGTGGGAGAAAGATAAGGCTTTCTGCTCCTGGAAAGATTTAAAAAGCCTCAAAAACCCTATACAGGCTCACTATGAGTTGAAACCAACTCAATGGCACTTAACAACAACAACTGTATGTTATTGTCATCTGGGATTACAGGTAATACTGAGTAATTCGAGTAAAACATTTTACAAATCCACAGAGTGCTCCGAGCCTAAATGAATGGGCTGAAAATAAATTTGGTTACTTAGCCACGTTGTTGTTGTTAGTGCCATCAGGTCGTTCCGATTCTTAGCTACCCTGTATAGGGTTTCCGAGGAGCAGCTGGTAAGCTCAAATCACTGACCTTGTGGTTCAAACTGACTTTGCAATCGAGTGCATTAATCCACAGTGCCACATCAGCACTCCCTACTTTGCCATAGTATTTGGTTTATTAAATGGTAGGCCAGGCATAGAGCTCTGTGACTCTGGTTTTTCTGGCATTAACAGAACTGTTTCATTCATTCTGACAGCTTCATTTGTATATGAGAGCCTGCCCCTCCTGGCTTTTGACTGTCTCGTAGTAATATGCATTAATTTAAAGTAAGTGACGCTAAGCTGATTACTTGTTGGGCATTTGAATTGCCTTTTCAGTGTGCTGTATAATGTAATACATGTTTTCCTCACTTATCTACTTACCAATCAACTTATTTATAGGCCATCTGTAAGATTGGTATCCGACCTCCTCTAACTTCACAAGGGGGGGAGGAAAAAAGACTCAAGGTCAACAGCCCAAGGTTGATTCCTATGAAACAGAAATCAGACCTGCCTCATCTTGACAACCTTTTTGCTAATCCTGACACCAACCATCCCTCCCACTTTGTTTGGTAATTCGTTGCAGTGACCACACAGAGCTCAGGATTATGGGGTTTATTAGGGAAGCAGCAAGTGACAATTCAGGACCAGAAATGATTCCGAACACATTTCTGTGGTTGAGCCGGCAGGCTGGCCTCTCTCTGACTCTCAGCCTCTCTCGGGCCCAGTCAGCACAGCTTCTGTCTGTCCTGCTTGAGCAAGCCTAGGGGCACCCCACTGTGTCAGTAGGGCTTGGCTTGAAGACTCAGCCCTTTAGCTTGGGGGTAGGGCGTGGGGGTGTTGTCAACAAGCTGTAAGTGATCTGATATTTATCACTTAGGACCATAGTAAAAAATCAACTGTATGAGTATTTTGCTCTCTAACGACATGCATCTGGCAATAACAGATGCCTAGGTGATAGACTAGAGGAACGCTGGCTGTGATGATCAGGATTATGTGCCAATGTGGCCATGATTCTCAGTGTTTGGCAGTTCTGTAATGACGTTGTCATCCTCCACTTGGTGGTCCAATGGGTTATCATCCATTTTTGCATGATACTAATTTTAACATAACGACCTGGTCTTTGGAATCTCACCATGAGGAGTTGGGTATACTCTAAGCACACAATATATTGTTATCTCAGTAAAATGCATTAAGATCATCTTACAAGCAACTGAATGTCTGATACTTTCTTTATAATCTTGGGGAATAAAAGGAAATCGAATGATATTTTCAGAGAGTTATAATTTTTAAGTAATGTGCTTTTTTAGATTTGTATCCATTTTAGAAGGTAAATATGAAATGATTCCTATGGTTTATGTCAGTGTTCTGATGTTGTGCTGTAGGATAAGCACTGAACTGCTAGCTGAAAGGTTGGCTTCAAACTAACCAACTGCTCCTCAGAAAATCTGTACAGGGTTGCTAGGAGTCGGGAACCAACTGAACAACAATGGTTTATACAAGTGTAATAAGTTTCTTTATCAAGGATTGTTTTGCTCTAGGCTTTTAAGATGCTGTTTTAATTGATGCTTTGAGACAGTCACTTACTTCAGAGTGTGCAGTTCACCCGAGAAGGTCGGCACTCACCCAGTGACTTGGTATTTCAGAGGAAAAGAAAGAAGAGTATGCTGGCGTCGTTCTCCGCTCACAAGTGTCAGTCCTAAGAGTGCCGTCACAATTTGTAGGAGCATTTGTTTATAGGACAGTTGGTGGTGGTGATGATGCACCGTGGAGTCGGTTCTGACTCATAACGACCCCGTTATAGGGTTTCCAAGGCTGTAAATCTTTACAGGAGCAGAAAGCCTCATCTTACTCCCACAGAGTGGCTGGTAGTTACGAACTGCTGGCCTTGAGGATAGCAGTGTGATTCATAACCACTACGCTGCTAGAACTCCTTATATATCAGTTAGGTGGCGAGTATTCTGTAATACCTGTTTTCTTGCAGCTTGTGCAAACTAACAAGGCAGTTCTGTGCAGGACCTCTTTTAACTCTTCAGTTAGAGTTCCATCCATCTGGCTCATATTACTGAGTGCTCACAGCTGTTACAGTTGTTGGGGGTACCGCAGTATTCTTTCTCATTTATGATGCATCGTTATCTTTTGAAGGGATTTGAAATGATTTTAGAGATGAGCAACATAGTCAAGAAACTTACACTAAAAATTTTAATACCTGTACCCCCTTAGAGTCCTAGTGTGGCGCTGTAGGATAAGCACTAGACTGCTAACCACAAGGTAGGCAATTCTATCCCACCAGCCGCTCCTTGGAAACCCCTTACAGGGTCGCTATGAGTTGGAACTGACTCAGTGACATTTCACAACATCAACATCTCTGTTATTCTCCCCAAATCACCCATTGCCTGTTTTCTCTTTCATAGGTTATTTCTTATGAGGATCATGGATATCCCGTATCTAAATCTGGAAGGACCAGACTGTAAGCACCTATGTGTTTTCTCATTGCATGTGCACATATGAGTGTGTGGTCTGGCAGGGATGACTGGAAAAGTATTATTTAAGAAAGAGCTTCATTCATGAATTTAAAAGTGGGAGTGGTTTTGTGGTTGATGTGGTTGTATGCTCTTGTTAACCAGAGGGGAGTGGCTTGGGCCTTGATTAGCTCATCTCTTTCTTTACATTTTCCAGTTTCTGCATGAGTTCATTTAAAAAAATATGTATCTTTTCATCATGGTTTCATTTCACTCAGAACTTCAATTTTATCATTTTCTCTAAATACTTAATAGCTTTTAAGATATGCTAGCTGCATTAGTGACTCAGTACAATTTCTGTTTCCAATTATTAGAGTTTAGTTGGCAAATTTTTATTTTTCATATAAAACCTTGGAAGGAACAGTGTTTTGGGGAGATGGTTGCTTCATATTTTCTTCTGCTTATTCTCTACTTTATCCACTCCATCTATTTTTCTTCTCCTTGGCTCTGTTTCTAGTCTTGGTGTGTTTGCCATGAAATCTGCATCCCCATCCCTTGTCTCTGTTGAATCAGTTGTGATTCCTAACCACCCATCTGCGACAGAGTAGAATTGCCCCATGGGACTTCTCAGGCTTTGATCTTTACAGAAGCAGATTGCCCAGGTCTCTAAGACAGCATTGCTGGTGGGTTTGAACCGCCAGCCTTTTAGTTAGCAGTTGAGTACTTAGCAACTGCACCACCAGGGCTCCTTAAAATAAGCTACACCAAAAAACAAACGTGTTGCTGTTGAGTGGATTCCGACTTAGAGCATCTCAATAGCAGAGGGTTGAACTGCCCCACAGTGGTCTGCCACGTCTTTATCCTGCAGAGCAGCTGGTGGGTTTGAACCACTGGTCTTTCGGTTAGCAGCCAAGAGCTTAGCCACTGTGCCACCAACCGAAGGACAACCCCACTGTCACTGAGTTGATTCCGACTCACAGTGACCCTACGTACGGTTCCCAAGATTGTAGAATTTTACAGGAACAGATAGCCTCAGCTTTCTCTGGCAGAGCAGCTGGTGGGTTTGAACCACTGACCTTTCAGTTAGCAGCCCAGCGCCTAGCCCACAGTGCCACTAGGGCTCCTTAAATAAGCTGCTTGGCTATAAAACTGGCTGGATTTTACTTGGTGGTAGTGATCTGTCAGTGACAGTGTGTGGGTGCACTTTGTTGCATTCCAGGTTAGATACATGTCACTCACAACTTCTGTTGGTGTCATTGAGTCCTTTCCAACTCACGATGGCTCTGGGTGGGTTTGAACCACCAACTTTTTGGCTACTAGTTGAGCGCTTGACCGTTGACACCGCCCAGTAGATAGCCAAGGAAGTGGAAGTTTACAGTGTTTCCATCCCTGGCTCAGTGTTGCCCAATGAAGTGACAGAGCTTACTGAAATGACAAGTTTGTGACTCTAAGGAACAGCTTCTACGGAAAACAAAACGAGGCTATTTAATTTGGACAACTCATTTGTTGTAATAAAGATACATGTAACTAGATTCACACAACAAAAGTTAACTGAAAAGAACAGCCTGGTTTTTATTTTATTTTATTTTATTTAAAACAACAACAAACAAACGATTGCCTGGTAGCTTCATGAGAAGAGAGAGGGTTTCTGCCTGAGATTGCTGAGAGTCGAACCCTAAGCATACCTGTAGGAGTTGCTGGGTTGACCTGAGACTCTGATCCTTCCCTAAGCTAGCTTGGGCATCTTATTTATCATCCCCAGACCACTGGTTCACTGGTTGAGTGACTGCATTGATTCCCTAGGGCTACCCCTCCATCCTGTGGTACCAATGGCAGCTCCACTATCCTCCAGGCTACTTTGGGAGCTGGTCTTCCCTTTTCCTAAAGAATAATACAGTTGCTGCTAAGTAGGAGCTCTGGTAGTGTAGTGGTTACAAATCGGGCTGCGAACTTTAAGGTCAGCAGTTCAAAACTACCAGCTGTTGCGTGGGAGACAGATGAGACTTTCTGCTCCCGTAAAGATTTACAGCATCGGAAACCTTGTACAGGGTCGCTATGGGTCAGAACCGACTCGCTGGCACTTAACAACAACAAAACCATGTTCCTTTGGGGGCACACATGTCAACCCACTTAGCCATCTTCAGCTATAACCTTTTCATCAAACACATCTGTCTTACAGTGCAGCCTCAGCGTGAAAATGTTCTCCACGTGACCTTCCCCAAGGAGTGGAAAACCAGCGATCTTTACCAGCTTTTCAGTGCCTTTGGTAAGTAAATCACAAGTCAGGTGGACTTGCTCAGCTTGGCTTTTCTTTTGTCCTTGGTGGACAAAGATATGCAAGGTTTTATTCTCATTTGCAGACCTTGGTGTTTTTTTTAAAGTTTTTATTGTGAATTATGTGAAAATTTTCTTGGGAGAGCATTAGCTTTACATTCATCCTATCATACATTGTTTCATTGCATGATTACAATCCCCTCCATGCATCATCAAACAACCAAAGGCTACACCCCACAAACCTGCCCCTCGGTCATCAGCACACAGCCCCTCTCCCTCTCTGGGTCTAGAGTCCCCAGCTGCTCTCCTCGTCATCGTCTCTGCCTCCATCTCTGGCATCATTGCTTCTCTGAGTAGGATCCCGCACTCTGCTCTTCTCCCTTGATGGTCCTAGGAACCTCTGCTCTTGGACTGCAAAGTCAACCATTCCCCTCCTTTTGCTACAAAATATCTACCTTTACATTTCCAACCCTCACAATCAGTCCAAATACTATTATTCACTATTGTACCACAAGAGTCTTATCCCCATCTCCCTTCATCAGCCCTGTTCAGACAGATTGGATACTACGCAGTGGAGATTCTACCTTCCTCCACAGCTGCTGGATCTAGGCTTCCTCTTGAAAGCTTGTAAGCCAGTCACTTCTCTCCTTTGTAGCCCCTCCACTTTGGGTAGCCAATGTCTAACTTGCCCACCCCTGTCTACCCTGTGTATCTAGGGGGTGAGAATGGTCCTCACTGTAAAGATTTGTTCCCTCTTTTGAGGAGCTGCATCCATAGGTTGTAGGTCAAGTTCATCAAATTGGATCAGATTACTCTTTCTTTACCTGTTCTTTCTTCTTCTAGTCAACTTCTGACCATCCAGCCATTGTAGCCAGGTCAAGTGGGTATTATCTGCAAGTGTGGGTGTTCTTGTGCATCCCTCCCTGACTTCTTACTAGCTGGATGCTTCACTCTCTGCTCTAGTCATCTGTGGCCATGTCATAGTCTCTGGGCCCAGGAGTTCCCACAGACCTTGGTTTTTTTATTTGGTATAGCACTGCCTTGGTGCTGAATAACCTGAGAAACTTTTAATGACTTTAGCAACAGGCTGCTAAGGAGCTCTGGTAGCATAGTGGTTAGGAGTCGGGCTGCTAACCTTAAGATCAGCAGTTCAAAACTACCTGCTGTTCCACAGGAGAAAGATGAGACTTTCTGCTCCCGTAAAGATTTACAGCCTCAGAAACCTTATACAGGGTTGCTATGAGTCAGAATCAACTCCATTGCACACAACCACCACCACCACCACCAACAGCAGCAGGCTACTAGTAAGCCATAGAAGTTAAGGTACAGTTACTATCACAGCTTTTACCTATGACCTGGGAACAAAGTCTAGGCTGATGAGCAATCATTTTTAAGATTAGATTCTGAGAAAATGTTTGTTTTGTAATGACTGCTGGTCTTTGTTCAAAGCTGACCAAACACAGGTTGTTTTACATCCCAGGGCTTGTGGTGTATGTGAGGTCGGACAGTCCTTCTTTTTATATCACATTAGGAGGCAATTAGGTTAATTCACACACACACATATGTATATGTATGTGTATATGTATATATATGTATGTGTGTGTGTATGTGTGTGTATGTGTATATGTATGTGTATGTGTATATGTGTGTATATGTGTATGTATATGTATGTGTGTGTATGTATGTGCATGTGTGTATGTGTATGTATGTGTATGTATATGTATGTGTGTATGTGTGTATGTGTGTGTATGTGTATGTGTGTGTATGTGTATATGTGTATGTATATGTATGTATATATATGTGTATGTGTATGTATATGTATGTATATTGCTGTTGTGAAGTGCTGTTGAGTCAGTTCCAACTCATAGCAACCTTGAATAGGGTTTCCAAGGAACAGCTAATAGGTTTGAACTGCTGACTTTATGGTTCCCAGTTCAGTGCTTATTTTGGCGCACCACACCAAGAGTCCACTGCACTTAACAACAACTACATTAAGATGCTTGGTAAAGTGGAAGGTCAGCACGAAAGAGAGAAAGACCCCCAACGAGATGGACTGGCTCAGTGGCAGCGGCAAAACAACAGTTCTGAGGTTGGCACAGGACCTGGCAGTGTTTCGGTCTGTTGTGCGTAAGGTCTCTGTGAGGTAGTATCCATTGACAGCACCTAACAACAACAAATAATTAAGAATGTGTACTATAGTCCTTAAGGAGCTCTGGTAGCGTAGTGGTTACGAATCGGGCTGCTAACCGCAAGGTCAGCAGTGCGAAACTACCAGCTGTTCCACAGGAGAAAGATGAGGCTTTCTGCTCCCGTAAAGATATACAGCCTCGGAAACCCTGTACAGGGTTGCTACGAGTTGGAACCGACTCCATGGCACATAACCAACCAACCAACTATAGTCCTTGGAGTCTTGCTGTGGCGCTGCTGGCTTAATGGGTCAGACTGCAAGGCTGATGGTTCAGGCTCACCAGCTGCTCCTCGGAAACCCAATGTAGGATCGCTATGAGTCAGAGCCAGCTTGACGGCACTTAACAACAACTACAGTTCTTAGGAGTCCTGATAGTGTAGTGGATTGTCAGCTGGGCTGCTAACTGCAAGGTTAGCAGTTCAAATCTACCAGTAACTCCGAGTAGTCATGTGTACACAAATCTAAAGATATAAAGCCTCAAAAACCTTAAACAGGGTCGCTATGAGTCAGAACCAACTTAACAGCACATAGCCACCACCACCAATGTAAGAGTCCTTAAGGAGCTCTGGTGGCATAGACTCCTATGTGCAAGGTCAATAGTTCAAGTCCACCAGACGCTCCACAGGAGAAAGATGAGGCTTCCTGCTCCGTAAAGATTTACAGGCTTGGAAACCCTGTGCAGGGTCGCTGAGTCAGAACTGACTCAAAGGCACATAACCACCACCACCACCATTACAGCCCTAAAAGCAACCACTGAAAATTAATGTAAAAAGATAGAACTTAAAAGATACTAATAAATACTGCATTAGTTTAAGATGTTTGCACAGTAATACTGCCAATGCTATTCTGATGGTGCCCATAGGAATGGCACACGAGAATACCCACCTGGCCGTTGATTCACTAACCCTGATTCAAACACATGAGAAATGTGACGTCTTTAAGGTTTTTCTATGAAGAAAGAACGTAAACAGACTTTAGGGTGGGGAAATCATCAGCTGTCAACTTTTTTCTGTGGCTAACACATTTGAGGTGTTTATTGCTTTAATGCTTAGCAATTTCCAATGTCCCAGATACAAGCCAAGACAATCTAACATATAAGTTAGCACCTACTTCCAAAGAGAAATGGAATGGAGTGACTCACTTCAGTGGCTTCATCCTTGGTAAAGTGGAGGGTCAGTGAAAAAGAGGAAACCCCCCCAATGAGATGGATTGGCACAGTAGCAGCGGCGATAGGCCTCAAGCGTACCAACAACCGTGAGGCTGGTGCAGGACGGGGCAGAGTTTGTCTCGCTTGTTCTTTGGGTTGCTATGACTCGATGGCACCTCGCAACAACGACACTGTGTATCCTCAAAGGACTAGTATGTGTATTTTGAAATACTGAGTTTATCAAAGATGATAAGGTGCTAATTCTTTAACATATAGAATAAAAAACAGATGTAAAGTAAGATTCCCATTTAAGTTAGCCTTATTTTTTAAAACTTAATTATAGAAAAGGAAATAGGAGTCCAGGTGTGTATGGCACCTTAGGATAAGCACTCGATCTCAAGGTCGGTATGAACCACAAGGTCGGTAGTCCAAACTCAGCAGCTTCTCCTCCGGAAACCTTGGAGAGGGTCACTGTGAGTCAGAATTGCCGTTAAGTACATAGCTGCTAAGTGACCAGCCATTCTGGGGCAGAAAGATGTGGTTGTCTGCTTCCGTGAAGTTTTGCAATCTTGGAAACCCTTTGCTATGAGTTAGAGATGACTCTAATGTAAGGGTATTTTTTGGAAAGATAGAAATCAGACTGGAAGGAAGTATTATGCTGTTAGCACTGAGTGTCTTAAACAGGATTGGTACTCCTCTTCCTCATACAGCTTTTCTGTATTTTCTAACATAAGCATACTTTCCCTTAAAAAAATAGAAATTAAATAACTTTGTAAATTGAAAGACTTTACTCATTTGATTTTTAGAAAAGACAGGTTTATTTCTGGAAAGTTAGCCTAACCAGTTCAGAGTCTAAGGTGGTTCCTGAAATCCTAAGCTAGCTTTTAAAAGGAAAACAAACAAACAGAAAATCTATAAACATGCATTTGAACGTCAAAGCTTGTTTCTAGTGAAAGCTTTTGCTATTGTTGCGGTTTTGCCTCTTGTATTGCTTTGCTTCTTTCATGGACTAAATTATATAGTCAGATTTTAATTGACCAAATTAAGTAAAATGCCTAAAGTGGAATTTTTTTCAGTTTAATTAAAAAATAAAAAGTTGTGTTTCTTGGGCATGGCATGTCTGTATCTTTTGTTTTCTCACCAGAGATAATAATAAAATCAGTGCCTATTTCATTGGCATGTCATGAGGATTAAACGTCGGAAGGCATATAGAACAGCATGTAGCATGTTGTAGCTCTTCAATCAATGCTGGCTATTATAATATGTCTCTTTAAAAAAAAACCCACACACACAGGTTACAGAGGTATCGAAATCACGTCATTTGGTTTGTCAAGGTGACCACTGGCATGCAGTGTAGACCTGCTCCACGGTGGTCTCAAGCATGTGACTTCTGTGGAAACATTGCCAGGCCTGTCTTCCAAGTTGTATCCCGGTGGGTTCATACCTCCAGTCTTTCAGCTAATAGTCAAGTGCTTCACTGTTTGTACCATTCAGGGATTCCAGTCAAATAATTGTGACTTTTTGTTGTTTTAAGAACATAGACAGCACACCGTTTGCCAATTCTGCCTTTTTTACACATGCATCTCAGTGACCCCTGTCACACCCATCGTGTTGTGTATCCCTTGCCTGGTTCTCTGAGTGACTTTCTTAGCTTGACGTTTTACTGTGCAGCAGAGGGGTAGAGGTGTTTCCTTCAATGGTGAAGCAAAGCCGGGGTCAGGTATTTCTAGCTGTCAGACGTTTTAGTGGAAATTCAAACAGTGATGTCTTCCAGCACTGTGTGCCCATTTTCTTTTCACTCCAGTCCTCTGTGTTTTTTCTTTCCCTGAAAAAGCTGGTAGGATCATCAAGTGTCTGTTTTCCCCCACTTCCTATTCTACTGCTCCTTTCTCTCCCGCTGACCCCCTTCGTTCTCCTCAGTGGTCCCATCTCTATTTTTTTGTTTGTGTTTAGCTTTTATTGTAGGTGGAGGTCCTGTTTTTAAACTCTATTGTTTTTGGAGGAACCTTGGCGGCTGTAACTGAAAGGTTGGGGGTTCATATCTACCGGATGCTCAGGAGAAAGATGTGATTGTTTACTTCTGCAGTGATGGTTGTTAGGTGCCGTTGAGTTAGTTCTCACTCATAGAAACCTTATGCTCACCAGAACGAAACACTGCCCGCTCCTGCACCATCCTTACAGTCGGTGCTGTGTTTCAGCGCATTGCTATAACCACTGTGCCCGTCTATCTTGCTGGGGGTCTTCCTCTTTTTTGCTCACCCCTCTACTTTACCAGACATGATGTCCTCTCTCCAGGGACTGGTTTCAAGTGATAACATGTTCGAAGGATGTGAGACCAAGGCTAGCCATCTTTGCTTCTAAGGAGTATTCTAACTGGACTTTGTTTTTCTGAAAGCCCATGGTGTGTTCAGTATTCTTTGCCAACACCGTAATTCAGAGGCACTTAATCTCCTTTGGCTTTCCATATTCATTATCTAACTTTAGCATACATATGAATCAATTGAAAATAACTTGGTTTGGGTCAAAGTGGCATCTTTGCTTTCTAATACTCTAGAGAGAGAAGTCTTTTGCAGTAGATTTGATTTCTTGGTTGCCGCTTCTGTGGCTGTGGAGTGTAGATCCAAGTAAAACGAAATCCTTGACAATGTCAGTCTTGTCTTTGCTTATCATGATGGTGCCTGTTGGTCGAGGTTTGAGGATTTTTCTGATCTGTAGTTTTTGATCTTCATCTGTAAGTGCTTCAAGTCCTCTTTGCTTTCAGCAAGCATATTGCAGATTATTGATGAGCCTTCCTCCAATCCTGATGCTACAGTCTGCATTCAGACCAGTTCCTCGGATTGTCTGTTCAGCGTACACGTTGAATGAATATGGTAGAAGGGATACAACCTTGATGCACACCCTTCCCGAGTTTAAACTTCAAGATTTCAGCATTGGAAACTCTGTGGAACAGCTCTACTCTGCCCTGTAGGGGGCGCTAGGAGCCAGAATGGACTCCACAGCAATGGGACACTCTTTTTTCCTGGTTTTCTTTCCCGTAGTAATCTTCTTAGGTCTTCTCTCACCAGCTGCTTTTTCTTGTCCCCCACTTTTACTGCCTACTTCCTCTACCCAGCCGTGATATAAGAATTTTTTTTTTTTATTACTTGCTGTATTTATTTATTGATTTGTTTCATGTCCCTCATTCTTAATTTTAAAAGTTTCTGTCTCTGAAGAGAAAATTGCTGTGTGTTTGGACTTCTGTCATCTCTGATTTTTGTTAGTGACCTTGATTTAAAATAAAGAATTCTGCAGCCCGGGCATAAGATTGAATTGAATGGTATAATGCCCTAGGATTTAATCTGGAAAAGATTTCCTTTTTGTGTGTTTGTTTTTAAATATACTTTGTTGCTATTATTAAGAATATACACACCAAAACTTAATACCGCTTCATTGTTTTGTTTTTAAAACAAGTTGCTCATAGCTTTATTCCCTCTTTTAGGAGTTTCGTTGTTAATCAGTTCTGACTCATAGCAACCCAGTATACGATTTCCACAGAGCAACTGGTGGCTTTGAACTGCCAACCTTGCAGTTAGCAGTTCAGTGCTTATCCTCCCATGGCATACCAGGACTCCTTTAGGAGCCTTGTTGTTAAGTGCTGTCGAGTCAGTTCCGACTCCTAGTGACCCTGTATAGGAATGGCTCGTGGGTTTGAACCACTGACCTTGCAGTTAGTAGTCTAGTGCTTATCCTACAGCACCATACCAGGACTCCATAGGAGTCCTGGCGGTGATTGAAGAATTAATCTGTGAACTGAAAGGTGTGTGGTTGACCTCACCAGCCACCCTGCTGGGAGTAAAGTCATAGCAGTCTGCTTGACTTCAGGGTCACTATGAGTTGGAATCAAACATCTTCAGAACAAGTTTTCTTCCCCCTTTTATTATACCCCACTCCCCTAACTGAGTTTGTCTCTTTTCCTGAAGATTGGAGCTATGTACCAGCTGTGGTAGATTGAAGTTTCAGCGGGCTAGCTCTCCACAGTACCGAGATCCTGATCAGATTGTAAACCAGCACCTCATCCCTCTTTAAAGTATAGCCCAGACTAATAACAATGTGTCAGAGATGCAAATTCAGTACGACAGCCGTGTAAGTGGTCAGCTGTTCACTTGACTCCTGATTCATTCTTACAGGTAACATTCAGATCTCCTGGATCGATGACACATCAGCATTTGTCTCTCTTGGCCAGCCTGACCAAGTACAGATTGGTAAGTGTTGTGGACATTTATTTTACATGTTGACCAAAAAGTTAGCTTCCGGTTTTCTTTTGTTTTTGTTTTAAGGTGATCTTTAAAGTAAAGGAAATAGACCATTAGTATCATGTATAGATAAGGAAAAGAAGAATAATTTGTTGGTTTATTAGATACCTACTTAAATATTTTTTCACTTCATTCTATTCCTTTTTCAGTGCCCATTTTCTTAAAACAAGGTACAGAGTGGCCCAGTTTAAGCCTTATTCTGAGACTTAGAAGTGTAGCTTGTTGAGAGGAATGAAAAACACCAAAAATGTCTGCCTTGAACTGCTGCACATCTCTGAGCTTCCTCTGTTTATTTATAACTTGTCCTACTGATAGTTGTGTGACCTTGGGCAAGTTACTTACCCTTGTTACGCTTCAGATTTGCTCTATGAATTGGAGATAGTAGTACTGACTGACTTTCTAGGATTGTGAGGGTCACACGAGATCACTTGAGGTTAATAAAGGCTGGCACTGCTTTAAATTTGTATTGTTTATTAAATACTAATAGAGTTCCATGACTCCAGGAGTAGTGTTGGGTGTAAGATGTGATGCTGTTGCTTACGAAATCCATCACTTTTTGCATAGAATTGTTTCTGCTACGGTGATCCATCCCCATACGGTTCCCAGAAATGGCAGCTTAGATTATCTAGATGCTAATGCGGTCAAATGATTAGGAAGCTAAAGGTACTAACAATCGGCAGGCCAGGCTTTTGAGGTTAAGATAATGAGTCATCCATGTGGTTTAAGGAATCCTGAACTTGAATTCCAGTCTCCAGTCTTCCCACGTGTGAGTTTGAGCAAGTTACTACTCAGTGTCCGCATGTCCACTTTCCACGAGGACCATGCTGGGGTGATGTTGCAGCATACCAGTGGGATGGAACTGGGATGCAGGCTTTGACCCAAGACTGCTCTAGGGACTGACTTTGGCTCCACCATTTGTCTGCCATGTCTGTGTGTGGGGGTTACATTAACTTCTGAGCCTCGGGTTCCTCAGTTGTAAGCAGGAGATGCTAATAATTGCTTTGCGGGATCGCTGTGAGAATTAAATGGGACCATAACCTTAAGTTCCCCATACAGAGACTGCACTCCACAGTCAGTTCTTGATAAATGGGGGTTGTTGTTATTAAGTGCTTATAGGGTTTCCTAGAAGCGGCTGGTGGATTTGAACCATCAACTTTGTAGTTAGCAGTCCCATGCTTATCCTAGTGCCACATCAGGACAAATAGGTGATTTTTTAAAGGTCAGTATGGCCTCCTTTGCTGTGAATAGTAAAAATGAGAATGTGTAAAGGGGCTCTGAAATCTTACAAAATGCTGGTTAGTGGTATGTATGTATTTGAAAATACAAGTGGAAGTCTTATTTATGTATATTGGATCTTAAAATTCCTTTCCATGTTTCTTTTATACCATATTTGAAGTCCAATAATGTTCGTTCCTTGACTTCTGATTCAAAGATTTGTCAAAGAGTAGTTTTTAAGTAAGTATTTTATTCAGTGATGACTGGAATCAGGAAGTTAGAATTGTTTTCAGAAACACATGTAGCCACAGAAGCACTCCATTGTCCTTGGGTGATGCCCATTAGTGTTGCCTCCCTGAGGGTAAGAATGAGTTTTCTTCTGCTGATAGAACCCTTCTCTAATGTTTGGCACATTCTGTGCTTGAGTACGTAAGTGTGTCTTGGAATAGGTAACTTGAAGAATAGGCCAACATCAAACTGACCCTTTTACCTGTTTTCTCCTAAATTAAGACGTAGATGTTATGTGGTTCTTGTTGTTATGTGCTCTTGAGTCCGTTCTGGCTCATAGCAACCCTGTCTAGGGTTTCCAAGGAGTGGCTGGTGAGTTTGAGCCACCAATTTTGCAGTTAGCTGTCTAGTGCTTATCCTACAGCACCACACCAGGATTCCATGTTACGTGGTGAGGTGCCATCTAGTTAGTTGAGACTTACAGTGACCCTATGTACAGCAGAATCAGATGTTGCTGAGCCTGCACCGCCTTCACAGTCATTGCGTGCTTGAGCTCATCTTTGCATCTACTGAGATTGGTCCCTCCTTATAACATGCCCAAAGTTAGGGAAACAAAGCCTCACCATCCTTATTTCTAAGGAACATTCTGGCACTTCTTGCAAGACAGATTTGTTCATTCTTCTGACAGTCCATGTTATATTTTCCGCCAATACCATAATTCAAATGCATCAATTCTTCAGTCTTCTTTTCTTCAAGAAGTTGAACACCTGAGACTATGACCCTTCGTCTCTCCCTTCAAGCCTGAAACTGAACTCACCTCCGTGGCTCAACTTTCAGCCAAACAACAGATGGGTCAAATGAGATGAACTATACATGCTCCTTAGGGAGACAGATACAGATACAGAACAAGCAACCATTCGAGATCAAAAGGGCAACATTTGATTTGATGAATCTGGCCATTTGCACATCCTGTGCCTTCGCCCATAGTGTTTCCTTGATCAGAACCCATCTTTTACTTAACTGTCTTCTTTCGTCTTCCAGGGTTTGCCTATGCCTTACCCCCTTTCTCATTTCAACTTACACGTCAGTTTCTCTGGTTGTCTTCTCTGCCTCCTGTTGTAGGGGATAAGATCCCATTTTCTTTGCTTACATGGCATCTTTTACATTCAGTTTGTCTTCCGACGTAGACTGTCAACTCTTGCAGACAGGGACCACATCTCCTGTGTTCACCATTGTGTTTTCAGCACCTAGACTAGTAGTGTCTGGTATTACTAAGTATCTGTTAAATATTTATTGAATTTAAAAAATGATTTGCTTGGTACTGTGAGTTAGAAATGCCTTTTGTCTTGTGATGGATTTGTCTAATGTCTCAGTCTTTCTCTGTCATTTCTAAATTTTGCAGATGGTCCATTGAAAGGCAAAGTAAAATTTCTGTTTTGTAGTGGTCACTCTAATGATGAAAGCAACCCAGGATGATGGGTTAGGATAATGTGCTGCAAGTCCTGTTTACATTTTCTTACACAGATTATGTATTCATTTCAGCAGCAACAGAGGGCTTGTTAGATCAATAATATAACATTGAAAAATCATTAAATGCCTATTTATATAGCAGCTCATAATGGCTTCTTTGGTTCTGTTACAAATTATCTTTTATTTACATTTAAGGATTTGGTTTTGAACTGACACTTAACTTTTTTTTGATAATGTTGAGCTCCGTCAATACTTTTCTAAAGGCATTTTGACATCTTGAGTACGTAGGTTCTGTTTTTAAAATGAGAAACCTTCTTATTCTAATTATTAAGATCTGTCTTCAAAGCACCACTTGGTTTGGCTTGGTAGCTGTTGTAAAGTGTTTGCTGCTGCTACAGAGATGAGGGTCCCATGGTGTCTGTAGAATGTTCAGATAAGCCCTACAAGGAATATAGGTAATATTCTTCCCTCCCCGACTCTTCACTTGGATAGTACACGGTCACACTGGGACTAGATGCTATGGAACAGACCACTTAGCATAACTGCTGTTGGTTGGTTGGTTATGTGCCATGGAGTCGGTTCCGACTAAGCGAGCCTGTATCAGGGTTTCTGAAGCTGTAAATCTTTACGGGAACAGAAAGCCTCATCTTTCTCCCGTGGAACAGTTGGTAGTTTCGAACTGCTGACCTTGAGGTTAGCAACCCAACTTGTAACCACTCTGCTACAAGTGCTCCTTAGCCATCACTGTTAGAGTCTTGAAGTAGTCATGTAAGAAATCGCCATTAGTGGTCAAATCCAAGCAAATCATTCATGTTTAGTAATTTCCTATTTCTGATGAAGTTTTGTTAAATGGGAGAAAGAGCTCTACAATATTTCAAGTAGGAGAACTTTATAATCATATTCTTAGTACTTGGGCATTGTCTATTGATTATCATTTTAGGATATTATTTCTCTGCCTATAATTTTTGTAAAAATGGCTTAAAATTTTTTAATTTGGGAGCTGGATTTTGGATCCTATGTGAATAGTACACGAAATTTTTAAAATCAGAGATTGTAAAAGGCACTTTAGAAGAGATCGAAGGAAACCTACTGTTTTAGTAAATCTAGCTCCAGTCTCTGTAGTTACAGAGTTCATCTGCCACTCCCAGAGCTGGTTCAGGATAATTTCTTGAGATGGGTGAAGAGCCTTGGCCTCACCCCAGTCCACAGTAGGAGTATGCTTGTATTAAATTACACTTTTTAAAAGCACAGCTTTCCATAGCGCTGAGCAGATTCACATAAGCATTGTGGATACAACTCGGCTGCGATGATTGTTCTGCACAGAATTTGCTAAAAGACTGCCTGTAACTCCCAGCCGTTCCTGTGTTGTTTATTACCCTTAGATTGTTTGCAGACTCGGTAGTGATAGCTCATTCCTGATACTGCTGATTTGGAGGCTCTTGTTCCTTGATTACTCTAGCCAAATCTGTCCGGCATTCCAAAGAACCAGCTTTTGGCATAATTAGTTTTTCTGTATTGCTTGCTCTGTTTTCTAGTTTGTTGCTTTTTATCCTTTTTACAATGCTTTAAAAATTTCAGCCTGACTTCCTAGAGATTGCCCCTGGGTCAGCATAGCTTGGTGGTCAGCCAGTGATTGGTCAGATGGAAATGTTATACCAGCTGGGTTGGGGCGTATACTCAAAGTTCCAGCAGTTTATAGATCTGCCCCAGGTTTTGCTTTCTGCTGGGCCTTCTCATCTCCCCTGCGGGTCCATAAAGCCTCATGCTCATGTAGGTAAATAGGTATGAAGACTCTCTCTGGGTCATTGATTTTGGCCTTTTTTTTTTTTCATTTTCTAATATAAATTATTTTGTTAACAATTATTTTAATGCATTGCACAGATTGTATGTTGCATTTTCGTTATCACTCTGTTAGAAAAATGTTCTAATTTCCATGGATTATTTAAAAGAAGTGTGCTGTTCAGTCTCCAAATGTTTAGAATTTTCCTAGATCTCTTGATGTTAATTCCAAATTTAGTTCTGCTGTGATTAGAGATTTGAATATAATTTCAGTTCTTTTAAATGTAGTGGAACTTGCTTTTGGGCCCAGCATAATGTTTGTTTTGCTAAATACAACTTATATTCCATTCACTTGAAAAAATACAAATTTTATATAGTATGTGGTTTGATGTGTAAGTTTCAGTTAGTATTCAATTAGTTCAGATACTTAATGGCTTTACTGATTTTCTTATCTGTATCAGTTTTT
>NW_006408620.1:2180224-2187621 GCF_000296735.1 Chrysochloris asiatica
CTCTGCTATACATCCACCCTATCCACCATCTTGTTTGTTCTCTCTGTATCAGTTTTTGAGAGGAGTATTAAAATTTGCTATGGTTGTAGAATTGTATAATTTTCATGTCATGTTTTTTGAGGCTCTGTTATCAGGCACATACACATTTGTCTTACTTACCTAGTGCCGCTATACCACATACCACTAGTGGATGGCTTTAAGAAACAGAAGTTGATTTTCTCACTGTTTGGGAAGCTAGAAGTCCAGATTCAACATGGTGGCTCTTGTTGTTGTTGTTATGTGCCGTGGAGTCGGTTCCGACTCATTGCTACCCTGTACAGAGTTTCTGAGTCTGTAAATCTTTACGGGAGCAGAAAGCCTCATCTTTTCTCCTACGGAGTAAACTACCAGTAGTTTCGAACTACTACGGACTGTGAGATGAGCAGCCCAATTCGTAACCACTACGCTACCAGAGGTGGCTCCAGGGGGAGGCTTTCTCTCTGTTGGTTCTAGAGAAAGGTCCTTGTCTCCTTTCAGCATCCGTAGTCCCAGCATTCCTTGGAGACCTCCATGTGTTTTGGCATCAGTCTTCCTTTAGATCCAGAGCTGCACAGTGCACGGACCCCTGCTCCAAAGGATATGCTCTTCTTTCCTGGTAGTAACAGATCCCTCTTCCTCTGATTGCTTCTCTCTTCTTTTATATGTCAGAAGGGATTGACTCCAGATACGATGTAATCCTGTAGATTGCATCTGACTACGTTGTCATCATAGAAGGATTTACTACACATAGGGTAATCACATCAGGTCAGGTACATCAGAGCACATCATGGAGGGTGTGATTACACTATATTGTAATTACTATGCCTTAACTACTGTGGCACTGTAGGATAAGCACTGGATGGTGAACCACAAGATCGGCAGTTTAAACCCACCAGCTGCTCCGCAGAAACCCAATACAGGTTTGCGGTGAGTTAGAATGTACTCAGCTGCCACGAACAGTAACACCTGCTGAAACCTCTGAGAATCATGACCCTGCCAAGTTAGCACAAAACCCTAACTATCACAACATACGGGATTGTTTTGTTTTTCTGATGAATTAGCTTCTTTATCATTATGAAATGTTTGTCTGATGTCAATAATTCCAGCATATATTCTAGCTTTTTATGTTTACCTGGTATATTCTTTTCCTTCCATTTATATAACTTATCTGTGCCCTTGTTGTTGTTGTTAAGTGCCATCAAATCGATTCCGATCCATAGCGACCCTGTATAGGGTTTTCGAGGAGCAGCTGGTGAGCTTGAACCGTCGACCTTGCAGTTCAAACAGCTTTGCAGTCTGGCATATTAACCCACAGCGCCACACCAGGACTCCTATCTGTGCCCTTACATATGTATAAAATGATTCTCTTAGATCATACACATGGTTCTTGCTTTTTAATTCATTCTGATAACTGTGCCTTTTAATAGGAATGTTTATTCCCTTAGCATTTACTGTAATTATCAATAAGGCTGGATTTAAGCCTGTCATTAAAAAATTTGGTCTTTGTTTTTTCTTTCTGGTTTTTAGTCCTCTACTCCTTTTTTTTTTTGCATTACTTGTTTTTTTAAAAATTCTGTTTTAATTTCCTAATTGACTTTTTAGTTCTATTTGCATTATTTTTCAGTGGTTGCTTTAGCAATTGCAGTTCGTATCTGTAACTTTTCATAGTCTACTTAGAGTTTGTACTGTACTAATTAATATGGATTAGAGAACCTTTACAAGCACAGAAGTCCATTTCCTCTAATCCTTATCAGTTTTTATGCTGTGGTTGATATGTGTGTTACATCTATATTTATTATGAATACCAGAAAGGGGTGCTACAACTTTGCTTTAAACTATGTTCATTTTTTAAGAAATTAAGAGGGAAGATTCTCTTCTATTTGCCCAGATTTTTACCATTTCCAAAACTTGTTATATATGTATATATTCCTAAAGATCTCAATTTCATTTGGGTATCATTTCCTTGTAGCCTGAATAACTGCCTTTAGTATGCCTTGTAGTACTCGTGTGTGACAACTCTTTTTTTTTTTTTTTTTAAGTTTTTCTTTGAAAATGTCTTTATTTTGCCTTCATTCATATAGGATATTTTCTGTGGATTAGAATTTTGTTTTTTGGTTTTTTCTTCCCACATTTTTTTCAATAGCATGTGTTTACTTTGTGCCTCTGTGTCATGTTTTGGTAATTCTCAGAATATTTCAAACTTTTCATAATACTATTATACAGCCTTCACAGACTGCAGTTTAGGATAAGAACAATATATATATATATGTATATATACACACACACACACACACACACACTAGGAAACCAGAGCATTTGCGCAACTCACTTTATTGTTGTGGTCTAGAACTGAACCTGCAACATCTTGGAGATTTACCGGTATCCGACAAGAATATGATAACCAAAATAGATAGGCAAAGGACTTGAATAGACATTTCACCAAAGAGGTCATTCAAATACCCACCAAACTTAAAGAAGTTGCTCAGCACCATTTGCCACCAGAGAGAAAATTCAAAACCACACTGAGACATCACTCTCCACCCTTCTTTCTGAGTGATTACTGGAGTTGCCTTTGACACCCTTAATTTCATTGACCGTCTTTTCAAGACAGTCTAGACTTTTACTTTTTTTGCTGCTGTTGTTGTTAAAGTGACATCGAGTCGGTTCGTACTCGTAGTGACCCTGTCTAGGCTTTCTGAGGCTTTTACATTTTTGTGGGAGCAAAAAGCCTCATCTTTCTCCTGCAGAGCAGCTCGTGGGCTCACACGGCAGCTGACCTTGTGGTTCAGTCCAGTGCGTATCCTGTGGAGCTACTGTGCTTTTACTATTATTGTTGCTGTTGTTAAAGTGCTGTTAAGTCGGTTCTGACTCATAGTAACTCTGCATAGGGTTTCCAGGAGTGGCTTGAGTCGCCAGCCTTGAAGCTAGCAGGCCAGTGTTTATCCTACAGTGCCACACCAGGACTCCACTTTTACTGTTTGGCACCTTAAAACTCTGCCAGCCTCTTCCTATTACCCACTTCCAAAACTGCTTCCATAATTTAGTTGTCTGTTGTTATAGCTCCCCTACTTTTCCAGTACCAAATTCTGTCTTAATCTATTTACTGGTGAGGTAACAGAAATACCACAAGTGGATGGCTTCGGCTAAAAGGTTGAGTTTTCTCAAAGTGTGGAAGGCTGGGTGTCTGAATTCAGAGTTCTGGCTCCAGGATTTCTCTGTTGGCTCTGCAGGAAGGTCTTTGTTTTGTCAGTTTCTGCTTCTAGGTGTGATCCTGATGTGGCTTGGTGTCGTTAAAAGTGCTGTCAAGTTGGTTCTGACTCACAGCGATCCTGTATACGGTTTCCAAGGGTGGCTGGTAAACTTGGAACGCCGGCCTTGTGGTTCAAACTGACCTTGCAGTTTGGTGCATTAGGATCCTCATGTGGCTTAGCCTCCCCCTCTCTGCTCTATTGCCTTGTTTGTTCTCTTTTATATTGTAAAACAGGTCAACTCAGGAGACAGCCTACTCTAACCTTGCCTCATTACAGAGCAGAGACCATCCCGTCCTAGTTTTATAGCTACAGGCACAGAGGCTAGGATTGATAACACATATTTTGGGGGATGCAGTTTACATATTTTGGGGGATACAATTCAATCCATAACAGTGCTTATGTTCCAGAGGCTGAATTTTCAGGTTTTGCTAGCATGTCTCTTGTCTAAACAAGTGGTGTTTGATTTTTGTGTTTTAGGACCCTTGTTATCTGCCTCCAAGAATGTTTACTTTCTGATGCACTATCAGAATATTCAGTAAATCTATCCAATTTAATTGACATGTCACTTGTAAAAAATTGCTTTTATTGTATTCACCCACCCCTCATTTTGCAAATAAATCAAATTCCTTGTTGAAAATGTAAAACATTTTTGGAAATACAAGGAAGAACAGAGTTTCATTATGTCTCACAACCTAGACATGAGTGATAATAATCTGAGGACTAGTCAGAAAATAATGTTACTAGGGTTCCAGTTTGAAAGCATGTGCTTATTCCAGACACAATGTCTTTAAGCATATCTCTGCGATCAATAGATAACTGCAGATGAGCTCACTCGGTAATACACTTATCTTAGTCTCAGCCGTGGGACCTTACTAATCAAGATCCAACCAACACAGTGGCTTCCGAGGGCATCTGGTGGGCCAGCTCAACTCAAGGCAGAGAAGTCATCTCATTGACTACGGTTTTGGGCCTCCTAAAGGGGTAGTCTTGATAGATTTTCTTAGAGGACACAGGATGATCACGAGGCCTTATTAGGAAGAAGTTTTAAGAAAATAGAAAAGTCCATTGGTGTGAAAAAGGCCAGGAAAGTTGTGCCAAGGCATTTTTTTCCATTACACCAATGCACTTGCTCATTCTTTAAGAGTAGCCAGCATTGTCCTATGAAAAGTTTGTTAAGAAACCTTCCCTCATCTACCCTCCATCCCTGAGCTTACCCCACCCCCCAGACGTCTTTTTGTTCTCCAAACTCAAAGAACATTGAATAGGAGTACGATTTGAGTCCCTCGAGAATATTAAAACAGCAGTTTTGATGTGGTGTAAATAGAAGAGCTCAGAGTTCTTCAGGAGATGTTTGTTGTTGTGTGCAGGTTCCAACTCATAACCACCCTGTATAGGTTTCTGAGAACAGCTGGTGGGTTTAAATCGCCGACCTTGAGGTTAGCAGCCCAGTGCTTACCCTGTAGCACTACACAGGGCTCAGAAAATACACTGATATGTTAAAAGAAAACCTTGCATTAAAGGTACCTGTTAAGAGACACAAGAGAGCAGAATGGATAAGAAAACAGGATCCTTCAATATGATGTTTACAAGAGAAATATCAAAAAGATGGAGACAGCGTAAATGCCTATCATGAGAAGAATGGTTAAACTTCGATGCATACACACAATGGAATACTACACGACGCTGAGGAATAATGATGCATCTGTAAAACACCTTCCAATGTGGTTGAACCTCTAGGACATTATGTTGAGTGAAATTAATCAGTCACAAAAGGACAAATATTGTATGAGACCAATGTTGTAAACAATCTATGATGGGTATGGGGCAGGGGGAATTAGTCACAGGCTAGAGGGTAGACACATGTTGACATGGGTAACATGGCAGGCATTATACTACAAAAGGGAGGTTAGCAGAGAAAAGATGAAGGTAGCATAGACCTAAGGAGAGGAATGCAGTCGTTAAAGTGAATAGAGGTAAATACTGTCAACTGTTGGTATATGGAGAGATTGCAAACATGTAATGAAGCAAAGTGTTTGATTTGTTGAATGTAAAACTGATGATCTGCACTGTAAGCCTTCAGTCAATTCACAATAAAAAGTTGAAACAAAGAAACACACACAGATTTTGAAACTGAGATTTCCCCCTCATGAAACTCCTTTTCTTTATTATGTCATAAAAATTTAGAGAAGAGAAACAAGCTGTTATTCTATACTGTGTAGCAAGAAACCATGAGCCTAGTTATAGGATTGCTATTGATTTTAGTGATCTGGTTTTTAATTCCCCAAATGAGTCTGGACCACTTTAGAATGCGAGCAGGGTCCCATTAGATGTGCATTTCTAAAGTCATCTCTTCAGAGCGAGTCTTTTATTCCGTATCAGTTTATCCTTGTTTAATGCTAACTGCCTTATGTTTACATGTTCAGTGTTCTATATAGTAAACGTTGGGAAGAGAGTAATTAAGAAGGTATTTCTCAAGGTTATAAAAAAAAAGATGGTTTTCATTGGAAACCTGCAGTAGTATTATTTGCTCAAGTATTTGTTGTTGAAGGACTGAGGGACTGAATTCAGAGGAGGAATAGAGATAGAACACATAAATTCTGTTACACCACTATTATTCAACTTTATGCACCAAACACTAAAGCCAGCGATGATGAATTCTACCAGCTTCTTCAGTCTGAAATTGATCAAATATGCAATCAAGTTGCATTGAAAATTACTGGTGATTGGAATGTGAAAGCTGGAAATAAAGGGGAATGATCAATAGTTGGAAAGCATGGCCTTGGTAATAGAGGTGATGCTAGAGATTACATGATAGAATTTTGCAAGACCAACAACTTATTTATTGCAAACACTTTTTTCAACTACATAAAAGGCGAATACAGAGGAGTCAAATTGAGTACATCTGTGGGAAGAGCTGGGCGAGAAGCTCAGTGCTATTGCAGTTAGATGCCACCGACCTGGTCCTAACTCATAGCGACCTTTTACACAACAGAAAAAAGCACTGCCTGGTCCTGTGCCAACCTCACGATTGTTAAGCTTGAGCCCGTTGCTGTTGTCATGGTGCCAATCCATCTTGTTGATGTCGTCTTCTTTTTTACCGACACTCCATGTTATCTAGCATGATGTCCTTTTCATGGGACTGGTCCCTCCTGATAACATGTCCAAAGTATGAGAGATGAAGTCTTTCCATCGTGGCTCCTAAGAAGCATTCTGGCTGTCTTTCTTCCAGCATAGATCTGTTTGTTCTTTTGGCAGTCCATGGTACTTTTAATATTCTCCTCTAACACAAAGCTCAAATGCTTCAACTCTTCTACCATCTTCCTTGTTCACTATCCAACTTTCATATGCATATGAAGCTATTGAAAAATACCATCGCTTAGGTCAGGCATGCCTTATTAGTTCTCAAACTGACATCTTTGCTCTTGAACACTTTTAAGATACCCTTATGTAGCAGATTTGTCTAATGCACTTGATTTCTTGACTGATGATTTCATGAATGTTTATAGTGGATCCAAGCAAAATGAAGTCTTTTACAACTTCAATCTTTTCTCCATTTATCATGATGCTGTTTATTCATCCAGTGGTGAGGATTTTTGTTTTCTTTACAATGAGGCACAACCCATATTGGAGGCTGTAGTCTTTGATTTTCATCAGTAAGCATTTTTAAGTCCTCTTCACCTTCAGCAAGCAAGGTTGTATCATCTGCATATCACAGGTTGTTAATGAGTCTTCCTCCAATCCTGATAGCATGTTCTTCATATAATCTTCATATAATTTTGGATTATTTGATCAGCATACAGATGGAGTAAGTATAGTGAAAGAATACAACCTGGCACACAGCTTGCCTAATTTTAAACCATTCAGTGTCCCCATGTTCTGTTCAAATGACTGCCTTTTGGTCAGAAGAGGCCATGGAACGAGAGATACCATTGCAGATGTCCGATGGATTTTGGCTGAAAGCAGAGAATATCAGAAGGCTGTTTACCTATGCTTTATTGACTACGTGAAGGCTTTCAATTGTGTGGATCATGACAAGCTGTGGACAACATTGAGAAGTATGAGTATTCCAGAACACTTAATTGTACTTCTGAGAAATCTGTACCTGGACCAAGAGGCAGTTGTTCGAAC
>NW_006408620.1:2188411-2190314 GCF_000296735.1 Chrysochloris asiatica
AGAGAAAAAGAGAAAGACCCCCAACGAGATGGATCAGCCAGGTGGCATCATTGATGGCATCAAGTGTGGCAGCCGTAGTGAGGTTGGCCCAGGATCAGACATTGTTTAGTTCTGCTGTGCATGGGGTCGCTATGAGTTGGTTCCGACTCGATGGCACCTGACAACAACAACAGGTTCCTCATGAGCACAATTAAATGTTCCGGAATACTCATTCTCCTTAATGTTATCCATAGCTTGTCATGATCCACACAATCAAAAGTCAATAAAGCACAGGTAGACATTTTCTAGTATTCTCTCCTTTCGGTCAGGATTCATAATGACGTCAGCAGTAATACCCTGTCCCACATCCTCGTTTGAATCTGGCTTGAACCTCTGGCAATTTCTTGCCAGTATACTGTTGCAGCTATTTTTAAATTATCTTTAGCAAAATTTTACTTTCAGGTGATACTAATGATAATTATCAGATGATTTGTATATATGAACTAATAGCGTCACCCAAAACACGGCCAGGGGTTGACTGTAGGACAGATTAGCTATTGCTCATATGCAAGTTCAGGCTGAAGCTAAAATTAAAACAAGTCCACAAGAACCAGAATATCACTTGAACATATCCCACCTGAATTTAGAGACTATCTCAACAACAGATGTAATGCATTAGACACTAATAACCAAAGACTGGAAAGAGTTATGGACTGACATCAAGAACATCATGTAGGAAGAAAGCAAAAAGACATTAAAAAGACAGAAAAGACCAAAATGAATGTCAGAAGAGACTCTGACACTTGCTCTTGAACACACAGAAGCTAAAGCAACTGGAAGAAACGAGAAAGTAAAAGAGCTCAATAGAAAATTTCAAAGCAGAGTTTGAGAAGACAGTCAATATTTTAATGAAATGTGCAAAAACCTGAAGTTAGAAAACCAAAAGGGAAGAACGTGCTAAACATTTCTCAAGTTGAAAGAATTGAGGGAAAAATTCAAACCTTAACGTGCGATATTGAAGAATTCTGTGGTGGTCTAGCTGCAAAGTCAGCGGTCTAATATTGAATGATAGAGGAAGCATCAAAAACAGATGAAAGAAATACAGAGTCACTGTACCAAAAAGAGATGGTCGATGTTCAGCCATTTCAAGAGGTGGTGTATGATCAAGAACCAATGGTACTGAAGGAAGAAGTTCAAGTTGCTCTGAATGCATTGGGCAAAAACATATACAAATCGAATTGTTTTTTCTCTCACTTTTTATTGTGAATTGAGTGAAGATTTATAGAGAAGATCATCAATTTGACATTTAACAAATCATCTACTTTGTTTCATGTCAAATGATGGCAGTCCCCTCCATGCAACGACAGCTATTCTGCTTCCTCCCTGTGGATCCTGTTTCTGTTCTACCTTCCTTCCCATCCCCTCTCAACTTTGCCTTGAGGTAAATGGTGCCCTTTGGATTTTGAATGCTTGACAGTTCCATGGTGAGCACACCCTAGTAGTGTGGTGGTCCCCTCTATACCTGTCTACTGCTTGGCTGAGAACTGGACCATAAGAGTGAGTTCCTTTCTAAACCTGGAGGGTGGTTGAGGGCCACAGTCTTAGATTTCTCCAGTCTTTTTTTGACAGGTCAACCCAGTCTTTTTTTTGAAAAATATAATAATAATTTTGTTTTTGAGTTTTGTTCCACGTTTTCTATTACTGTCTCCAGGACCCACTAAAGTGCTCCCTTTCAGAGCAGTTGGTAGTGGGAGCTGGGCACCATCTTACTCTTCTGTTCCTGGAATCATAAAGATTGATGCTCACATGTTCCATTGGTCCGTTGAACTAATAATTTCCAAGCCTCGTCAATTCTTACTACTCTTCTTCCGTCTCCACATGGAGAGATCAATAGCTGCACCTTAGACAGCTGCTCATGAGTTTT
>NW_006408620.1:2190499-2231499 GCF_000296735.1 Chrysochloris asiatica
GGTTCGCAGCTCAAATCGTAACCACTATGCTACTAGAGCTCCTCCAAGTAGGATGTAGAAAATTAATCTTTGTGGACTGTGCTATGCCAATTGATTATGGTGTTTCCTGAGACTATGGTCCTGAACCTCCAGGCCCATAAACTCATTGCCTTAGATGTTTAATAATATCTACGAAGTTTGTATCATTTTACCACTGTCTGCTCCACCACATAGTTGTGTTTACAGCAGAGGTAAATACCCATGTACAAATACCCTTTTCCGAACACTTATGTATTTGTGGATATACTCCCACTCTGCCTCCCATACCCTGTGCCTCTGTTCATGTATCTACCTGCAGAACACTTGTTCCAAGTTTGTGTATATAACGCTATTTACCTCTATTCCCATTAGCCTTGTGTTTTCACCTGTCTTTATCATTCTTCTGCCAACCTCCTCCTTGTATATTGTCCTCCCTGTCACCCGAGATAACGTGTCTGCACTCTAGCCAGTGAGTTACTCTCCCTTCTCTCCCACCCCTTGTAATCATCAAAGAATGTTTCTTTTAGCATGAAAAGCTTTTCTTAAGTTATTAAAATAGTGATCTCATACAATATTTGTCTTTTTGTGATTAATTTCTCTCAACATAATATCCTTCAGTTCATCATGTTATGAGGTGTTTTGTAGATTTGTTGTTCCTGTACCATTGCATCATATTCCTTTGTGAGTATGTAACAAAGTTTGTTTATCCCTTCTTCCATTGATGGGCATTAGGCTGTCGCCATCTTTATGCTAATGTGACTGGTGCTGTGCAGGTGTATCTACTTGTGCCCTGACTCTTATTTCCTGTAGATCTGTACCAAGTAGAGGGATTGCTGGGTCATGAGGTATTTCTGTTTGTATCTTTCTGAAGAAACAACATGCCATGTTCCACAGTGGTTTATAAGGTTTCTGAGACTAAAAATCTTTATTGGAGCAAAAAGCCTCATCTTTCTCCCAAGGAGCAGCTGGTGGATTCGAACTTTTGAACTTAGCACATCTGCTGAGTGCTGTGAGAAAGGTAAGTTGCTATGAGAGGGAGAACTTGTGCAGGGAGACATGGAGATGCCTGTGCTGAGCCTCGAATCCCAAGCTGGAGTTAACCTGGTAGAGGAGAGCCGAGGACGGACTTGGCAGACAGCAGGCCCAGCGGGTCTGGAGCAGTGTGTACATGCGATGGCGAGACAGGCAGCCATTAGAAGATAGGACAACAGTATTATGTGTTACAAATAGGTTTGAGTCTCATCTCTCATAAAAGCCAGCTGTCGTATTGATACAGAACAGTCCGTCTAGCGAGATTTCTTTTTAAAAAGTCTGAAGTTTTTAAAGACTTCCTCGGTACTGATAAGCCCGATTGTTGTCAGAGAACACCTCTGACAACATCCTCTTCGGCATGTGTGCTGACAGTCACAAACAGAAGGGCATATTTCAGTAGGCTTTACTTTGTTTAAAAGTCTAGAAGGTTTGCTACCTTACCTGGGTCTTTGCGTTGACTCCAGTTGATAGCCTTCTCTAAGGCCGAGTTGAGTTTCTCTGAGAAGCTGCCATGTCTATAAATGCTTCACAGAATAGGAAGTGGACCATCGGCTTCCAGGCATATGTGATAATAGTGACTGTAGCTCCTCACTGAGCACTCGGGATAAAGCACGCCGGACGAACATGGCTGCAGCCCAAAGAAGGCCTGCTTGACAGATGTGTGGCCGAACAAACATAAAATGCTGCTGTACACAGCCAGAAACTCTGGTGATGCAGTAGTTAAGTGCTCACTGTTGACCTTAAGTTCAGAGGTTCAAATCCACCAGCTGCTCCATGGGGAAAAGATCTGCTTTTGTAAAGATGACAGCTGTGGAAACTCCCATGGGTCGGTTCCACTCTGAGTTTGAATTGACTTGATAGCAGTGAGTTTGGGATTTTGATGACAGAAGTCAAGCAGGGCAACACACCAAGGGAGAAAATGAGTGAATGGATATTGTTGGCATGTGTTTTGAGCTCAGAGGAAGGAGGGAAGACGACTGAGCTCAAGCCCATCACTCTGTATTGGTTTGGCCATAAAACACAAAGGATACATTGTAGTCATTACCACAGATCCTTGGTATTTGAGACAGTGCCTGGTCCCAGACTGGGGAAAGGCTTTGAGGAAGAAAGACCTTGAGCAGGTTTTGATAGAGGTTGGCTCTGGATTATAGGAGAAGGGAGAGGAGCCATGTAAGTGCACAGAGGCAGGAATGAACTGGAATGTTTACAGTCATTTCTCAAACTGCGGCCCCTGCTCTCTCAGTGGGTTGTGAAGTCATTTCAGTGGGTGGTGAGCAGCCATATAGAAAAAGGACGAGTTTAGAAAATGTCAGTCTGTCCCATGTAGTAAGGGTATTTTTTCTGATGGAGCTTTCTTGTTTGCATGCTCACTTTTGCTTTATTGACTACGTCAAGGTGTTTGACTTTGTGGATCCTAACAATCTAAGGATACATTATGAAGAATGGAAATTACAGAACACTTCATTGTGCTCAGTGAGGGCCCTGTACACAGACCCAGAGGCAGTCATGTGAACAGAACAAGGAGACACTGAATGGTTTACAATCAGGAACGGTTGTGTGTCAAGGGTTGTGTCTTGTCATCATACCTTTTTTTTTTTTTTAAGTTTTTATTGTGAACTGAGTGATAATTTACATGGGAGAACATCGGTTTCATACCATTGTTTCATTGCCATGATTACAGTCTCCTCTGTACATCATCATTCAGAAGTATTTGCTTCCATTCCCTCTGTTTATTTGTTGGTTGGTTGGTTGCTTTTTTTGCGGGGGGGGTGGGATGGGTGGATCTGATGTAGCTTTTTTTTTTTTTTTTCCTCCCACGTGTAAGACTTTATTAAGGGTCAGGAGGAAAGAGAGCAAGAGAGCGCGTGTTGCGGGGAAGGATTTTTATACTGGTTAAAGAGGGCGGGGTTGAGTAGTGGAGGTAGGTGATAGGTTGACTAGGGATGACATGCCGGTAGGGAGAGAGGAAGTTCCCGTAGGTAGGAAGAGAGGTTCTGGGAAGGAGAGCTAAAGCGTGGCAAGCAGCCATTTTATTATGCACGTGGAAAAGATATTCTGTCATTCCAGCCTTTTGTTGTTATGGGTACAGGGGCGGAGGTCATCTCTTCTGGAGCTGCGTCCTGCTGGAAGGGGCGAAGAGGAGGGAGCTATGTATCTGGCATGTTCTTCTGGCTGGCTGGTCCTGTTGCTTGGCAGTGGTTGGTATCCAGCCATAAGGAATTTGCCCACCCGTCTGGTTTGTGAAAGCCATCATGCGTTCCTTAAGAAAAAATTTGAAGACAGCGAAACAGGCAGGGGCCACATAACAGTATCAGGAGGATTATAGCTAATGGCTCTTGGAAGGGGAGGAGCCAAGGCCACCAGGAGCATATTAACAGCATTGTCACCTAGGGTCTGGCATATTCCTCCTTTCTCAGCTGTGAGGTCTAAACCGCGTGGGTTTTGGAGTACTACTTCAGCTAGTGAGTTCACTTGATTTTGTAAGGCAAGGAAGGTGTCTGCTACCTTTTCTATGTCCCTGTTCAAGGCCTCTGATAATTTTTGTAATAGATGTTACTAATCAGATGGGGTTAATATTCAGGCCACAGGGATTAAATATGTGATCCCACACAGGTGTTGTGAGGGTAGGCATTTGAAAATTTTTTTGCACATAAGAAAAATATTCCTTTTGGCCCACATGTTGGGTTGCGTACCTTTGTTATGTCAGTGCACCAGGAGTTTGGAAGGGAGAGGGAGGAAAGATTAGTGATGTTGTTGTAGTTATACAGGTGAGGTTGGTGGAATTACTGAGGCCAGTCTCTGTGAGGAGAGGTCCTGTGTAGTGTATGGTTGTATTAGGATATGATTTAGGGACTGGGTTGGTGGGAATGGCTGTGGCTGAGTACCCCAGGTCCCTATAGGGCAAACAAACTCAGCATGAGGTTTTATTGAATATGGTTTCTATTTCAGTGATTAGGGTGTGATGGGGTTGGTGGATGCTGTCAGGATCTAGCCTTGTTCTTAGTCCCAGCTTCTACACTGATCGTTTTCCTCGCTGCATCTGCAACCTCCATCTGACATCCCTATTTGGGTTTGATATGTCCAGCAGACAGGCTTGTTGCACCACCTTTTGCAAGCTGAAACCCTGGGTTTGCTGTGAGTTATTTCTGTGGGGGCTGGCGATCCCGGGCACCTTCAATCCTCTGTGTCCAGCCCTAGAAGCTCCTGAGATTGTTGACCGGTGTGTGGATGTAAAAGTCAGCAATGGAAATGGATGAGGGCCCCTGGGTGGATGTTTGGTCGGCAAGTTCAGGAGGGACAGCCAGGAAGTGGATCAACCCGAGAGCTAGGAAACGTCGAGGGTCTGGCAAAGTCTCTCCCAAGTTTTGGCACCATAAATGTGAGATGGAATGAGCCGAAACACAAACACCCACGTGTAAGGCTTTATTGAGGATCAGGAGGAAAGAGAGCAAGAGCTGATGTAGCTTTTTAAAGGTATGTTAAATCTATACTTACCTAGTTGATTCCAACTCAGTGATCCTTTCTAGGGTTTCCGGGGCTGTAAATATTTATGGGAGCAGAAAAGCCAGCCTCATCTTTATTCGGCAGAGTGGCTGGTGGGTTTGAACTGCTGACTGTGTGGTTAGCAGTCCATTGCTTATCATGTTGGAGAAGAATATTGAAAGCACCATGGAGTGCCAGAAGAACAACAAATCTGTGTTGGTAGAAGTCCAGTCAGAATGCTCCTTAGGAACCAGGAGGGTGACTTCACCTCTCAGACTTCAGACATGTTACCAGGAGGAACCAGTCCCTGGAGAAGGACGTCATCAGGTTTGGTAAAATGGAGGGTCAGCAAAAAAGAGGAAGACCCTTAACAAGATAGTTTGGCACAGAGGCAGCAGCAGTGGGCTCACATGTAACAATGATTGTGAGGATGGTGCAGGACCAGGCAGTGTTTTGTTCTGTTGTGCATAAGGTCGCTATGAGTCAGTACCGACTTGGCAGCACCTAATAACAAGGAGCTCTGGTAGCATAGTGGTTACGAATTGGGCTGCAAACCTTAAGGTCAGCAGTTCGAAACTACCAGCTGTTCCGCGGGCAAAAGATAAGGCTTTCTGCTCTCATAAAGATTTACAGCCTTGGAAACCCTGTGCAGGGTCGCTTTGTGTTGGAATTGACTCGACAGCACTTAACAACAATATGGGGTCTCTCTGAGTTAGAATCAGCTTAATGACAACAGGTTTGGTTGTTTTGTTAGGGTCATAGGTTGCAATGAAAGTACACTGCTTAGTTGTTTGCTGGGGAGCCATCAAGGCAAGCAATCAAGTCCCTTCAGGACAAACTCCCCTCTTAAGACTGAAACTCAAAAGGAACACAGTAAGCTTACTTGTGACCATGTTGGTCTACTGGTGAGTGGAAGTTGGGGAAAGGCAGTAGTGAAGATGATGGGCTGAGTTCATCCATGTTCCATGGATTCTCGTCAACCTGGAGTGAGAGAGAGAAGAGGAAGGGCTGGTTGGTCTGAACTGTGATGAAACCTGGGGACACCTGAGCTCATGGACAAGGACAGAGCCACAGAGGGCTAGAGCTGAGAGTGAAGCATCCATCTGATATGAAGTGAGGGGAGATGCACAAGAACACCCAAACTTACAGATAGTACCCATTTGACCTAGCTTCAATGACTGGATCAGATCTTAACTAGAGGAAGATAAATTTGATAAAGGAAATAAGTAAATTGCTACAATATAATGAACTTGACTTAGACTTATGGATGTAGTAACTCAAAATACCAACTGAGAAGGAAGGAGTCTTCACATCAAGGATGAAACCTATTCCCACTGTACACAGGGTTGCTAGGGATGGGCAACTTAGGCATTGGCTACCTAAAATGGGGAGGCTGTTAAGGCACAAAGTGGCTGGCTTACAAGTTTTCAAGAGGGAGTTTAGTTTCAGAGTGGTAGGGGGGTAAGGTGGAATCCCCAATGAGTAGCTTTTATCTAATCTAGATGGATCTGGTGAAAGGAGATGGAGATAAGATTCTTAAGAGTCAGTATTGAGTAATTGTTATTATGAATAATCGCGATTATCACAATTGTAAAGGTAGAAGTTTTGTAACATAAAGGGGGGAGTAGTTAATCTTACAGTAGGAACAGAGGACCCTAGGATCATCAAGGGAGAAGAGCACAAGCAGAATGTGGGACCCTAACCAGAGAAGCAGCAACACTAGACACAGAGGCAGAGATGAGGACATGGAGAGATAGAGCAGCTGAGGACTTTAGACTCATGGAAAGAGAAAGCCTGTGTGCCTGGTGGCCAGGAGGTAGGCTAGCACAATGTGCCCTTGCATTTTTGAAATGATTATATAGTCCTGATTGTTTTTGTGTACATCAATAATAACAACAGGAAGTAGAAGTAAATACTGTTAAATGATGATACATGGAGGGGATTGTAATCATTGCAATGAAATGGAGTTCAATAGGATGAGTGCAAAACTGTTGTTTTCCCATATAAACTATCACTCAATTCACAATAAAAGGCCTTTTTTTTTTTTTTTAAAGTATGCTGCTAGATATTGATGATGGTCTAGAAAGTTTGAATTCAAGGAGTTAAGGAGACACATAGATTAATTAAATGTCATTGAATTGATTCCAACTCCTAGTGACCCTGTCTAGCGTTACTGACGCTGTAAATCTTTATGGGAACAGATAGCCTCATCTTTATTCTGCAGAAGCGGCTAGTGGATTTGAACCACCAGTCTTGCACAGCACCACTTCAGTAGATCGAAGTCCTCATTTAATAAAGAATTATTCTCTTCCATGTGTGCAGAGCACTGTGCCAAGTGGCAAAGGAAGAGGTGGAGGTGACTTTGTCTTTCCTCGGGTGTGTCCTGTCCCTCATCTAGTCTGGGAGGCTTAGGACTCTTTGACATTTGGGAGGGATGCTCATTCCTTCACTGCTACTTCTCCCTGGGCCAGGGGGAGCTGTCTGTGCTTCCTGCTGAGAGGAACATCGGGGTGAGTGCGCGCATCGGAAGGTGGAAGAGGACTGCTGGATCTGAAGAGTGAGCCCAGGAGGAGTCTCACTGCCACCCCCGTGGGCCTTGTTGGCTGTGGGATGGGTGGGCCATTGCAATGAAAAAGACAGACCCAGGTGCTGGGGTCAGAGCTGACAACCGAGGTAGGAAAGACTTTAGAGGCTTCTGGCAACTGTTAGGCTTCCTCACTCATGGTGTCTCAGGGCTATGCTTCTATTGTGGGGGGCGTGGAGTGAGAGCAGCTGTAAGAGGAAGCTCCATTTTGTCCTCAAGCCCAAAAGCCATGTCCAGCACCATCTCCCAAGGCAGCCTGTACTTAGGAGGAACATGAAGGTCATGTGAGTCCTCATTAGCTCCTCCATCGTTCTTAACTTATTAAAACCCAGGAGAGAGGAAGATGCCCGTGACCACTAACAAGTACTGTGGGAGGTAGTATTGGGAAGGCCCAGTTTACAGGGGCCTTGGTTACTGCCCCATCAAATCGGACTTTGTGATATGAGGACAGGAAGGCAAGGTGGCCCTAATGACATTCTAAGGGATTTCTTTCATAGGGCATGGGGGGCTTCTGGAGTTTAGGAGAGCTGAGAGGTTGGGAGCTGCTGGACCAGTAGCGACATTGTTGTTGTTGAGTGCAGTCAATTTGGTGTTGACTCCTAGTGACTCTGTATAGGGTTTCTAAGGAACAGCTGATGGGTTTGAACCGCTAAATTCATGGTTAGTAGTCAAGTGCTTATCTTACAGCGCCACAAGTAGCAATATACAGTGGTATTTTTTTCTTTTCTGTGATTGGTCTGTGAGGATTGTTTGGTTTTTGTGGGAAAAATTGTTCCTGGTTTCCCACCATTATGTGTTACCAAACTGTTGCAGATGACAACTTTGCTTTGTAACTTCAGCTAGGTTGTTGTTGTTGTCAGGTGCCATCGAGTTGGAACCGACTCATAGCGACCTCATGCACAGTAGAACGAAACAATGTCCGATCCTGGGCCAACCTCACCAGCGCTGCCACACTTGACGCCATCAATATGCCACCTGGCCAATCCATCTCGTTGGGGGTCTTCCTCTTTTTCTCTGACCCTCCACCTTACCCAGCATGACATCCTTCTCCAGCGACTGTTCCCTCCGAACAATATGTCCAAAGTATGAGAGACGAAGCTTAGCCATCTTGGCTTCCAAGGAGCACTCTGGCTGCACTTCTTCCAAAACAGATCTATTGGTTCTTTTGGCAGTCCATGGCACTTTCAGTATTCTCCTCCAACACCACAACTCAAAGGCATCGATTCTTCTACGATCTTCCTTATTCACTGTCCAGCTTTCGCATCCATACGAGGTTATTGAAAATACCATGGCTTGGGTCAGGACTCCCTCTTAAATCCAGTTCACCAACCAGAAGATGGCGCTGTTGTGCTGACTACCCAGTCCCACCATGCCAACTGAGTACAAGGTGTCTTTAGTGCTTACTCATGTTAAGTGATGTGGACAGGCTTAGTATGTGTACCCCTGAGACCATGTGGTAGCAATTGGATAACAAACAGGGTGAAAACTTCAACAGTCTGTGGTGTGAGGTCTTTGCTTAGGTGCTCTCAAGGGGGGCTGCTTGGCGTTGAGAGTTCAGTGACTCTTGAGGGTCAGGGTGGAGACGTCTGATCACCTTGTGCGCAGCCTTCCACAGGTTACTTTAAAAAAAGATTTGTGAATAGACATGAGGGAAGTCACCATAACAAACATCTTTTTCTCTTCTCATTTTGGAAAAGAGCTGAGTACCTGCTGGGAAACCAGGAATGAAGTCTATAAGCAATGTTTGTAAGCCAATCATTCAATACTTAGTTGAGGACTTTCTCAGAGCACAGCTAACCTGAGGATTGAAGAGTAGTCATTGATTTTCAAAGTACTGTATGATTGTTCTGTTTATGTCAGGATGCCTGACAAAGCAAATGGCTCAAAGGAAAAGTCTCAAAAACTAAAAAGAAATCCAAAAAGAAAAATTGATGAGGAAGAGTTGTCAGAGAAAGAGGTTAGATATACAATTAAAAACAAAAACAGTCATTAATTGAATTCTCAGCTTGTTGAAGCTCACAATCTTTTGCCTTACACTATAGCATCAGCATTTCTCAAGCTGGAGGAACTAAAGAAAAAATTAAAGCCTCAACTTCTGTTATTGAAATATTCTCTGGGCAAATTATTGAATGATGCAGAAAGCATCAAGAGTAGATGGAAGGAATACACAGAGACACTGTACCAAAAGGAAATGGTTAATGTTCAACCATTTCAAGAGGTACCATATGCTCAAGAGCCAATGATAATCAGAGAGGAAGTCCAAGGTGCATTGAAGGAATTGGCAAAGAACAAAGCACCAGGAATTGATGGATTAAAAATGGAAATCTTTCAAAAATGAGGCAGCACGGGAGGCACTCGCTCATCTCTGCCAAGAAATTTGGAAGACAACTATCTGGCCGACTGATTTAAAAGAGGTCCTTATCTGTGCCCATTCCAAAGAGAGGTGATCCAACGGAATGCGGAAATCATTGGACAAGCTCTTTGATATCCCATGCGAGTAAAGTTTTCTTAAGGTAATACAGAAACAGCTGCAAGCATACATTGACAGAGAATTTCCAGAGGTTCAAGCTGGATTCAGAAGAGGCCGTGGAACGAAGGATATCATTGCTGATGTGCAGTGGATCTTGGTTGAAAGCAGAGAATATCAGAAAGATGTTTACCTGTGCTTTATTGACTACAAAAAAGGCTTTCAGTTGTGTGGATCATGACAAGTTGTGGACAACATTGTAAAGTATGAGTATTTCAGAACACTTAATTGTGCTCATGAGGAATCTGTACCTAAACCAAGAGGCAGTTGTTCGAACAGAACATGGGAACACTGAATGGTTTAAAATTAAGAAAGGTGTGTTCTTTCACCATACTTATTCAACCTGTATGCTGAGCAAATAATACGAGAAGCTGGGTTCTGTGAAGAAAAAACGTGGCATCAGGATTGGAGGAAGACTCATTAACAACCTGCGATATGCAGATGATACAACCTTGCTTGCTGAAAGTGAAGAGGACTTAAAACATTTACTGATGAAGATCAAAGAGCACAGCCTTCAGTATGGATTGCATCTCAATGTCAAGAAAACAGAAGAGGGAAATGCCCAACAAGATGGATTGGCAAAGTAGCAGCAGCAAGGGGTTTAAGTGTAACAAGGACTATGAGTTGGCACAGGACCGGGCAGTATTTCATTCTGTTGTACATGGGCTCACTATGGGTCAGAACTGACTTGATGGCACTTAACCACACCAGCAACAAAGCTCTTGGTGTTTATAGACCTCCCAACTTGCAAAATGACAGTGTGTCCCTCAAGTGTGAGCTTGTTTGTTATTGTAAGTGAATCTACAGTTCAAATTTTCTACTTTTGAACACAAAAAAACAAAACTGCAGGCAAAATGAATTATTATTATTATTATTATTATTTTTGGTCAACTGCTGCGGTAGCACAGTGGTTCAGTGCTTGGCTGCTAACCAAAAGGTGTGTTGTTTAAACTCACCCGGTGACTGTGTGGGAGCGAGGCCTCGTGGTCTCCTTATGTACAAACTACAGCCAGGAGAACGCTCTGCGGCACTTCTACTCGGTCACATGGGATCTCTACTCAGTGGCATCCAACAGCTAAAGCACCCTTTCTTTCATGTGGCTTCCTACAGCGGGACGGCCTGCGAGTCTAATGACTGTGTCAGTGGTTAGTGGTACTGAGGGCTAGCAGGGGGGTCTCCCTTGGCGTATGCTCCAGAGGCCCACTTGGTAACTTAACTAGGCAGCCCTGTATCATGGAGGCAACCTTCTGAGTGATCGAGGAGCTGCAGGTTCAGATGAGGTTTGGAAGATCACCATCACAAGGTGGGACCTATCAGGTCTGTGGATTTATTCTCAAGCCCAACTTGGGGAGCTGGTTTGGGCACAGTTGGGTTGTAGAAGCATTTGTTCCTTTCTGCTTACTTCCTTTCCCCTCCAGGGCATTCATCCCAAAGCTGGGGTAGGGTAGGATGGGCAAGGCGTTCTGGGCTACCTACCTTTGTTTTTTCCCAGTGCAGAGAGCTTCAACTCCTTGTGGGCCTTGCACCACAGAAATGGTGCTGCAAGACAGACTCCCCAACATGACAGGGCAGCCTCTTTTGGCTCTGCAGGGGCCTTACCATGAACCTCAGCACGGTGACCAGTGACAGCTCCAGCTGCCTGGTAATTAGGTGAACTGGGGACGTCGTCTATCTTAGACTTAGGAACTTCATTGGGTCAGATAGGGTGAGTGAGCCATTGGCTCAGTTCATTGAGTTTTCCTACTGTAGCGGCAAAGGTAAAGGATTCAGTTAGTTAAATTTACCTATGTATTGAACATCTGCTTTTTTGCCTCTCATTCCCTCAGATACTGCGTTTGACTGTAACCAAGGATGGTGCCTTTAGAGTTCTTTTTTTTTCTTAATATCTTATTTCTGCAGACACGTCCACCCTTTTCTTTGTGTGCTAAGGTTTGGAAAAAATCCCATGGTGAGTGGTTTCGTTTGCCAGCCTCTTCGTTTTACTTAGTCCTGGTGGTACAATGTTTTGCATTGGGCTGCTGACTACAAGGTTGACAGTTGAAACCTACCAGCCATTTGGCTTCTGAAAGATGAGACTGTCAGTGCCCATAAAGACTTAGAGTCTCAGAAGCCCTGAGGAGCACTTCTACTCTGTAGTCTCCTGGGGTCAGTATGAGTCGGAATTGACTGGATGGCAGTGGAGTCGGTTGTTGGTTTTCGTTTTATCTGCATTTCACCTTGAATCTTGACCCCACTGGAATTCCAGTTACGTGGAAGATTCATTGTAATTCTTTTGGCAACTACTCAGAAGAAGTAACATGCCACAAAATCTGCTGAACTCCAAGTGAAAACCCTCAGTGTCCTGTCCTGCAGTCTTTCTTTTCACTGTGCAGATAACACGCAGTACACACATGGTGGGACATTCCTGGCGGTGCTACAGTTAGGGACCGTGCTACTTTCAGGTCAGTTTCTTGGTGGTGCTACAGTTAGGGACCATGCTGCTTTCAGGTCAGTTGAACAGATCAGATTCTTGGGGCCATTTTGGCGGTGGGCAGTAATGAAGACAATGTGGAGAGAGCCTTCTGACCAGGTCCCTCAGTCCAGTGATGCACTTTTACTCAATGCTGATTAGCCCTGGTGGTTTATGGTGATTGATTCAGAACTCAGCTGCTAATGGAAAGATAGGTGGTTTGAACCTCCTAGCCGTTGCGTGGGAGAAATAGGAGACAGTCTGCTTCCGTAAAGAGGACAGTATGGGGAACCCTCTGGGCAGTTGTACCGTGTACTGTAGGGTCACTGTGAGTCAGAATGGACTGGACAGCCGCAGGGTTTTTTGTTTGAGTTTGTCTCACCAGCTTTCATTTGCATTACTGTCTGGGCCTGAGAACAATGGGTCCCCTGCCTTGCCTTTTTACAGGGGTTGTCCCTTCTGTGACCACTGCATCGTGGGGACTGTCAGTATTCAGTACTGACAAGTATTGAACAACTTCAAGCATCTTGAGTTTTCTAGATAACCCCTTATCTCTCAGATTGGAGCAGGGGAGTCACGAAGAGGGTCACAATTACTAAGTATGGCTTACGAACTTAATGAGGATACTTTTCTTTGTGCAAAGGGCAATTCTGTAATGGGAGTATCTGTAAGTATTGTAGCTAACCAGACAAGCAGTACCGAGGATATACTCACTCCTTACTTACTGACATGGTTAGGTTCCAAAGGCCAGTCTATTAAGGAAAAACGAGTATTATCGGTAAGTGGAGGATGACCACATCATTACGTAACTGCTAAATTACATAATCACGTAACTGCCAAACCTGTGAGAATCGTGGCCCAGACAGATTGACACCTAAGCTTTAACTATCTCAGCCAACATATTCTCATTTAGCAATTCAGCATTCATTACTACCAGATGTGTGTTGTTAATGTACAAAATAGTCATTTGTTATGGGAAATGTGTATCATACACAGTTTTAGAATCTGTGACTGTTTACATTCTTGTTTCTCCTGACATTGGGTCCCCCATATATGCATATACATTGTGCTGAGCTGTAAAATTTTAAGAAGACTTCATATTGCTGTTTCAGTGGTCAGAACTTCATCTGATGCATACCGTACTACCATGTCATGTGGGAATAGACTTAATGGATCTCAGTGAAGAGAGAGTCACAGAAAAATGGCGAAGGATCTAAGTGGCTCCATTTTGTTCATTTTAACTACTTGGAGAAAGGTTTACCTACATACAGTTAATACTAAGTTTTCATATTGCTTCAGTGGCATTTGTGCTGAATAATGTTTTGGAAATTCCATGTGAGTGGAGAGGTTTTCAGCAAAATATTTTAAGTAAATTCAGATAAAATTTAAAGAGTTTCCTTTACGTTTTGTTAGCTCTCTAATTTGAATAAAGGGAGCTTTCTCTCTTCTTGATCTTCCCACTTTTAAATGCTCGAAAATGTTGGGGAAAATGATTCTATTAGAGTTTGACGTTTGTCTTCTCACCGTGATCAATGGCATCCTCTTAATGCTGCAGCCGAGTAGTGGCAGTGAGCAGCTGCCCCTGGGAGTGGACATCCTTTTTGTGATTCATGATGGGCAGGCAACTGTAGCTGGTAATGAATCTGCACAGTCTAAGCTGCCAGTGATAGACTAGGGTGTGCTAGCATACTAACTGCCCTTCAGGCCTGAGCTCTTCTTCTTCTTTGAGAACTTACCAATAAGAAAAAAACAGACAAATAAAACGTATAAACAGGTAAGTTATCTTGAGAAAACAATAGTGGCACAATGGTTAAAGCCGTGGGCAGTCAATCGGAAGGTTAGCTGAACCATAACCAGTCATAACGGGCTAATAAACTAGAGAAATTTTATAAAAGTCACAGGTTGGAATCCGCTACTAATAGTTTCCTGCCTTCCACATTTTCTTTGTCCATTCATATGTTGATAACCACTTGGTTTGTTTCTACCTTTTGGCTGCTGTAACTTTGAGTCTGCTTTCAGTTGACTTGGGCACATACCCAAGAGTAGAATCGCTGGGTCAAATGGTAAGTCTGTGTTAGCTCTGAGGAACCTCTTAACTGTTTCCCACCAGCAATGAGCACAGCTTTGAATTTCTTCACATCCTCCTCCCCAGTACTTGTACTTTTCTGTTTGTGTTTGAAATGGTTATCCTAGTGGATATGAAGTGATAGCTCCTTGTGGTTTTGATTTGCATTTCCCTAACGACTTTTACCACCACTCATATGTCAGTTTGTCATACTGTGGTGGCTTGCATGTTGCTGTGATTCTGGAAGCTATGCCACCGGTATTTTAAATGCCATCAGGGTCAACCATGATGGACAAGTTTCAGATGAGCTTCCAGACAAAGAGAGACTGGGAAGGAAGAGAGAAGGACTACTTCCGAATATTTACTGAAAACCTTATGAATAGCAGAGGAACACTGTTAGCACCAGAAGACTGAATATTGAAACATAATTAAGAGTAGCAGAATATCGTTAGATGGAGTGCCAGAAGATGAGCCTCTCAGGTTGGAAGGCACTCAAAATAAGACTGGGAAAGAGTTGCCTCCTCAAAGTAGAGTTGACCATGACACGAATGGAGCAAAGGCTTCGGGACCGTCATTTGCTGATGGGACACAACTCAAGATGAAGAGAAACAGCTGTAAACATCCTTTAAATAATTAGAATGTGGAATGTGTGAAGTATGAATCTTGGAAAATTGGATTGGAAATTGTCAAAAATGAAATGGAATGCATAAACATAGATATCCTAGGCATTAATTAGTGAGCTGAAATGGACTGATATTGGCTATTTTGAATCTGACAAGCACATGGTTTTCCAAGCTGGGAATGCCAAATTGAAGAGGAATGGCAATGCATTCATCACCAAAAAGAACATATCAAGATCTGTCTTAAAGTACAACACTGTCTGTGATAGGATAATATCCATATGCCCACAAGGAAGACCAGTTAATACCACTATTATTCACATTTATACACCAACCACTAAAGCCAGTGATGATGAAATTGAAGAATTCTACCAACTTCTTCAGTCTGAAATTGATCAAACATGCAATCAAGATGTATTGATCATTACTGGTGATTGGAACGCAAAGGTTGGAAACAAAGAGGAAGAAGGATCAGTCATTGGAAAATATGGAGCCTTGGTGGTAAAAATGATGCTGGAGATCACATGATAGAATTTTACAAGACAAATGAAGCGTCTTCATTGCAAATATCTTCTTTAAACAACATAAAAGACGACTGTAGACATGGACCTCACCAGATGGAATACATAGAAATCAAGTTGACTACATCTGTGCAAAGAGACAGTGGAAAAGCCAAAGCAAGACCAGGAACCTGCTGTGAAAGAGAACATATACAAGTTCAGGCTGCGGCTGAAGAAAATTAAAATAAGTCCACAGGAGTCAAAATATGACCATGAACATTAACCCTTAAAAAAATAATAATAATCCTACTGCTGTCAAAGCGGTGCCAACCCTGTAGGCAGAGGATACCTGCCCCATAAGGTCTCAAGGCTATAAGTCTTTACAGAAGCAGGCTGCCTCTTTGTTCTCCCAGAGTAGTTGTGGGATTATCCACTTTGAAATCCAAAAAACAGTTACCATAACCTTCTGAACTGAACTTTCTGTCTTGAATTTAACTGGCTCAGCAGATTCCCTCAGAAGTACTGTTTTCATTGTATTTTACTCCTTGGATTGTATTGGCAAATCTAAGACTTGTCTCCAGTTATGATGTGTTCTATAAAATTGTTTCCATTAGCTTCCATTTTACTTAAAAGAGGTAGGAAGATCAGCTCTTTGAACTAGCTGAAATGTACACAATGCTTTTGGCACCCATCTAACCAAAAGCCGGCGGAGGCCAAGATGTTTACTTAAAATTGAAAGTGCTGAAGCATGGGAGGTGCCGGCTTTAGTAGCTGTTGCATCTGTGATGAGCCTGTGGTTTTCTTCCACCAGTTTCTGGACTTCAGCTCGTTTCTTCATTCATTGATGTTGACGGTCTTCCCTCTCTTGGCTCATCTTTGAGGTCTTCCCAACAGTCCTTAAAATGTTTCTTGTTGCTAAGTGCTGTCAGGTCATTTCTAACTCATAGTAGCCCTGTATAGATAGGGTTTCCAAGGCTTCCAGCTCGTGAGTTTGAACTGCTAAGCTTGTGGTTCAAACTAACCTTGTGTTCCAGTACTTATGTAGTCCATTGCTTATAGGCAGGATTCCCATAAACTTGTTGCAAAGCTCTAGTATTTTGGGAAGATGTCTATCTGAGTTTTATAAAACACAAAACAAAGCAAAACAAACAAAAAAAAGAAACAATGATATTAGTCCTTATCTCAGAATCATTCTTTTTCTTGTCACAAAGAGTATCCTTTTTTTGGGGGGGTGGAGGGAAGGCACCCTGAGGAGAAAGTCTGTTACTGTATTACTGAGGGAATTTGTCTGCTGTTGTCCACTGTTTGCAGAGGCTTGTTTAAACATGTCTTGTTTGCAATAAATCGCCAAGTATGTATGAAGTGAAACCTTAGTAGCAGTACTTTCTGACTTACCCTTTTATTAGCTCAGTTCACTTCCTTTGCTGTGTCTTACTTGATACGAGATCAATTACGTCTGTTGCTAAAAAGTTTTCTATAGTATTGGTGTTTGAGTTTTTCTTATTTTTACCTGCTGGTGTATTTGTAGCCTACGAGTTAGCTCTTTGTAAATATTAGCAGCATAGTGGGTTACACATCGGACTGCTAACTGTAAGGTCAGCAGTTCGAATCCACCAGCTGCTCTACAGGAGAAAGATGAGGCTTTCTACTCCTTGTAAAGGAAGTCCATTGTAAGTATTGTCAGCCATAGAAACCCTATACAGATGTCAGAACCAACTCGATGGCACACAACCACCACCACCACTGCTATTGAGCGAATAACCCAAATGGAAACCAACAACACTTTCCTGTTGGTGTACACAAATGTCAATGATTCTGCTTGTTTATCCACTGATGGGAGATTACACAGGTTTACTACTTGTCAGGTGATGGTCAGACTGATGGCTTTGTGGGTGGGATTACCCAGAAGGTCTTTGGATATTTTGGAAACTTTGATTTGCTTTCAGAGACCAGATGCAGAAGCTAGAATGTGAGAGAATGTTTGCTTCATTACAACATGAACCGCTGTTCCTCATGACTATGAAAGTTCTGAGGGAGCCAAGTTTTGGTTGAAATGTTTTCGTTGAAGTGAATCGAAGGCTTATCTTAAATATTCTGAGAGAGTGTGGGGAAGAACTTAGTCTAGTGTATGTCAGGCACTCCACTATGTTTCTCATAATGAGCCCTGATGGTTAGCTATGCAGTTGCTAACAGAAAGGTCTAAACCAACCCACTGCTTTGCAGGAGAGAGCTGCAGCAGTCTGATTCCATAAGGATTTACCGCCTTGGAAATAAATCTGCCTCGGGCAGTTTGTCCTACAGGGCTGCTTTGTCGGAATCGACTAGACAGCAGTGAATTTGGTTTCGAAGCAAAAGAAAACGGAGGAGGTTTGCAAAACATATATGATAGCAGCTCCTAATAGAGCTGCAAAGCTTTGAAATGGAAAAGGAGGCTCTGAGAAACGATTGCTCTTGAGTTCTGCCAGTCAGAACTGGACTAGAAAATTGTTGGGTAAAGCCTTCTGAAACAGTCCTTAGGAAGGTCCATACAATGGCAAGTAGTGGTCATTGGCCCCTGATGGATGTGGGATTGTTCTTGAATTTTTTATTGTGGAAAAAATTTTCAAGGTACACATAAATTGGAAGAGTATCCTGACGTGCATTGTGTTCTCGCTCTCCCTTCAGCCATCACAGCCTTTTTAGCTTCACCAGCACCCAGTGTCCTTTGGTGAATTACTTAGAAGTATAGCCCAGACCCGTATTCTTTTGTTGGTAAATATTTCAGTGTATGTTGCTAAAAGACAAATTCTCTTTTTTAATAACAGCTATAGTCCTGGTGTGGCACTGTGGGTTAATACACTGGACCACAAGGTTAATAGGTCAGGCTCACCGGCTGCTCCTCGGAAACCCTGTACAGGATTGCTGTGAGTCTGAACAGACTCGACGGTACTTAACAACAGTTGTTGGAGTCCATGGGTGGTGCACACGGTTCTGCTGCTAACGGAAATGCTGGAGGTTTGAGTCTGCTCGTAAGTGTCTTGGAGGAAAGGCCCGGTGATCTACTTCTAAACAACCAGTCACTGAAAACCCCGTGGGGCAGAGTTTTGTTCTGTACTTTATGGTGTCACCGTGAGTTGACATCAACTCAGCAGCAACTGGTTTATAATGCTATCAACTTCTAGAAAAAAGAATTGCTTAATATCATCACGTATTTATTCCTGTTAAAATTTCCAGTAATCTCACAAGTGTTGTAGGTATTTCCAATGATCTGTTTCCCTTTGAGTCAGTCCTTACAAGGGCCATGAGTTCTGATTGGCTATGTCTGTTACATCTCATATCTCTAGGTCTTTTCCTTTTCCCTGGCTCTTCCCTTACCGTAGTTATTTGTTAAAGAAACGGGGGCATTGTCCTGAGATCAACATCAGGACACACCTTACTTAACCTCTTCTGTCTTATTTCTCAAATACCAGGAACCCTGGCACTTACAATCTGTGTGATCTTGGTCAGTTACTTACCAGTTTTCCAAGCCTGGATGTTCTGTTGAGTACAATGAAGCTGAAAGTGTGTGTTCTTTGCTCCTGTGTTTGCAGCAAAGCAGTGACTCTTTGATGCCTCTTCTTTACTGGGCACCATTTGCTGTAGCTCCTGTGGCTTGGGCCTCACAAGATCTGACTGAGGATGAGTGAGGTGATCTTCAGTGCTATACTTAGTGCAGGCCTAGCCCTTAGTAAGTGCTCAGCTAAAACGGTACAGAATAGGAGATCTGTCTGGCTGGATTTTGTGCAAGATTAATGGCCTTTTTAGCATATGCCTTCCAGAAGAAGGAAGGAAAAAAAGAAAATCACTATTTTTAGACCCAAAGGCTTTTCAAAATTACTTATAATGTGATTTTTAGATGCATTGAGCTGTTTAGATACATAGATCTCTACTTGAATCTGCTAAGCCTAATAATTCAGGAGGCAGAGGAGAGCCAAAGACACCTCAGCCTCATATTTTTATCATGATTTCAGCTCGTTGATTCAAGCTTATGCTATGTATGATGTATTGTTTATTAGCTACCATCTCTCTGCCTAGTGTAGAAATTCATCCGCTGCTTGAACATTCCCCAAGTCATTTTTTGTTTGGTTTCTGTTGTTTTTTGTTTTTTTGTTTTTCCTTTAAATTAACCATTTAATAGAATGTGGCTTACGGTTTTCTCAGCATTGGGAATGGATTTGTGTTCATCTCTGTAGACTTCCCTGCCCTCTCCTTTGTGAACAACAGCTTTCTGAGCCATGTGTGGGGTGCAGGCCAGGTTCTCATATCCTTGACCTTTCAATGGTAATGGTGACCTTGGACTTGTCAGCTTACTCATCAGCTCATTGAGACAAGTAGCTGTGTGCTATAGGCTTTGAGCCAGCAGTGGATGTTTGGTATTTTATTTGTTAAAATGAGAAAAAGGTAAATACACAGTCTAAAGGAGATACTTGCACAGTTAAAAGATCACAGAAGAATAAGAACTGATCAGATTTTATATATTCTGGCACTGTAGGATAAGCACTGGACTACTAGTCATAAGGTTGGAAGTTCAAACCCCCCAGCCTCTCCTTTGGAGAAAGATGTACAGCCTTGGAAACCCTGTTACATGGCCACTGTGAGTCAGAACCCACTCAGTAGCAGTGAATGGATTTTGGGCTTTTGGTTAGGATCCTTTAAAAGGGGGAAGTAATCTCAAAACTACCTTTATTGAGTAGCCCCTTGGTTGGCTGCATTCAGAACAATTTACATTGATGGGTTGTTGTTTTTCTCTTGGGGACTCAGTTCTTTTGGACAGCATACACTTTTTTTTTTTGAATTTAATAAACCATTCCTTTTCTTCTTTAGCCTTCTCTTTCGTTCTTCCTGGTTTAGCACAACCAGGAGTAAGCTTGGTTAGATGGTTAAGTATTGTCTGTATAAAAACCAAAACCCATTTGCTGTTGTTAGTGCTATTGAGTCAGTTCCGTCTCATAACAACCCTGTATAGGGTTTCCAAGGAGTGGCTGGTGGGTTTGAACTGCTGACCTGTAGTCAGAAGTTTTTATTCTATGGCGCCATACCAGGGCAGCAAACCCATGGAAACAAGAACAAAAAAGCAAACCCATTCTTTCCCTGTTAATTCCAACTCAGTGACCATCTAGGACAATGTAGAGTTCCCTCATACGGTTTCTAAGACTGTTATTTTTACAGAAGCAAACAGCCACATCTTTCTCTCACAAAGGAGCTGGTAGGTTCAAACTGCTGACCTTCAGTTAGAAACTAAGCGCTTTAACCAACGCTTCACCCAGGGTTCCTTACTGCGTCGTTGTTAGGTGCCATCAACTATCAAGTAGGTTCTGACTATTAGCGACCCTGTGCACAACAGGCGGAAACCCTAGCCGGACTTGTACCGTCCCATCTTTCCTATTGTCTGCAGGGAAAGTCCAAACATCTTATCACAGGATGAAGGTGGTTGGATGGTCTGCTGTCTGCTTCACTGAGCCAATCACTGGAGTGCAGGGCCTGAGCTTGAAGCACAGGGAAAAGTAGAATGAAAAATTAAGAAATAAATCCAACAGGTTGGGGTTACCCTATGTGTTTTAAATAAGGCATTGTTTTCTTTCTCGTTAAGCCCAGGATGTCTGTCTGTCTTCTTCTTCTTCTTCTTTTTCATTCATAGAGATCAATCTTTCTCCTTTACTCATGCTTTAAACAATGTAAAGCCCTAATGTAACTTATGGAGTCCTGGTGTGGCACTGTAGGGTTAACACTGGACTGCTAACCACAGGATCAGTGGCTCAAACCCACCAGTTGTTCCTCAGAAACCGTATACAGCGCCGCTATGAGTCAGAACCAAGTAGATGGTACTTCACAACAACAACATACAGTTCTTGCTACATAGTACTTAATTGGAGTCCTGGTGTGGCGCTGCATGCTGATGCGCTGGATTGCAACAGTTGGTTTGAACCACAAGGTTGGCAGTTCAGGCTCACCAGCTACTTCTTAGAAACCCTATACAGGGTCGCTATGGGTCAGAACCAACTCAGTAGAACTCAAGAACAACAAGTACTTACTTACCTCTGTGGAGATCTGTGAAATTGACAGGGAAATACAGTAGTGAGTAAAGTTGGTATTGTATATGTATTGATTAAAAATCCCCACATGACAGTTTACTGCTTCGGAGAGCATGGAGTGGGTGTAGGGGGCTTCACCACATGTGTGGGAAAATTCCATTATCTTTTAGTTCCGTTTTCCCACTAACTTTCCGAAGCCTCCTTGTATGAAGTTTTGGAATGGACCTTCTCCTTCTCTGCACAAAGGTGCCTGTTCCCCCAGCCCCTCAGCTGCTGATCTCACCTCTGAAGAGGTACACGGGCAGTGACGATGCGGTCCTGCCCTGTATGAGACCTTGAGCAGGTAAAATTAGTTACTGGGTGGTGTCCTGGGACGCTTTCTGAAGAGGAACACAGCAGCTGCCAAGTGTTTTATGCCCTTGTTTTTCTGGGGTGGTTTTGTTTGTTGTTTGCTTGGATTTACAACTGTCCACTGAAAGAAAATGCTAGCTCAGTAAGCTGAGCCCCTTCCATTTAGATTTTACCTGCTTTAACTGATGAGTCACAAAAATAGCTTCTTAGGGGCCAGACGTATCACGGGCACTTAACCGTATTATTCCTTCTCAACAAAATACTTCCATACCAAAGTGTGTATTCCCTCATGCATGTAAAAATATATGCATACACCACCAACTACTGGGAAATATGTTTACTCATATTAAGCAGGTTTTTTGTTCCACCTAAGGAGTCCTGTCATGTGGTAGGATAAGCACTAGCCTGCAAGGTCGAGTTGAACATCAAGGTAGCAGTTCAAACCCACCAGCTGCTCCTTGGAGACCCTATACAGGGTCACTGTGAGTCAGAACCGACTTCACAGCACTTAATAACAACATACAAAGTCTTTTAAATTCTTAAATATATTTTACCCTGCTAACTGTGTATTGGAGTCCTGGTGTGGAGCTATGGGCTAATGTGCCAGACTGCAAAGTCGTTTGAACTGCAAGGTCAGCGGTCCAAGCTCACCAGCTGCTCCTTGGAAACCCTATACAGGGTCACTCTCGGCCGGAATTGACTCGACAGCACTTAATAACAACATCAATAACAACTGTGCATTGGACTCTTGGTGCAGCACTGTGGGTTAACGCACTGGGTTGCAAAGTAGGTTTAAACCGCAAGATCGATGGTTCAACCTCACCAGCTGCTGGTCGGAACTGACTCAACGGCACTTAACAACAACTGTGTATTAAAATTCATATTACAAGTGGAAATGTTTTGCAAGTGCTCTTGGATAATGACGCTATTTGGTTAAGCATTTGAGTGATACATTTGTATGAAGATGTTTAATAACAATGAGGACAAGAGCTTATCTTCATCATTTCACAGTACCATTTGGTCTCTCTCATGTTGTAGGTGGGGTTTAGGATTTAAAATGGAATTCCTTTTGCACGTGAAATTGGGTTAGCAAATTGCTTTACAGTTTTCAGCTATAAACTTGTTTTTATCATGTTTATTACCCACCCCAATCATTCCCTCCACCCCAAATGAAATATCTCACAGCGGTATTCCCTCCCTTGTTTCACCACCAATTCAATAACTCTTAAGTACACTGGTGTTCCTTTGTAAGCTGACCAGGACCAGCTTAACAAGGAAGGATATTCCTAAAATGCGGCTCAAAGCCAGAGACCCTACTGAGGAGTCTGAAGAGATCAGGATCTGAGCAGGTCTCCCCATAGTAAGGGCTCACAAAGATGTCAGCATGTTGTCCATTATCTTTTCTTTAGCAACTTATCTCCTATTGGCTTAGCGAAGTGGTTCCTTTCTTAATAGGAAGTAGAGGTCTTTCTTGAGAGGGGAGGCCTAGTGGCACAGTGACTAGGTACTCAGCTGCTATTTAAGAGGTCGGCGGTTCAAACCCATCAGCTGCTCCCTAGGTGAAAGACGTGGTAGTTCGTTTCCTAAAGATTACATAGAGTTCACTTCTGTCCTACAGTGTCTTTGTGAACTGGAATTGACTCAGCAACACTGGGTTTTCTCGAGAGATCAGTCTGACTAGGCAGAGGCCCAAAATTTAGTTCATTTCTCAGGATCATTGTGCTTAATTATTCCAGAATGGTTTTATTTCTATTTTAGCTTATTCTTTGGGAATTTTCAGGATAATTTTATTATTCTCTTCCAAACAACATTTTGTTTCCAAGAATATTTTTTAAATTCTATCAGACTTTGGGAATTGTCAGTTTCAGATGTTAATTTGCATAATTATGAAATGATTTAAAGATTTTCATTCAGCTTTGGATAGCTCAGTTACTCTTAAGCCTGTGGTTATAAGCTAAATCAATTGTATAATTTAGTTTTCATCTATGACTAGGATTTCTAAGGTTGAATTATAATTAAACACAAAATTAAATATTGAGATTGTTCTTGTTCAAGTAAATGTATTTGTCTTTGCTAGCATTCAGTCAATCCTTTTGAGTGTAACATTCATATTTGTAATAGATATAAATTTGTTCATAACTCATAACATTAATTTTCAAGCACTTGACTGTACCAGGGTCAGTTAAGAAAAAACAATTTAATGGGACTCTTTCCTAGTTATAGTATATCGCTATGTGAATATTTTCTTTGACTTTGAATGCACTTGTGTTTTCTAAACTCATGCTTTCAGATCATATAATCAAGTTAACTAAAATCACAAAAAATCTTGCTGTGCTCCAAGTCTAAGAATGCCAATATTTTTTGCATCTTACTATTTTTCAAAAATGTACTTTAATTCTAAAGCAGTTTAAAGTTTACAGAAAATTTGCCTGGACAGTACAGAGAGTCCCCATATCTTCCCATGATCGGCATCTTGTATTAGTGTGGTACATTGATTACACTTGGCGATCCAGTAAACATCATTGCCCCTTCATCTGGAAACATTCCAGCTAATTTCTCTTAAAGATAAAGGTATTTTTCTATACAACTTGAATATACCTATCACTCTCAGGAAATTTATTCTTGATATGATTAGTCATATGAATTAATGGACAAACCATCATCACATCCACCCATATAGCTTCACAATGTCCCATGTAGTTTTTCATTTGTATTTTTTGATTCAGGATGCCACCAAAATCATGCATTCCATGTAATGGTAAATTGAATCCAGAATAGTTCCCCACTAGTATTGTCTTTCATAACATTGGCCTTTTTCGAAACATTCACAGTAGTTATTTCGTGTGTCCTGCACTGTGGATTAGTCTGATGGTCTCATGGCAATATTCAGATGAGTGTTATTACGGGAATGCTCCATAGATGGTATGTTCTAGGTGTATCACACCAAGAAGCACACTATGTTAACTTGTTCTGTTCCACTGTTTGGTCATTTAAAGGTGGCCTTACATTGCCTTCTCCACTTTGCAGTTAATCAGTGTTGTTCCTCCTCCTAGTGACCCTATGTACAGCCAAACCAAATACTGCACAGTCCTATGCCACCCTCATAATTGTTTGTTATGTTTGAGTCCATTGTTTCAATCGCTGAGTTAGTCCATCTTGTTGTGGATCTTCCTCTTTTTCACTAGCCAGCCACTTTACCAAACATGATGTCCTTCCTCAGGGACTGGTCTCTTCTGATGACGTAATCATATTCTCTGAGACAAAGCCTCTCCAGCCTCACATCTAAGGAGCATTCTGGCTGTACTTCTACTAAGAGAAATGTGTTTGTTCCTCTGGCGGTGTGTGGTATATTCCATATTATTTGCCAAGACCATAATTCAAAGGCATGTATATGAAACGATAGAAAATAGCGTGGCTTGGGCCAGGTGCACGTCAGTCTTCAAAGTGACATCTTTGCTTTCTAAATCAAAGAGGTCTTTGACAGCAGCTTTATCCAGTGCAGTGCACAATTTGTTTTCTTGACTACAGCTTCTATAGGCATTGATTGTGGATCCAAGTAAAATGAAATCCTTGACACCTTCAGTCTTTTCTCCATTTATCATGATGATGTTAATTGGTCTAGTTGTGAGGATTTTTGTTTTCTTCATATTGAGATGTGATTTTTTCATCAGTATGTACTTCAGTTCCTCCTCTTTTCAGCAAGACAGGTTGTGTTATCTGCACATTGCAGATTATTAACAAGCCTTTCTTTAATCTTGATGTTGCATTCTTATTAATATGACTGACTCTTGGTCTATGTACAGGTTCTGCATGAGCATAATTGTTTAGAATCCCCACTTTGTAGTATTGTTAAGTACCACTGAGTCAGTTCTGACTCACAGTGACCCACTATAGGGTTTTCAAGGAGTGGGTTTGAACCGCCGACTTTGTGGTTAGCAGTCCAGACTTCTCCTACAATGTCACACCCCAGGACTCCTTATAGTGTTATCTGGTTAATTATGATCCACACAATTGAATGTGTTTGATTAGTCAGTAAAACACAGGTCAACTTCTTTCTGATATTCTCTCCTTCTAGTCAAGATATAACTGATATCAATAATGCTGTCCCTTGTTCCACGTCGTCTTTTGAATCCAACTTGAATATCTGGCAGTTCTCTTGTCAGTGTACTACTACAATAATTTTTAAATTACCTTCAGCAAAACTTTACTTGTATGTGATATTGTTTGTTGTTGTTAAGTGCTATTGAGTTGGCTGCAACTCTTAGCAACCCTGTGTAGGGCTCCCAGGAGTGGCTGGTGGATTTGAACTCCAACTTTGCAGCTAGCAGTTCAGTGCTTATCCTACAGCCCCACACCAGAACTCTGCTATTGATGATATTGTTCAATAATTTCTAAATTTCCTATTGGATCACCTCCTTGGAAATGGGCACAAATATGGATCTGTTACAGATGTTTGATCAGGTCTTGGCTTAGATGAGTGAGTGCTTCCAATGTTGCTTCCATTTGTTGAAACATTTCAGTTAACTTTCTGTCAATTCCTAGAGTCTTATTTCTTGCCAATATCTTTAGTACTTGGGACATCTTCCTTCAATACCATTAGTTATGGTTTATACGCTACTTGCTGAAATGGACTGCTAATCACAAGGACAGAGGTTCAAACCACCTGTCACTGCTTAGAAATCCTATACTGGGTCTCTGTAAGTCAGAACCAGCAGGACAGCACTTAACAGCAGCCACAGTGATATTTTGAGGCTCTAAAGAGCCTGTTTCTCAGACATTTATCCCTGACAGCATTACCAGAAACCTAAGCTCACTGCCACTGAATCCATTCCCACTCACAACAGCCCTTGAGGCCAGAGTGGAGCTGCCCAATAGCATTTCTAAGGCTGTGGGTGCTTCCAGAAGCAGACTTCCACACCTGTCTCCTGTGGTGAGTTTTCACGGCTAACCTTTCAATTGGCAGTGTGATACTTTAGCCACTGCACCACCAGGTTTCCTTCCTAGTAGCATTGAACCAAAACACAGTACTCAGCACCAGAAAGTCAACTCTGACTCACAGTGCCTATCTGAAATGAGGACAAAGTTTTGATGTACAAAGAAGTTTCAAAAGCAAAGATATGAGGAGACTTAAAAAGTGTTCTGGGAGAATGGAATTAAAAGATACAGTGGGATTTTACCATGAACTTTTTTGCTTTCCTGGGTGTGTTCGTTTTGAGAGCGGCCATTAAGCAGTACATTCAAGATATATGCACTTTTCTGTATGTGTGTTAAACCACAGTTTAAAAGTTTATTAAAGAAAAAATCTAGCAGTCATACATACTAGACCATGAGTATCTCGAAGCCCTCCTCTTTTCGGCAGAACATTCTCTGTCACTGGACCTGCTTGCTGAAGAAGGCTTGTGGGCGAGAGGCTTGGCACTGTACCGTGACCTTTTGTCCATGGCTTTCAAGAGCACGTGACAAGCATCTGCCAGCAGGGTCTTCTCCTCGCATGATAGTATGACTGCATACCTTCGGCTTGAATCCACTACCTCTCATACTACTAGCTCTAAGACTGGAGCTTAGCAGAGCTTTCCTGGTCTCTATAAAGGAAGGGTAATAAATGTTAAATCTTCACTCAAGTCACAATAGAAGATTAAAAGGGAGAGAGAGAGAGAGGGAAAGAAAGGAACAGGCAAACCGTAAAGAAGAGGCTAGAACCTAGAACGTTAGCCATGTATACCAGGTGTGATGTCGTCTCAAGAAATGCTAGCTCTACTGTAGTGGAGGTGACCCTGCAGGACAGTGCTGCCCAGTCTTTGGTTTAGACCATTTTGGTAGCTGAGCTGGCTGATGCAATGGAACTGATTTAGCTTGGCCAAGACATGTCTGTTGCGTGAATGATTGAGGTATGGCTTCTGCCCTAGAGAGGGCTCGGATGTGAGCTTAAACAGAAAGGTCCCCACCTTTTCATTGTGTCCACAGACATGCAAGGAAAGGAACCACACTGACATCCCTGCCAGACTTACATAGAAACTCTGTTTGAACTCTGAGAGCGAACCTTCTCAACATAGTTTGGCCTCGTCCTTCCTTGCTGATACCTGGTGGATCTACTTTTGTCACCTTTGCTGAAAAGCATGACTACTATATGACCACTTTCTCCTGCTACGCATCTCTGTAAGGATTGCTTCTAGAACTCAGAGCACTAATGAATGTGGCTGGTGAATCTGGAGTACAAACTGGCTTGTGTAAGCTACTCTGTATGCACATTACCTTTGCCACCTTGCTGTTAAGAAGAGAAGGAAAGAGTCTCTTTTCCCTTCTGATTGTCCCACACCACCAGGAAGGAGAATTGCTCATTCGTTTGGCTAATGTTTGCTAGACACCTGTGCATATGTGTGGGTTATTCTTAAACTTTTCCACTATGTGCCCCTCTTGCTGGCATAGGAAAGGGAAGAGGGAGGGAAGAAGACTGAATCCAAATTTCTCTGCAGTCTTGTGTTTTATTTAGACCATTCTCACACGTTTTAAACATTCTGCTCTACAATACACCCATTTTTATTTTATTATTAAAATGTTTTCAGTGACCAGGTGATTGATTTGATTTCCTCTCTGACCCCCTACGGAAGCCATGCTCCAGGAAGCTAAGCCATGGCTGTTCAGGAGCTTGGGTCACACACAAGGAGCCCTGGTAGTGCTTTTAGTTAAGCATTGGACAGCTGACTGAAAGGCCAGCAGTTTGAACCCACCAGTCAGTGGCTTCTCTGGAGAAAGATGAGGCTGTGTGCTTCTGTAAAGATCTACAGCCCCGGAAACCCTCCTGGAGCGGTCCTCACAGGGTCGTTATGAGTTGGCATCGACTCCACCGCAGTGAGGCTGGTACATGCAAGCTTAGTGTTGTCGGAAACAGAGAGAAGTAAATATCTTCTCCTGGAGAAATAGCACAGGTGAGATGTTATTGTTAGTAAGTGCCGTCGAGTCAGTTCCGACCCATAGCGACCCTGTATAGGATTTCCGAGGAGCAACGGGTGAGCTTGAACCGCCGATCTTGTGGCTCAAATTGACTTTGCAGTCCAGTGCATTAACTCACAGCACCACACCAGGACTCCACAGGTGAGATAGACTGCCTGAAACCATCCCCTTTCTTCCCAGCACGAACTAACTCAATGTGGACTGGTAGTCATTGGCTGATCACTAAGTTCCTCGTGGAGTGGCCTCATGGAAAACGTTCATGGTACAAATGCTCATCTCCCTGCTTTGGAAAGGTCTTTCTTTAGGTAATGAGGTTGGTTTTGCTTGTTACCCTGCATACACCCAAAGACTGGGACAGTGGTGGAATGGGCACTAGGGACCCACTTTTCTCACGTGAGTGGCAGTTCTCATGATACACGTCACTGATGATCAAAGCTGCGCTCACACACGTGTGTGTGTGTGTGTGTGTGTGTGAGAGAGAGAGAGAGATGGGGGAGGGGACGAGACAACAGGGCCTTGACCTGCAGGCCGTCTTTGTCCTCTGGTGTGCAGTAGCAGAGGCAGTAAACAGTGTCTCAGAGTCCCTGACATCAGTGGTGGTGTTCTGTGTCCTGCATCCCGAAAGTATCCTCCAGAGTAGTTTTGACTCCACCCAGGTGTCAGCTATGCTCTCTCGGTCCTGTCCCCACACACACACTCACATTGCAGCAGCACAGTCCTAAGAGCTTTGCCAGAACAAACTGTTGAAGCATGTTGGTGCTAAGATGAGAGACGCAGTGGTTCAGAGAGAGATCCATGCTCATTGCACACCTTCCCAGTCATGGGCAGTTATGTTTCCCACCCCCTAGTCCACAGAGCGGATCATTCAGGTTTCCAGAAACCCCAGCAGGTCTGCATATCGTCTCTTCTGGACATCCATCCAAGTATGCTCTTGGCATAGTTGCTGAAGGAACTCCCCTCAGTAGTGTGACTTCTGTGCCTGCTCTGTGGCTTTTGGGCTGCAGTCACAGAGCTGCCACATGACTAATGTGTACCCCAAGAGTGTGTGTGCGGCTTGTGGGGAGAGCGTTTGTAAGCGGGGAGAGCAGCTGTGATAATAAGTGAGTCAGCACTCCACAGGTGCCAGAGCTTCTCACTGTCGCTGTAACGCTATGATGATGCAGCCCGACTAACCTCTGTGAGCCCGCTGTCTTCTTACCTTCCGTGGCCCTGCCTGCATTTACTGTTTCATAGCTCCTTTTCCATTCTAATTGTGTGTCATCTGAAGGCAGAAGCTGGGCACTTTCACCCCTAAGTCAAGCCCCCAGGGGAATTGGCTGTGGAGGGAAGCTGGCAAGACAAGAAATAAACTGCGTTCTTTTTTGTATTGATATTGTTAGGTGTTTTCAAGCTGATATTCGAATCTTTGCAACCCATGTGCTAGAGTAGACCTGTCGCAGTGCATTTCCCAGGCTGTAATCACGAGCCACTCCATGGGAAAAAGGTGAAAGTTTCTGCTCCCATTAATATTTACACCCTGGGAAACCCTATACAGCGTCACTTAAAAACAACAACAATCTTTACAGCCTTGTATCATCTCATAGAGACCCTATAGAACAGAGTAGAACTGCCCCATAGGGTTTCCAAAATCAGTCTGTATAGAAACACAGTGCCACATCTTTCTCCTGCAGAGCAGCTGGTGGATTCAGACCAACCGCTTAGTGGGCAGCCCAGGAATGATTTCCTGTGTAATTCACCCCTGGGGACTGTGTCACTCTGTTTAGTAGGACAGTCTTGTAGCCATTTACCTTCTTACTACTAATTTGTTTTGTTAAAGCAGCTCCAGTTGTAGCCTTAGCAACAAGCCAGGTTTGTTCCTCTCCTGTTGGTGTATGTTGTTAGCACCATGGAGTCGGGCCCCAGACTCACGGCGACCCCATGCACGACAGGATGCCTGGTCCCATTGGAAGCATCATGATGGGTTGTGGATCAGACCATTGTGACCCATAAGGTTCCCATTGCCTGGTTTTTGGAAGTCACCAGGTCTTTTTCGTGGTCCCGCTTAGCCCGGAAGCTCTGCTAAAGTGTTCAGCATCATAGACACCCACAAGCGTCCATTAACAGGGCATGGGGTGGCTGTGTACACGGTGCAGTGGCTGGAAATCACACCCAGGACTCAGCTTGGAAGATGAGACTTCCATACTTCTCAAGCTAAAAGAGCTGAAGAAAAATATTAAAGTCTCCGGTTGCAATATTAAAGGATTCACTGACATCGAAATTTAAAGAGACAGTATAGACATAAAACCAAACGGCCAACACTCGTCTGTCTGTCGTGCTTTGGTGGTTTGAGTTGCTGTGATTCTGAGGGCTATGCCACTGGTGTTTTAAATAACCAGCAGGGTCACCCATGGTGGACAGGTTTCAGATGAGCTACAAAGACAGACTAGGAAGAAAGTGACAAAATACTTCCGAATCGCTAATCACTGAAAACTCTATGAATAGCAGAGAAACTGGATTCAGAAGAGGCCGTGGAACGAGAGATATCATTGCTGATGTCCGATGGATCTTGGCTGAAAGCAGAGAATATCAGAAGGATGTTTACCTGTGCTTTATTGACTACGTGAAGGCTTTCGATTGTGTGGGTCATGACAAGCTATGGACAACATTGAGAAGTATGAGTATTCCTGAACACTTAATTGTACTTCTAAGAAATCTGTACCTAGACCAAGAAGCAGTTGTTCGAACAGAACATGGGAACACTCAATGTTCTAAAATTGGGAAAGGTGTGCGACAGGGTTGTATTCTTTCACCATACTTATTCAACCTGTATGCTGAGCAAATAATACGAGAAGCTGGGTTCTACGAAGAAAAACGTGGCATCTGGATTGGAGGAAGACTCATTAACAACCTGTGATATGCAGATGATACAACCTTGATCGCTGAAAGTGAAGAGGACTTGAAACATTTACTTATGAAGATCAAAGAGCACAGTCTTCGATATGGATTACATCTCAATGTCAAGAACACAAAAATCCTCACCACTGGACCAATAAACAACATTCTTATCAATGGAGAAAAGATTGAAGTTGTCAAGGACTTCATTCTTCTTGGATCAACTATCAGCACTTGCGGAAGCAGCAGTCAAGAGATCAGACGATGTATTGCACTGGGCAAATCTGCTGCACAGGAACTTTTTAAAGTGTTGAAGAGCAGAGATGTCAGCTTGAGGACTAGTGTGCGCCTGACCCAGGCCATTGTGTTTTCAATAGCCTCATATGGATGCGAAAGATGGACAGTGAATAAGGAAGATCGTAGAAGAATTGATGCCTTTGAGTTGTGGTGTTGGAGGAGAATACTGAAAGTGCCGTGGACTGCTAAAAGAACCAATAGATCTGTTTTGGAAGAAGTGCAGCCAGAGTGCTCCTTGGAGGCCAGGATGGCTAAGCTTCGTCTCTCATACTTTGAACATATTGTCCAGAGGAAACAGTCGTTGGAGAAGGATGTCATGCTGGGTAAGGTGGAGGGTCAGAGAAAAAGAGGAAGACCCCTAACGAGATGGATCAGCCAGGTGGCATCATTGATGGACTCAAGTGTGGCAGCGGTAGTGAGGTTGGCCCAGGATCGGACATTGTTTCGTTCTACTGTGCATGGGTCGGTTTGAGTCGGTTCCGACTTGATGGCACCTGACAACAACAACAACAACATGGGGAAAAATTCAACAACATCCAAAGAAGCATCAAAAGAAGATGGAAGGAATACATAGAGTCACTGTACCAAAAAATTGTTGATGCTCAACCATATCAAGAGATAGCAGATGATCAAGAACCAATGGCATTAAAGAATGAAGTCTAAGCTGCACTGAAGGCATTAGTGAAGGACAAGGCTCCAGGAATTGATGGACTACCAACTGAAATGTTTCAACAGTGCAGCACTGGAAACTCTCGCTAGTCTATGCCAAGGCATTTGAAAGACAGCTTCCTGGCCAACTGACTGGAAGAGATCCTGTTTGTGTTCAATCCAAAGAAAGGTGACCCTATGGAATGTGGAAAACATTAAACAATCTTATTAATATCATATGCAAGTAAAATTTTTCTGAAGAGAATTCAGATATGGTTGCAGCAGTATATCAACAGAGAGCTGCAAGAAATTCAAGCTGAGTTCAGAAGAGGATGTGGAACTAGGGATATCATTGCTGATGTCAGATGGATCTTGGCTGAAAGCAGAGGATACCAGAAAGATGTTTACTTGTGACGATGTAAAAGCATTTGTGTGGATCATAACAAACTATGGATAACATTGTGAAGAATAGAAATTTCAGAACACTTAATTTTGCTCATGTAGAACCTGTACATAGATCCAGAGGCAGTCATTCAACCAGAGCAAGGGGTACAGCCTGGTTTAAAATCAGGAATGGTGGGCTTCAGGGCTAGATCCTTTCACCATACTTATTCAGTCTGTATGTTGATCAAATTATCCTAGAAGCTGGACTATATGAAGAAGTATACATCAGAAATAGAGGAAGAGTTATTAACAAACTTGTGATACGTATATGACAAAAAGCAGAGGACTGGAAGACCTTGTTAATGACCTATAGTATGCATTAAATTTTATATAAAGAAAACAAAAATCCTCAGAACTGGGCCAATAAATATTATCATGATAAATAGAGAAAGGATTGAAGTTGTCAAGGATATAATTTTAATTGTATCTACACTCAATGCTCATGAAGCAGCAATAAAAAAATCGAATGATGGATATATTGTAATGGGCAAATATGCTGCAGAAGACCTCTATAAAGTGTCAAAGAGCAAAAATGTCAGGTTGAGGACTAAAGTGCACCTGACCTAAGCCATGGTATTTTCAATTGATTGTTATGTCTCTGAAAACTGGATAGAATATAGGAAGATGGGAGAAAAATGGATGCTTTTGGACTTTGGTGTTGGCAAAGAATACTGAAAGTACCAGGGACTGCCTGAAGAACAAACAAATCTGTCTTGGAAGCAGTACAGCCAGATGCTTCTTAGAAGTGAGGATGGTGAGACTTTGTCTCATGTACTTTCTACATGTATCAGGAGGGACCAGTCCCTGGAAAAGGTCATCATACTTGGTAAAGTGAAGGGTCACCAAAAAAGCCCCCCCCCCCAATGTAATAGATTAGCACAGTGACTGTAGCAGTGGGCTCTAACATGACAATTGTGAGGCTAATGCAGGACTGGGCAGTGTTTCGTTCTGTTGTGCACAGAGTCACAATGAATCGGAGCCAATCACAACATTCATCATCAATGAATCGGAGCCAATCATAACATTTTTCCTTGGGGGGAAAAAGATGTAGAGAGTTCTTTTTAAAAAGTCACAAATGTTCTATCATCTATCAGAAAGTCTACTGTATTCTGTTGTAACATAATTTTCCAAAGTTGTTTTCACCAAAATATATATACAACTTCAACAACTTAGCAACAACAATCCAAGTAAAATCCAGTTATCAAGCAGACAAAGAACTTACAGCTTCCCCCATAGAGGACATTCAGATGGGCACCAAACGCATGACAACATGCTCAGTGTCGTAAGCCATCAGAGAAAAGCACATCAAAATCACAGTAAGATACCATTTCACTCCCACTAGTGTGGACAAGATATTTTTAAAAACAGAAAATAGCAGCTGTTGGAGAGGAGGTGGGGAAATTAAAACCCGTATCCAATACTGTTGATGTTACAAAATGGCATACCCACCATATTGAAACCAGTGTGGCCATTCCTTAAAGCACCAAAGATAGAACTACGTACCATTTGATGACTTGCAAGCAGAGACTTCAAAAGAGATGACGTATGCACCAATGTTCAATGCAGCACTATTCATAATAGTCAAGATGTGAAAACAACCTAAATGCCCGTCAGAAGCTGCGTGGATAAACAAAACGTGGGACACATATACAGTGGACTACGGTAGGAGAGGTAGAGGTGGAGTTTTGATAAATGCTACAATATGGGTGGAGCTTGAAGACATTAAGTGTAATAAGTCAACTCCCAAAGGACAAATATTATGTGACCTCAGTTATATTAAAGGACAAGAAAAGACAAATGTATAAAGACCAACAATTAGTGATTATGAGAGGCGGGAGGAGAGGGTGAGGAGGGGTTATTGGTGATGAAAAAGTTTCATTAAAAGTAAGATCGCACAGCCGATTATCCTAATTGTTGTCAATAAGTTGTAAACCTGTAAAAAGTTGAATTGGAAAAAATTGCATAATAAACATATTTACAACAGAGACATAAAAAGAGAGAGTAGCTGCCAAGACTGTTTCTGTTCAACCAAACACCTTTGGTTCCTTGGTTGGAGGTTTAGGATCCGGATTTCATGGAACATCCCAGTTAACTGGCCTAATGACTTTTTAGTGCTTATGTTCCACCTCTTCATTTCTTGCATGGATTTGGGGTCATTAAAGCGTGCAGACAGCCATCCAAGGCACAGCACTTGATCTCTCTTCACTCGGACCAACAGAGAAAAGCGAAGTCAGATACAGGAGGAGAATCTAAAGTGTGAGCCTCATTGTGTCCTTGAACATCTACTTTCTTTGCTATGAGACCAGAACTACCTGACTACCATTAACTGAACATTTGATCAAAAATTCCATAGGCGAATCTGATCAAAGGGGGGAAATGAAGAACAGAATTTCAAATTGTCGTGGAATCTAGGAGTTCTGGAAGGCATGAAGGCTGGATGAACCCCAGAAGTTATTGCTGTGAGATCATCCTTAAACCTTAAACCAAACATATTCCTTGGAATTGTCTTAAAACCAAACAGCTGGTAAAAAGCATCTGCCCTGTGCATTGTGCTCTTTTAAGAACCAACTATATGGCATCAAACTGAGAACCGCCACTGGAAAGATGAGATGGGAACCTTAGAGGCACTGAGTTTATGCTAAGGGACAAGGAGCAATTCAGAAAAAGGGGTGAGAATGGTGGCAAACCTGGGAAGAATGGAGTCAGTGTCACTAAATTGGACATACAGAAACTGTTGAATTGGTGTACATTTTGCTATGTATACTCTCAACAACAAAATAAGTAAAATTTAAATGACAAAATTCCCCCAAAAACATTGATTGTCAAATTCCTAATTCATGTTTTGAATATTTGACATTGTTGGAAACCCTTGGTTCACTTGAAATTTTAGGATATAATGTTATAAAAAATTAAATACTTTGACATGTAGTATAATATTTGTTGTTTTTGTTAAGTGTCATTGAGTCAGTTTCCATCCAGAGTGACCATGTTGTATAGGGTTTTCAGGGAGCGAATGGTGAGCTTGAACTGTTGACCTTGGGGTTCAAATTGACTTTGCAGGCTAGCGCATTAACCCAAAGTGCCACACCAGGATTCCCAGTAATATTAGAGCACTTACTATTATATTAATTTTTATATTTCAGTGTTTTCAAATATGGGTCTTGCCTCCTATCTAACTAGTTAGATTTTTTTTTGTTTTAGATGTTCAGGTAGATAAAAGATCTGCATTCCTTTCTCATTAAGACGTAGAGAGAAAAACGAACAATTAGAATTTTTCAGAGATGCTAACAGCTCTGGGCAGAAAAGCACAGTAGTGCCCACATCACTGTTGTAGAAACCTCCTTCCTTCTCCTGCTGGCAGGGTTCACAGGCGCTCTAAGTGTGTGAGCGCCGGGAAGAAACTGCATTGCTCTGAGTTTTAGCAGTGGCCACCTTCTAAAAGCACTCACAGACTAAATGGGAAAATCTCGCTCTTGCTCTTCTTCTTCTCGCCCATGTATATATCTGCTTGACTCAGTAAGGTGTGTCACCCTGCATGTCTGCTTTAGGCATCTTAACATGTCCCAGGCTTAGGGCTGCCTGTAGGTCTGACCACTGGAGTTGACAACAGTGGCCTCCTATAAGTGAGAAACAGAAGCAGAGGAAAAGCACAGGACTACCCGGTGCTGTTGAGTTGGTTCTGACTCACAACAGCCCTATTAGACAGAGTAGAACTGCCTCATTGTGTTCCCAATGCTGACAGATTTTAGGGAAACAGTCTGCCACATCTTTGTCATGTGGGGTGGCTCGTAGGTTGAAACCACCAGCCTTTCAGTTAGCAGGCAAGTGCTTAACCACGGCACCACGATGGAGCACATAGGGAAGTGGTTTGGTCATTTGGACAGAGAAAAATATACAGGGATGGAATGAACGTGCTAAAAGCCAAGATGAAATGAAACTTTAAATCGAAACCTTAATCTCGTGCCATCATTTTGCCATGTACAACAATGCTGAGGGTTTAGTGCGTAGAGTATAGGCAGAACCCACCCATGGAACACACTGGCTGCTGGGCATGCCCTCTCAGAAAATGCACAGAGTAACAGTGATGTGGGAAACAAAACTTACTTGCTCTATCTTGCTTTCTTCTTTGGAGTATGTGGGTCTTTCTATGTACTTCTCTGAAGTCACATATTGCCAGGTATGACAAATAAATTACAAATAAAGACAACCTGGAGCCTACACATCTTTTCATTCCTTTGGTTAGTAAGTGTTTGTAGATTTCAATTAGGGTGCAGAGCGCGGGCACAGTGCCAGCGAGGGTTCCCGGAAACCAGAGCAATGACTGGGCCAAGTTTTCAGTGAGGTGGTGTTGGGCATTTTTTCCAAACTATTTTCGTGGAGACAAATGATGTATGTGTCCAGGCTTTTGATGTATACATGGGCGTGGCCTCATTTACAGCTGGATGCAGGGTGGGTGGTATGGTGGTGGTGTACGGACTCATGGCGTCCTTATGCACAACAGAATGAAACCCTGCCTGATCCGGTGCCAACCTCACAATCATTGCTACGCCTGAGTCCATTGCTGCTACCACTGTGCCAACCCATCTCATTGAGGGTCTTCCTCTTTTTCACTGACCCACTACTTTCCCAAGCATGATGTCCTTCTCCTGGCCCCTCCTGATACCATGTTGGAAGTATGAGAGAAGAAGTCGAGCCATCCTAAACACTAAGAGGCAGCTCTTGTTCATAGGCTAACTTGAGTTTTCCTGGAACAATAATGTAGCAAGGAGGCTCGTCTCAGTTAGCCGTAGTGTGGTGGCTTGTGTGTTTTGATGCTGGAAGCTATGCCACTGGTATTTTAAATACCAGCAGGGTCATCCATCGGAGTCCTGGTGTGGCACTGTGGGTTAATGCGCCAGACTGCAAAGCCGTTTGAACTGCAAGGTTGGCGGTTCAAGCTCACCAGCTGCTCCTCGGATACCCTATGCAGGGTCACTATGAGTCGGAATTGACTTGACAACACATAACAACAGGGTCACCCATGGTGGGCAGGCTTCAGTGGAGGTGGACCACTTCTGAATAGTTAGCCACTGAAAACCTTATGGACAGAATCAAACATTTTCAGACGTAGTGCCATCATGAGCCCCTCAGGTTGAAAGGTGCTCAGAATACAAGTAGAGAAAAGCTGCCTCCTCAAAGTATAATTGACATTAATGACCTGGATGGAGTTAAGCTTTCAGTGCCTTCCTTTGCTGATGTGGCACAACTCAAAAGGAGAAGAAACAACTGCAAACATTCATTAATAATCAGTACATGCATGGAACATACAAATTATGAACCTAGGAAAATCGGAAGTTATCAAAATTGAAATGGAATGCATAAAGATCAATATCCTAAGCATTTGGTGGTGGTGGAGGTGGAGGAGGAGGTTGTTATGTGCCGTGGAGTCGGTTCCAACTCATAGCGACCTTACATAGGGTTTTTGAGGTTGTAAATCTTTGCAGGAGCAGAAAGTCTCATCTTTCTCCCATGGAGTGGCTGGTAGTTTTGAACTGCTGACCTTGAAGTTAGCAGGCCAACTTGTAACCACTACGCTACCAGAGCTCTTTATCCTAAGCATCAGTGAAGTGAAATGGGCAGGTATTAGTCATTTTGAATCGTAACAATATGGTTTACTATGCTGGGGATGCCAAATTGAATAGTGTCACATTCATCCTCAAAACCAGCATTTCAGCTCTATCCTGAAGTACAGTCTTGTTGTGTATGATAAGGATAATAGTCATACACTTACAAAAAAGACCAGTTATTATTGCTATTATTCAAATTTATGCACCAACCACTAAAGCCAATAATGGTGAAATTGAAGAATTCTACGACTTTCTTCAGTCTGAAACTGATCAAACATGCAGTTAAGAAACATTGATAATTACTGGTGATTGGAATGTGTAAATTGGAAACAGAGGAAGAATCAGTAATTAGAAATATGGCCTTGGTAATATAAATGATACTAGAGAGCACATGATAGAAATTTGCAAGAGCAAATTTACAGGAGACGTCGTCATTACAAATTATACTGTGGACCTCACCAGATGGAATACACAGGAATCAAATTGATTACATCTGTGGAAAGAGACAGTGGAGAAACTCAGTATCATGCAAGTTCAGGCTCAAACTGAAGTAACTTAAAACAAGTCCACCAGAGCCAAAATATGATCTTGAATATATCCCACCTAGATTTAGGACCATTTCAAGAACCGATTTGATACATTAGACACTAATGACCAAGACCAGAAGAGCTGTGGGATGACATCAAGAACCTCTTACAGGAAAAAAACAAAAATCATTAACAAATCAGGAAATAAAAGACAAAAATAGATGTCAGAAGAGACTCTGTAAATTGCTTTTAAGCATGGAGAAGCTTAAGCAACTAGAAGAAATGATAAAGTAAAAGAGCTGAACAGAAGATTTCAAAGGGCAGCTCAGGATAGATGACAGATAAATATTATAATGAAATGTGCAAAGACTTGGAGTTAGAAAACCAAAGGGAAAGAGATACTCTGCATTTCTCAAGTTGAAAGAACTGAAGAAAAAATTCAAGCCTCGACTCGCAATATTGGATTTTATATGCAAAATATTGAATGGAAGGAGTACATTATCACAGTAGCAAAAAGAACTGGTTGCTACTCAACCATTTCAAGAGGTAGCTATGATCAAGAACCAATGGTATTGAAAGCAGATGTCCAAGCTGCATTGAAGGTATCTGCAACAAACAAGGCTTCAGAAATTGACAGAATACAAACTGAAATATTCCTACAAACTGATGTGGTATAAGAAGTGCTCACTTGTCTATGCCAAGAAATTTGAAAGACAGCTACCTGGCCTACTGATTGGAAGAGATCCATATTTGTGCCCATTCCAAAAAAAGGTTACCCAACAGAATGCAGAAATTATCGAACAGTATCATTAATATCACATGCAAGTAAACTTTTGCTGAAAATAATTTTTAAAACAATTGCAGTGCTATACACTGACAGGGCGGTGATGGTGGTTATGTGCCATGGAGTTGATTCTGACTCATAGCGACCCTGTACAGGGTTTCCGAGGCAGTAAATATTCACGGGAGCAGAAGGCCTCATCTTTCTCCCGCATAACAGCTGGTAGCTTTGAACTGCGGACCTTGAGGTTCGCAGCCCGATTTGTAACCGACACGCTTCCAGAGCTCCTTCATTGACAGGGAGCTGTCAAAGCTATCAGAAAATCTAGCTGAATTCAGAGTAGGACATGGAACAAGGGATATCACTGCTGTTGCCAAATAGATCTTGACTGAAAGCAGAGAATACAAAAAGAATGTTAATTTGTGCTTTATTAAGTATAGAAAGGAATTCAACTATGTGGATCACAACAAACTATGGATAACATTGGGAAGAATAGCTACGCCAGAACACTTCATTGTGCTCATGAGGAACCTGTACATAGATCAAGAGGCAGTTGCTTGAACAGAATAAAGGGATACTTAATGGTTTCAAATCAAGCAAGGTGTATGTTAGGATTGTATCCTTTCCCTGTACTTATTCAGTCTGTATGCTGAGCAAATAATCTGAAAAGCTGGATTTATGAAGAAGAACGTGACATCAGGATTAGAGGAAAATACATTTAACAACCTGCTATATGCAGATGACACTATATGCATATGAGATAACCTTGCATGCTGGAAACAAAAAGGACTTAAAATACTTACAAAGATCAAAGACCACAGCGTTCAGTGTGGATTGCACTACATTAAGTGTAAAGAAAACAAAAATCCTCACCACCGGAGCAATAAATAACATGATAAATGGAGAAAATAGTAAAGTTGTCAAAGAGTTCTTTTTTTTTTTTTTTTAATTTTAATTGTGAATTATGTGTTTATTTACATGGGTGAACATTATCTTTGTATTCATCCTATCATATTTTGTTTCATTGCAGTGATCACAGTCCCCTACATGCATCATCAAACAACCAAAGGGTACACCCCACATGCCTGCCCCCTGTGCGCCAGGCCACAGCCCCTCTCCCTCCCTGAGTCCAGAGTCCCCAGCCACTCCGTCTGTCCCTATCATCGCCTCTGCCTCCATCCCTAGTGTCTCTACTT
>NW_006408620.1:2232669-2234008 GCF_000296735.1 Chrysochloris asiatica
CTGCTGAAATCTGTTGGCTAGGATTTTGTTGAGAATTTTTGCATCTATGTTCATTAAGGGATATTGGTCTATAATTTTCTTTCTTAGTGATGTCCTTCCTTGGTTTTGGTATGAGGGTTATGCTTGCTTCATAAAATGTATTAGGAAGTTTTCCATCCTCCTATATATTCTGGAATAATTTAAGTAGAATTGGTGACAGCTGTTCTCTGAATGTCTGGTAAAAGTCACCAGTGAAGCCATCTGGACCTGGACTTTCTGATGACTTGATCAATTTCTTCTGTTGTTATGGGTCTGTTCAAGTCTTCTACTTCACTCTGTGAGTTTGCGTTTTTCTAAAAATGTATCCTTCGCTTCTAAGTTTTCAAATTTGTTGGAGTACAACTCTTCATAGTATTCTTTTATTATCCTTTTGATTTCCTTTGGTTCCATTGTGACATTGCCCATGTGGTTTCTAATGCATGATATTTGTGTCTTCTCCCTCCTTTCTTTTGTTAGGTTTGCCAGTGGTTTGTCAATTTTATTAATCCTTTCAAAGAACCAGCTTCTTGTCCTGTTGATTCTTTCTATAGTTTTTCTGTTTTCTCTCTCATTTATTTCTGCTCTAATCTTTAGTATTTCTTTTCTCTTGGTGACTATAGGTTCCCTCTGTTGGTCTATTTCTAGTTGCTGGAGATGTTGTGTTAATGTGTAAATTTTGATTCTTTCTTCTTTTTGGATGTACGCATTTATTGCAATAAATTGTCCTCTCAGCACCACTTTCACTGTGTCTCAAAGATTTTGGTATGTTGTGGTTTTGTTCTCCTTTGTTTCTAGGAGCTCTCTGAATTCTCATTTAATTTCGTCTATTATCCAGTCACTCTTTAGCAGGGTGTTATTCCGTTTCCATGTATTCGACTTTACTTTTGTGGTCTTCTTATTGTTAATTTCTAATTTTATGGCATTGTGGTCTGAAAAGATGCTTTGTAATATTTTGATGTTTGTAAATTTATGGAGACTTGCTTTGTGACCTAACACATGGTCAATTCTGGAGAATGTTCCATGTGCGCTGGAAAAGAATGTGTATTGTGCTGTTGTTGGGTTGAATGCTCTGTACACATCTATGAGGTCAAGTTGGTTGATTGTGCTGTTTAGTTCCGCTGTAGCTTTGTTGAGTTTCTTTCTAGTTGGTATGTACCTTTTCGAAAGTGGCGTATTAAAATCTCCCACTATGATTGTAGATTTCTCGATTTCTTTCTTCAATTCTAGTAGGGTTTGCTTTATATATCTTAGTGCTCTTTCATTGGGAGCGTAGATGTTAATTATGGTTATGTCATCTTGCTCAATTGACCCTTTAATCATG
>NW_006408620.1:2234814-2249158 GCF_000296735.1 Chrysochloris asiatica
TCTCATACTTTGGACATATTGTCAGGAGGGAGCAGTCGCTGCAGAAGGATATCATGTTTGGTAAGGTGGAAGGTCAGAGAAAAAGAGGAAGACCCCTAGCAAGATGGATTGGCAAAGTGGCAGCATCAATGGGCTCAAGCACGTCAACAATTATGAGGTTGGCCCAGGACCAGGCAGTGTTTCATTCTGTTGTGTATAGGGTTGCCGTGAGTTAGTACTGACTCAATGGCACCTAACAACAACAACATTGGAGTCCTGGTGTGGCGCTTTTCAGAAAGCCTATAATGGGTCGCTATGAGTTGGAACTGACTTGACGGCGCTTACCAACAACAGCAACACTAGCCAGGCAGGGCTGGGTCACCTCACCTAGAAGGTGAGCCACTCCCCCTGGCAGGGAAGGTATCAGGCATCAAAGCTGTCTCTCCCAGCCTACCATCAAGTAGATTCCAATTCATAGTGACCCTGTGTACAGCAGAGCAAACACTGCCCGGGCCTGTGTCAAGCTCACAGTTGTTGCCAGGGTACAACAGAACGAAGCTCTGCCCAGCTGTACGTCACACTCACAACGGTTTCTAGGCTGGAGCCCACTGTTGCAGCCATTGTGTCAGTCCATCTTCTTGAGGGTCTTCCTCTTTGTCCTGACCCTCTATTTTCCCAAGCATGATGTCCTTTTCCAAGGACTGGTCCCTCCTGATAATATAACCAAAGTATGAGAGACAATACCCCTTGCTGTTAGGTGCTATTGAGCTGGTTCCAACTCTTAGTGACCCTCTGCACACCAGAATGAAGCAGTGCTGATCCTCAGCCCTAGATGATTGAGCCCCTTGCTGCTGCCACTCTGTTAACCCATTTTGTTGCAGGTCTTCCCCTTCTTCGTTGACCCTGGACTTTCCCAAGCGTGTGCTTCTCCAGGGTCCAGTGCCTCATGGCAACATGCCCAAAGTATGAGAGATGAAGTTTCACCATCCTTGACTCTAAGAAGCACTGCACTTTTCCCAAGACAGATTTATTTGCTCTTCAGGAAGTCCATTGTTATCATTGTTAGGTGCCATTGAGTCAGTACTGACTCATAGCGACCCTATGCACAACAGAACAAAACATTGCCCGATCCTGGGCCAACCTTACTACTGTTGCCACGCTTGAGTCCATTGATGCTGCCACTTGGCCAATCCATCTTGCTAGGGGTCTTCCTCTTTTTCTCTGACCCTCCACCTTACCAAACATGATATCCTTCTCCAGCCACTGGTCCCTCCTGACAATATGTCCTAAGTATGAGAGACGAAGTTTGGCCATCCTGGCCTCTAAGGAGCACTCTGGCTGCACTTCTTCCAACACGGATCTGTTGGTTCTTTTGGCAGCCCATAGCACCAATAAGGGCTGTCATTCTGTCTCCTCTCCTATTCCCCCCTCCCCTCCTGGGTTTCATTTGGTTAATGAATAAGCTGAGTCTTGTTGCGTAAGTAAATTCTTTCATCAAATGAAAACCATCAGAGACACTGAATGCAAGTGTAAATATTGCCACACAGCATCTCCAAAGCAAACAACTTCACCTTCCTCAACTATTGAAACCTTTAAATCTTCCATTATGTGCTGCTGTCAGGCTTTCTGCTCCCGGGTTGTGGGAGGCAGGATGAGTTGGTCCACGTAGATTTCATCGCAGTATCGCAGACACTGTGACCCATTGGATGCTCCATAAACAGCACAACACGTTGCCAAGGCCATAGGTCCAGAAGGAGAGCTGTGAACTGGTTCATTCCGGTTCCGTAACTCTGATGAGAATTACCATTTCCACTCCAGATATCTGAGTGTATATACTGAATCAGAATCTACAGTCTCACAAGATCCCCAGGTGATTCTTGTACATCATCTGGGGATCTGTAAGAATCACCTGGGACCCTCTAATTCCGTTTGCTTGTATATATGGCATGGAAGTAACAAATTTTCAGCAGGGGATTGAACTGGAATGAACTGGTTTGAAGTCCTGTCCAAAAGTCCGGTGTTGGCTGATGTGGTACATACTCATATTTGGTGTAAGCTTGTATCTGCCATTTGAAGCATCTTTAACAAGAACGAGTCCAGGTTACTGGGAGAATAAGTACTGGTTGGCAGTTCAAACCCACCTGCCGCTCCTCAGGAGAACAATAAGGCTTTCTGCTCCCATAAAGATTTATAGCTACAGCTTGGGAAACCCTATACACCAGGGATGGGGAACTTTATTTCTGCCAAGGGCCATGTGGCTATTTATAACATCACTTAATATGAATTTATGTTGCTGTGAAAAAAAACTCCTAAATTTATTGAATTTCGAGTCCCACCTCTGGTTTCTTTGACAGGACCAGGCCAAATAATTTTGCAGGCCAGCCATTCCCCACCCCTGCTATACAGGGTCACTGTGAGCTGGGCCCGACTGAACGGCACCTAACAACAACACTTAATTCTTACTGTCATCCCAGCCACTGCCTCCATCCAGTGATTCAGTTACCTGCCGGCTCCGATAGGTGAACAGATTGTGCCCTAGAAGTTCTTTTGTTAATAACCTTTTAGAACACATCACACATTGTCACCATGAAATGCTGCTCTGAATGGTGGGCTGCAGTGAGGGCCCATGGGTAGGTCAGAGAATCCTGCAGGGACATCAGTATTAGGAAGAGAAGGGAGAAGCAAACAGAATAGAAAAAGGCCGTGTGTTTAGTAAGGATTGTCGTCTGTTGATAGTGTTGCCATTTAAACCCCATTGCACACTGTGTGCTGCCTTTAAAGCACGTGGGACATTGTGTAGCACAGGGTAGGGGCTAAATATCAACTATTTCTAACTATGTCCGAAGTTCCATTTTGTCATATTCAAAATAGTATGGCTATATAACACAAGCACCAGATCACAAGGCTGGTTTGAACGGCAAGGTCAATGGTTGAAATTCACCAGCCACTCCTCAGAAATCCTACACAGAGTCACTATGAGTCAGAACCAACTAACGGCGCTTAACAACAGCAACAACAACACCTTAGAGATACTGTGATTAAAGTACCGTAATTAAAACATTTACAGTTTTGTCTCCCCGGAGTGAAACTAAGGCACCCTGGTGGTATTGTAGCTAAATGGGAAGGGTGGCAGTTCGAGCCCGCCATCCCCTCCGTGGGAGAAAGCTGAGGCAGTCCACTTTTGCAAAGATGACACCCTCGGGGTAATTCTGCTCTGGTCTCTTCTAGGGTCTGGATCAAGTTGAGAGCAGTGGGTTTGGTTTTGGGCTTTGTGGAGTGAACTGTATTCAGTGTTGTTGGCATTTAGGGGCTGCCATTTCCCAAGACCGCTGAGATCTTCACTTCCAATTATCCTGCTTAGCTGAGACATCAATCTTCATTTTCTCCCAGAAAGTGAAGAATGTTGTTAATTGCTCAAGCCTTCCAGCTGCTTGTCAAGTTTGTCAAGTACAGACTTTCCCCCCAACTCCAATTTTAAGTTGTGAGTTTCATGGCTCCCTTTTTATCATCTGTGGCCTGAGTTCTGAATTCCATCTGTTTGTGATAGACTTTGTCCCAAGCCTGCACGCATCACTACCGCTACCTCTGAAGGAGCTGTACCAGCGCTTGGGAAACCTGCTGGGGTTGAGTAGGGGTTTTGAGCATTTGTTTCACTGGCACTTTTGAGGAGTGGGTTCAAGTTGCCATCTACAACATGGCCTCAGGGCCCAAGAGGTCAGAATTGGAACCCACTTCCGCCTTCCACAAGGTCCTCAAGCTCTCTTGGCCTTTGTTTTCCCGTGTCCAAACAGAATGGCTGCCGACCTGTGGGGATTGTTTTGAGGTAGATTGTTAACACTCCTTAGTTAAGGTCACCAGCCCCTGCTGGGTTCTAGCCAGTCACTATCTCCATAGCCTCTTCTGCTCTTTCTGTCCACCAATCCCCTGTCCTTGTGAGGAGGGTGCAGGACCAGGGTGGCGTTTCATCCTGTTGTACACACTGTCGCTGGACAGTACAAAGCAACACAACCACACACCGCCGCCCCAAGCGCTCTGGGGAAGACTTACCCCTTCCACCACAGGCCGCTTTCTCCCCCGTGCACAGCTCTGTACCCCCAGCCTCCTTTTCTTGTTGCTCCTCTCAGAAGGGTGCCCTCTGTGTTCTCTGGGTCTCACCGCCTCCCTTTTCCCTGTGCCCATCCACTGGCATCTTTCCAACAGTGGGTCTCCAGCTGAATCCGTTCCATCTTCTTTGCAGAGTCTCCCCGATCCCAAGTTGCCATTTCTCCTGGTCATATCTTCCCTTTTGTAAGTTTGTTGTCTGTGTTCACCACCCTTGTCCTCATTCCATTCCACTGCGTCCCTCCCCACACACTGAGCCTAAGCTTACTAAATCCCCCGTGACCTCATTGCTGAGCCCCTTTCCCTCACCTTGCCTGATCTCTCAGGACATTGAGCCTGTTATTCTGGAAGCAAGCTGCCTGGAATTCCAGGACGCCATATGTTCTAGGCTTGTCATCTTCCTTTTAGGCTCCCTCTGTACCTCTTCTCCATCTTATGTGATGATTGAATGTCAGTGTCCCTCAGGGTTCAGTCTCAGAACTGCTTTTCTTACTCTTTCTCCATTAGCCACCCCACCCGTTTGCAGGGCTTAATTTAGCTTCATGTCAGTTATTTTTAAGTTGTATCTGTACCCAAGGCCTGTGTATCTCTCTGCTTACCTCCATCTCCACTGGGTATTCCCCAGGCCCCTGAAAGCCACCATCTCCCTCATTCTCAACAGTGTTCCACTCCCTGTCCCTAAGTGGGACAAGCTGCATTGCTCAGGGTAAGAGCTCTGCCACTATAATATCCTGCCCTTGTCTCTCTGTCCCCACCACCTCCATCCTAACTACCACTGGCTTTCTCGCCTCTCTTATAATCTTGTCTCCTCCCAATCTCCCTGAACCACTTCTTCCCCTTCAGACAGAAGGATCTTGGAGAACCACATGTCTGGTCACATCCTCCTCCTGACGAGGAGCCCTTTGGTGGCCCCCACTGCACTCAGCCGTGTGCCAGGCCCAGGGCTCTGGTGTCTCCCAGGGACTCTTCAGATTTCTGCCATCCTTCCAGTTTCTCACTGAGGGCTGGGCTTTCTCCCTCAGAGGAGGGTCAGCCCCACCCACAGGCAAGTCTCAGGAACGACTTGCATGTCTTTGCTTGGGGCAGCTGTCCCACCCCCCCGTAGGTCCTTCCCTCTCTGTCAGCTCCAGAGCGCTCTCCTTCTGTAGTCCTCGGCACACGTGTGCTTACTGGTACACTGCCTCTCTCTCCAGTGAATACAAGTACTATGTCTCTCAGAGCACCCCCTTTAGCCCCAGTTGACTAGATTTAGAAGATAGTTTGTTGATGAATGGATGGATAGATGAATATGTGAACAAATGAGAATAAAAACCATTAGTGTCTGTATTCATAAGTCGATAGATGGATGAATAAATGAACAAGTATAAATTGAATGTGTTTGTTTGTGAAGCAGATGATATGATTTTTGACACACAGTAAGGGTAGCTTTATTGATTTTTTATTGACCTTACAACTAATAACAATGAACAAAGAAAACAAAACACCAGGCTTGCTAGTCAGAGCAGTGTTCTTTAGTGACAGTATTCACTGAACACGAAAGCTTATGGTGTGCAAACTTACTGCTTAAATAAGTCTGTTCCTGCTCACAGGCAACATTGTAATACCTTGGATTTATTATCTCTTCTTCTTTCCTGCCATTGTTGTTGTTAGGTGCCATTGAATTAGTTCTGACTCATAGTGACCCTACCCCTAGCAGGACAACCCACTGCCTAGGCCCGCACCAGCCTCACAATCATTTTTGTACTTGAGCCCATTGCTACTTCCACTGTGCCTGTCCAGCTCCTCTTTTCACTGACCTTCCTCTAGCAAGCATGATGTCTTTCTTCGGCGATTGATCCCACCTGATAATGTTTCCGAAGTACTAGAGACAAAGTCTGACCATCCTGGCTTCAAAGGAGCATTCTGGCTGTACTTCTTCCAGCATATTTTTGTTTGTTCTTCTGGTAGTCCATGGTACTTTTAATATTTTTCTACAGCACCACAACCCAAATGCAGTTCTTCTATAGTTGTCCTTATTCATTGTCCAAGTTTCACATGCATGTGAAACGATGGAAAATATGATCTGGGTCAGGTGCACCTTAGTCCTCAAGCTGACATCTTTGCTCTTCAGCACTTTAAAAAGATCTTGTGCAGCAGATTTGCCTAATGCAATACGTCATTTGATTTCTTGGCTGCTGCTTCCATGAGTATTGATGGCTGATCCAAGCAAAACGAAGTCTTTGACAACTTCAATCTTTTCTCCATTTATTTTGATACGATTTATTGGTTCAGTGGTGAGGATTTTTGTTTTCTTTACATTGAGGTGCCCATACTGAAGGCTGTGCTCTTTGATCTTCATCACTAAGTATTTTTAAGTCCTCTTTGCATTCAGCAAGCAAGGTTTCATCATCTGCATACCACAAGTTGTTAATGAGCCTTCCTCCAGTCATGATGCTACGTTTTTCTTCATATAATTTGGCTTCGTGGGCTCTTTGCTCAGCATACAGGTTGAATAAGTATGGTGAAAGAATACAGCCCAGCACACTTTCCTGCTTCTGCTCAACTCCTCCTTTCTCACCTGCGTTTTTGTCTAAGTGGTGTTCCTGCCACTTTTCCTTTCTTTGACTCTTGTAGATTGTGATCGTCTTCAGGGCAGGGAGCTTGTATACCAAGTCCGAAAGTTTGATGAATGACTGAATGAAATCAGTGTTTCTAAAGCAGACTATGGCATTACCAAGAGAATTCGTGGAAATTCACTGACTAATTTTGGTCTCAGTATAATTTTGAAAAAGTATAGTTCAGCTTTTTAAAATGTATACTTGCCAAGTATGATAGTCATGGTTTTGTGTCAATTTGGCTAGATCTGGATTCTTAGTGGTTTGGCAGTTAAGATGCAGTTCCGGTATAGTGTGCTGTAGGATAAGCACTGGACCACAAGGTTGGTTTGAACTGCAAGCTGCTCCTCAGAAACCTCATACAGGGTGGTTATGAATTGGAACTGACTCAGTAGTACTAAACAACAGTATCTATCTCCCATGATGAAATCTAATACATTGTAATCACTTCCATGATGTAATGCTCTATGAGCAGCCAATCAATGGAAAGGAAGTTTCCTCTGGGGTGTGACCCACACACTTTTTATCTTACAAGAGAGAAGGAGAGACCTACCACTACGATAGAAGAGCCAGGGGTGGAATGCTTCCTTTGGACCTGGGGTCTCTGCACTGTTCAGCCGCTAGATCCAGGGAAGATTGCTGCCAGATGCATGGTGTTCACCAAGGGATGCTGGGCCTTCAGATGCTGGCGGGAGACCTTTCTCCTGAGCTGGAGCTATGAATTCACACTTAGAACCTCCTAAAGGAGAGAATAAACTTGTGTTTGGTAAAGCTACCTACTTGTGATATTTCTGTGTTAGCAGCCCTAGATAAGTAAGGCAGCAAGTCTGGATGAGGGTGTGTGTGAGTCTCTGTTCCATGTTTCCACCTTTGTACTTTGTACATCAGATCTTAGTGGAGAGCAGTGTTCCACATGCTACTGCAAAAATCAGCGAGAGCCAGGCCGCCCACACCTGTCACATCAAGGTGTGATATGAAACGGCACATCGAGCCTGTGTCACTGAGTGTGATGAATTGGATTGTGTCCCCCCAGAAACATGTTGTCAATCCCAGCCTCTGTGCCTGTGGTTTTAATGAGTTGTCTCTGTTAAGTTGATGAGCCAGGCAGGATTAGTATAGGTTGCATCTTAAATCAGTTTCTTTTGAGATATAAAAAGAGATTAAACAAGCAAGCAGGAGAAGCGGAGATGGGGGAAGATTGGTGCCAAGCCTCATGGAGATCCCCCAAGGGACCAGGAAATGAAGCTGAGAGAGCAGTGCTTCCCCTAGACTGACAGAGAGAGGAAGCCTTCCCCAGAACCGGCGCACAGACCCGTACTCCTGCCTCCTGAACTGGCAGACAGTACATCTCTGTTTATGAGAGCCATGCACTTGGTGTGGCGCTGTGGGAAAAAACACTGGACTGCAAAGTCGGTTTGAACCACAAGGTCAGCAGTTCAAACTCACACTCCTCAGAAACCCTATGCAGGGTCGCTATAAGTCGGAACCGACCTGACAGCACTAAACAACCACAACTGTACTACATATAGACTCCTAGGATTTGCCTTTTTTGTTGCTGTTAAATGCACTAGAATCGGTTCCAACTCATAGCGACCCTGTATAGGGTTTCCGAGGAGCAGCTTGTGAGTTTGAACTGCCGACCTTGAGTTCAAACCGATCTTGTGGTCCAGTGCTTATCCTGCAGCACCACACCAGGACTCCTTTTTCAGTCACCATTATATTACTAAGATATATTCATTTATTGTTTGTTGTTTTTGTTGTTAAGGACCACTGAGTCGGTTTCAACTCATAACTACCCTGTATAGGGTTTCCAGGGAGTGGCTGGTAGATTTGAACCACCAGTCTGTGGTTAGCAGTCCATTGCTCATCCTACAGTGCTACCCCAGGATTCTTTATTATATGTAGCTATAGGTCATTCATGTCAACTCTGACGCAACATTCCATTGTGTGACTATACTACAATTATCAGTTTCACCTGTTTGTAGATTGCCTTGTTTTTTTTTTATAGTGTCTGATAGGAAGGCATTTTGATATTAATATAACCACATTTATCTTTGTCTTCTCTTAAACTTAATACTTTTTGTGTCTTAATACATTCTTCCCTGCTTCAAACTCAGAAAGATATTCACTTATATTTTCTTTTCAGTTTTTCAAAGTTTGCTTTTGACATTTAAGTTTTTCTTCCGTCTGGGGTTGATTTGTCAGCACGATGTGAGTGAGGATCCTGTTTCATTTTTTTCCTATGGATAAACAGTTTTTCCAGCTTTTCCTTCTCCACATGATTTTGTCTAACTGTCTCTGTCAAAAATCAAAGTTTCACAAATACATACATCTATTTCTGGCTTCTCCCTTCCATTGCAGTGGTGTCTTGCATCGTTATTAACCAAACCCAAATCCAAACCCATGCCGTCAGGTTGCTTTTTACGCGTAGTGAGCCTGTGGGACAGAGAACTGCTGTCCCATCGGGTCTCCAAGACTCTCACTCTTTGTGGAAGCAGACTGCCACTTCTTTCTTGGTGGAGCTGCTGAGAGGTTTGAGCTGCTGACCTGTTAGCCTCTGGACACTTCAACTCACTATAGCGTCTTATTTATTGTAGCTTTGTGATAAGATTTTTTGGGCCAGCAAGACCTAGGTCTCCTTTCTGTTCTTACACAAATATATCTAGTCTCTTGTTGGTCCATATACTCTTCCATTTAAGTTTTAGAATCAGTTTCAAGCACTACACCTTAACTGAGGTAAAATTGACAGTGACATTACCCTGTTTGGTGTACAGCTGTGTGCATTTTGACAACTTCATACAGTCATGTAGCTGCCACCACAGTGACAATGCTGACACTCTGTCATTCCCCCAGACACCCCCAGTCCCAGCCCTGGCAGCCACTGCTCTGTGTTCTGGTGAGAACTTTGTGTTTTCCACAGTTCTTTATTAAAATATTGGAATTTGGGGCTGCATTAAATATTCAGTTAAATTTGGAGATGAATTGACATTTTATGTCACGTCTCCTCATCCATAAACATAGCATATCTCTCCATCAATGTAACTGGAGAGGCTTTACTCAGCAATAATCAAAATTTCTTAATAAAAAAATACATAAATATTTTATATAATGTTTTAAAAAAGGGTGTTATTTTATAAGAAAATTGTCGATCTCGATACATACTTGAATACATTATTGTCATTAACTGCTGTTGTTGGTTCTGACTCATAGTGACCCTGTGTAGGGTTTCCTAGGAGCGTCCATCTGGTGGATTTGAACCACTGACCTTGAGGTTCACAGTTCCGGTCCTTATTCTAAAGTGCCACACCAGGATTCCAAATACATGATAAACGTGTGGAAATACAGTGTGTAAAAAAAAAAAAATCACATCTTGGTTTCAACTAGGTTTCAATTTAGGGATTGAATTGTGTCTCCCCCAGAATACGTGTTGTAAATGTTAACTTTTATGGCCTTTTGGGAATTGTTTTTTTATTGTTGTTAATGGGGGCAGGATTAGCATACAGTGTCTCTTAAGGCTCTCTTTTGCGATAAAAGCATAGCATAAAGTATGAAAAAGCCAGAACTTGGAAACCTGTCAGAGAAGAGCAACGCAAATAGTTTTCACAAAAACTTGTGATAGAAAATAGTAAAGACCACCCTATCAAAGCAGAAAGCTTGCAAGACCGGCAAAAACAAGGCAGTCCCTTCAAGCTCTGGCTCTGACAGGTTTCACTATCAAAGGACAGAGTCCACAAGGAAGCGCACTAGTGTAGGTGAGGGTATTGGTACCGCATCACATGAGGTGTATCAGGTACCAAGGACCAGAAGCCACAAAGAGACAAAAACCTTCCCCCAGAGCAGAGTCTTCCCCAGAGCCAGCACTCAGAATTTGGAGTTCTGGCCTCCTAAACAGTGAGCTAGGCATCAGCAGTTCTAACCCACCAACTGCTCCTCAGGAGACCAATGAGGCTGTTTGTTCCTGTACAGACAGACAGTCTCAGAAGCCCTGTGGAGCAGTTCTACTGAGCTCTTTCGGGTCACTCTGAGTTAGAATCTTCTAGATGGCAGTGAGAAACCATGAGAAAATAAACTTGTTTGCTGTTTGTTATAGCAGCATGAGATAACGAAGACAGTTGCTTTGTTATCATACCTTGGACACGCAGCTCAGCTTCTTGGTTCTCAGTTCCATTATTTGCATGTTAACTAGAACATGTCTTCCTCATGGGGCTGGTAGGAAGATTAAGTGCTGTAATGTGTGTAAAATGTCAGGGGATAACAGAACCTTAGCAAAGCCACAGGTGAGTGGATGATAGTATTACGAGAGAGGAACCACAGGCAACGGGAGAGAATGATCAGTGGACTTGGTTCCCAAGGGCCTTTTGAGTGGCATGACCAAAAGATGGCCTTGAGTCCTTTCTCTGATGCTTCGGGAAAGGTTAGTGTTACCAGGCAGACTGCTTCGTGCCACTTCTGACAGGCGCACTGGAATCACTTGAGGCCACAGTTGACAGCCAGTTCATTTCGCTGATTCATCCAGTAGAGGGGTGGCTTTGAGCCAAAGCTTGGCTTCTAGATTAAAGGCCGAGAGCTGCACAGCTGCTGGGACTTGAAGGAATGCTAGTAAATGATTGCCATGTGAAGGCCAGCAGTGAAGAGTAGATTGTTATTTGTTTCCCCTTTTAAGCAATCCTAATCCCACATGTGTGCTGAGATCAAGTCCCTCACCCTGGTTAAGGAGTTGTCTGCAACATTTGTCCATGGGGTTGAGCGCTAAATTTTTGGGACCAGTTAGTAGCCATTAACTAGATCCTCTTGGTTCCTTTATGGTCCTGTCAGCCCTTGGCTTTCATAGAGAATATTGACCGAAGCCTGCCTGGTTCCTGGGTGTCTTAATTCTCCACAGAAACATGGGGGGAGGCGGGGGAGGCTTTACCAAACAGAAATGTGCTCTCTTGCAGTTGAGGAGGCTAGACATCCAAATTCAGAGTGTCAGCTTTAGTAGGAGGTTTTCTCTCTGCTGGCTTTGGAGGAAAGTTCTTTCTCCTTTGAACATCCGTGGGCCCAGTGTTCCTTAGAAATCTGCATGTGTCCTGATCTTCCCCTAAATCTAGGAGCTTCTCAGTACAGGGACTTCGCTCCACTTTCAGCTCTTCTCTCTTGGAAGTATTGAGATCCGTCCTCTCTGCTTACTTCTCTCTCTGGGACACGCCCCAGGGAGACTCCCTTATATCCCACCCAAATTCCCTTACACCTGATTGGCTGATCACAGCAGATTACATCATGGGATGATAGCATCATTACATAACTGCCACGTTGCATCATTACACAACTGCCAAACCATTGAGCATCATGGCGAACCAAAATTGACACATATTTTGTGGGGGATACAATTTAATCCATGACATTCTACCCTGTGAGTCTTCTCCTTCCCACCCACCCCCATCCCCATGTCCTCACTACATGCAAAACACTTTCACACCGTCCTATCCTTCCCAAAGTCTTAAATCAACTCCAAGTCCAAAATTCCATCCTGGGGCAAAATTCCTCTTCCTCTGTGAATCTAGAATACATGTTTATCTGTTTACATAGTGCTGTGGAAAAGGCACAAAGTGGTGGTGGTGCGCTCTGGAGTCTTCTGACTCACTGCAACCCTGCATAGGGTTTCCAAGGCTGTAAATCTTTATGGGAGCAGAAAGCCTCATCTTTCTCCCATGGAGCAGATGGTAGTTTCAAACTGCTGACCTTGGTTAGCAGCCCGATTTGTAACCACTACGCTACCAGAGCTTCTTATGCACAAAGTAGACCTTTCCATTGCAAATGGATCATCTGCAAGAAAAGGCACCAAACAGCCCAGCAGAACAATTTGTATCAGCTGTCAAGGCTTCAAGAGAATTCTTCTGGTTTCTGAGACCATCTAGGCAGGATCCCTGGCCTGCAGACACTCTGAATTTTGGGTTGGAGGCACCTTGGCCTGGGGCTTTAGCACCCCCTTCCAGACCTACTTACTGGGAGAGCAACTCTGCTCCCTCCACTTTGGGTGACCCCATTATCCCAGTCCAATTGAGGATTCCTTAGGTCCTCATTATATAACAGATTAGTCTTTTAAAAACACAAAAACTTTTTATTGTGAATTGAATGAAGATAAACAGACAAGATCATCAGCTTTTCTTTCAACCAATCATAACATTTTGTTTCATCTCAGTGACTATACTCCCCTCCCTGAAGCAACAATTAGCCTGCTTCCACCCTGTGGCTTCCCTTTTATATATTATTTTTCATAAATGAACAAAACAAAAATATTTGTTGTACACATAGAAAAAATATACATATGTGTTCATTTAAATATCTAGAGGGCGCATTCTGCAAACCAGCCTCCTGCCTGCAGGCACCTAACCTTTCTCAGTCCCTGGGTCTAGAGCTGCTCTGTCTCTCTCTGCGATCGCCTCTGCCGTCACTGCTTTTCTGGGTAGGAGCTCATGTTCCCCTCCTGTTCTTCATCTTGATGTTCTTGGGATCCTCTGTTCCATACCAGATTAATCTTGTTTAGTAGGTAGCCTCAAATAAACAGGGGGATCAACCCCAATAAAACTTGTATGTGGCAGGGTGAGGTTTAAGATGGTAGAGATGTGCCTTTTTTTTTTAAACCATGTACCTAGTACAGTGTCTCACGGATAAAGACACTCAGTAAGGAATTGTTGGATGGAAGAATGAATGAATGGTGATTGGCAGCTATTGGCAAAGCCAAGGTCCAGATCAGCGCTCAGTCATCAAAGGGCAACTTCAGTGTTAGGACAGCCCATGTCCAGGGATTGAAAGATTAGGCCCTATCCCACCACCTCCCTTACTTGCCATTCATGTCCACTGATCCCAAGTCTATTTCTTCTAAGCAAGCCCCATGGCAAAGCAGGGGAGAAAGGGACAGCAATGTTGGGCAGAATTATGCAGGCTGTGTGTGGCGCGTTGGTTTTCTCTCTATTTCTGCTCTCCTTTGCTCCTGGAAGAGCTGCTTTTTTTTCACTTATTCCAGTGATTTTTAAAGTAAGGAGAACAAACGAAGAGTGATAGTGGCGGTTATGTGCCGTGGAGTCAGTTCCGACTCATATCGTCCCCGCACAGGGTTTCCGAGTCTGTAAATCTTTACAGGAGCAGAACGCCTCATCTTTCTTCCGTGGAGCTGCTGGTAGTTTCAAACTGCTGACCTTGAGGTTTGCAGCCCGACTCACAACCACTATACTGTCAGAGCTCCTGAAAGTAAGAGAGCATGTACCTTTTTTGCTGGAATAATGTTTTATGATTACAAATGAAATAAGGCGTTATATTAATCAACTTAAAGGCAACCTTGACCAATACAAACCTTTCTCTAACATGAATACTGGCATCGGGCTGCCAATGATTATATAAATGTATGAAAAAAAATAAATCAGACCTGTGGCACTTTGAGAGTGAGAAAAGTCATTGTGTTGAGGAACACAACTTCCCAGAAAGAACCCTGGTTCTGCAGGCTGCAGGTAGCAGGGACTTGGTCAGTAGCACATCCCGGAATGGGCCGCTTCCACATTTACCCCTGTGGACGATTAGAATGCGCTCACTCAGCTCGCTCCATAGAATCTCCCTCTACCTCTTTGGGAGACTTTGGATAACTAACGTTCTTTAATATTTTGAGGGTCTCTTCATTCTTTTTTTTTTTTTTT
>NW_006408620.1:2249810-2255117 GCF_000296735.1 Chrysochloris asiatica
TCTATGCACAATGGAACAAAACACTTGCCTGATTCTGCGGCAACCTCACAATTGTTGTTACAACCACTTTGCCAGTCCATCTTGATGGGGGTCTCCCTCTTTTTCTCCAACCCTTCACTTTACCAAACGTGATATCCTTCTCCAGTGACTGGTCATTCCTGATAGTATGTCCAAAGTGTGGGAGATGCAGTCTGGCCATCCTGGCTTCCAAGGAGCATTCTGGCTGTACTTCTCCCAACACAGATGTGTTTGTTCTTCTGGCAGTCCATGGTACTTTTCATATTCTTCTCCAACACCATAACTCAAATGTATCAATTCTTCTACTGTTTTCCTCATTCACTGTCCAATTTTTACATGCATATGAGGTTACTGAAAATACCATGACTTAAGCCAGGCACACCTTAGCCCTCAAACTAGCATCTTTGGTCTTGAATGCTTTAAAGCAATCTTGTGCCGTAGATTTGCCTAATGCAATACATCGTTTGAGTTCTTGACTGCTGCTTCCATGAGTGTTGATGGTGGATTTGAGCAAAATGAAGTCTTTGCCAACTTCAGCCTTTTGTCCATTTATATGAATTGTGTTTATCGGTCCAGTATTTTTGACATGACACAACCTTTATTTCAAAAAGAGGGATAGATATAATAGTACATAGTCTAATCAAAATATTTAAAAAATAGGTTTGAGTTTGAGAAATATAAGGAAGAACATTTATTTCCCCTTTAAAATTAAAAAATCACAATGGGTTGGAACCTACTGAACGGCACTTAACAACAACAAATCAGTGTTTATGTAACACAGCACCAGCGTCTGACCATAGCAAAGACTTTAGAAACGGACATTGTGTGAAGCAGCGCTGCGCTGAGTAGTTTAGGCAGATCTGTCCCACTGAATGTGGAGATTTAAATGCATCAGGGATCAGATGTGTGGAGCATCTGCCTCTCACATACTTACTTGTTGCTTCCTCTGCTTCGAGGTCTGGAATATCCTATACCCCGGCATCCACTTCTGAGGTGCTCAGCCTGCATGCTTGTCCCTGCTTGGTGTGTTCTGCGCATTCACTCATGCAGTATTTGTTGGGAGCTGCGCTGTAGCCCAGGAGCCCTGGTAGCGCAGTGAGATGCGTGTTGAGCTGCTAAACACAAGGCTCCACAGTGTGAAGCCACCAGTGGCTCCGCGGGAGAAAGATGAGGCTTTGTGCATCTGTAAAGATTTACAGCCTTGGAAACTCTTTAAGGATCACTGTGAGTAAGAACCGACTGTACCCAGGAGCCCTGGTGGCGCGATAGTTAAGCACATTGTAGCTAACCAAAACGTCAATGGTTCTACTGTATCAGCAGCTCTGCAGGGTAAAAGACCCAGCAATCTTTATAGCCTGGGAAACGAGGAGCAGTTCTGCTTTGTTCTGTAAGGCCAGAATTGACTAGACGACACATAACAATTAGGTACCAAGAGCACTGCGAGAACTCAAAGGGAAACTCACTGCCATCGAGACGGTTCTGGCTAAGGTGACCCTCTATAGGGCTCCAAGGCTGCAAATGTATACAGGAGCAGGTAGCCTGATTTTTCTCCCAAGGAGCAACTGGTGGGTTTGAACTGCCAACCTTGCAGTTAGCAACCCAGCGCTTGTCCTCCAGCGCTATCAGGGCTCCTTTAAAAGCTCTGCTAGGTGCGGCTAATTCCTGTGTGTTTTTGTTGTCATGGTGCCTCTGCAGTTCCCCAGGTACCAAGAGCACCTTTGGCAGCATGGCCAGGCTGTCTCCTGTCTCCATCCATTCTGGGCGGAGGACACAGGAAGAGTTGGCGGTGATACTGGGCTGGAAGAGGAGCCTTTTGTTGGTCCTCACTCCCATCCACCAGCTGCAGAAGAGGAGGAGGCATGAGACCAGACCCAAACTAGCCTGCCTCTCATCTGCAGTGTGAACATGGAGGGAGTAGCTTCCATTTTTTAAGGACTCTTGCCACATTGCAGACAGTCAGTCTGAAGGCAAAGCAGTCTTTACAAAGGGAAGGGACGAGGCATGTCTTGAGTGGCGAGGCGGGCCCTGGCAGTCGGGTCGGAGCAGCCTGGCTTTGCAACAACACCAGCACTCAGCAGCAGGGCCCAGAGTAGAAGAGCTCTTCCTTCTGCCGTCATTCTCATTTCTGTTCTTAACAGTAAGCACAGGCTTTCCGTTTTTCCCTTTGCTATTTTATTTGCATTTTCCATTGGAACCATCATCAAACCTTTATATACTAAGTTTCGGATCTTTTGAAAATGATGAATACTGTTTTGCTTACATCCGAATGGTTGTTTATAGAGCCTTTGCAAGCAGCAAGGGAACTTGGAGAGCCAGGACTCTCTTCACCAGACTTGGGGGACTTTACAGGGTGTGCCCACCCAAGGTCACCTGGCTTCTGAGTGGCAATTCAAGGATGGAACCTAGACCTGAACCCAGGACTACTTTCCAAAGAGTGCCACCTTTGGGGACAAAGCCAGTCTCTCTTAAAAGGAATCTTTCTTTTCTTTGTAGCCGTCAATACCAGCAGATATGCAGAGAGCTATCGGATCCAGACCTATGCTGAATATGTGGGGAAAAAACACGAAGAGAAACAAATCAAGAGGAAGTGGACAGACGATAGTTGGAAGGAGGTTGAGAGAAAGCGGTTGAACACTCAATGTATATCGTATGCACTTCAAAATCACTATCACCACCACAACAGGTACGCGTTCTCGGCTGTTGGCTTAAAGGGGCAGAATTTTCTCATTTCTTCTTATACAACTGTGATAGTAAATCTGACCTTTGAGGGAAACTTCTTTCCCTCCAAACTTTTCACATAATTTCAGATAATGTCTGAACTGACTGCTACCTTAATCTCTTGTGTTTTAGAGAACACGATATAGACCACGTTCATAAAACCCCTCAAGGCAGGTGGGATGCTTCTTACTCTTTAACTAGGTGCCATTAAGTCACTTCTAACACACGGCGACCCCACATGTGTCAGAGTAGACCTGTACTCTGGGCCCTTTTGGAAGCACATTGTCAGGTGTGCCTTCTGAGTCACTTCTGGGTGGATTTTAATCACCAGCCTTCCAGTTTGCAGCCACGCACATTCACAGTGCCATTCAGGGACTCCTTGTTCTAATTTTGTTGTTAAGTGTTGTCGAGTCTGTTGTGACTTATAGCAAGCCTGTATAGAGTGTGTGAGAGCGGCTGGTGGCTTTGAACTGCAGTTGTCTTACGGCACCTCACCAGGACACCATGGTGTTCTTGTTGTTGTTAAGCTCCGTAGAGTCAGTTCTGACTCGTAGCAACCCTGTAGAGGGTTTCCAAGAACCATTGGTGGGTTTGAACCACCAAACTTGCAGTTAGCAATCCAGTGTTTCCCCTACAGCCCCACAGCAGTATTAAGAAAAATTAAATAAATAAAGGTCATTGCCATCAAGTCAGTTCCCACTCATAGTGACCCCGTAGGACACATAGAACTGTCCCACAGTGTTTGCAAACCCAAGTTGTAATTCCTTACGGAAACAGACTGCCATTTCATTCCCCCATGGAATGACTGGTGGTGCTGGCGGGCTTGAACCTCAGACCTTCCGACCATCAGTCAAGCACTTAACTGGTGTGCCACTGTTGTTGTTGGTAAGTGCTGTCAAGTTGTGTCCGACTCCTAGTGACGCTGTACGGGGTTTTCAAGGAGCATCTGGTAGGTCAGTTTAAACCGTTGACCTTGTGGTTCAGACTGCCCTTGAGGTTCAGCGCTTTATCCCACAACGCCACATCAGGACTCCAGTGTGTACTAGGGATTCTTAATAGGTAATTTGTTCCGATAAATAACCATTTAAACCAAACCCATTGCCATGAAGTCAGATCCTTTTTTAAAAATTCCATGTTTCCGGCCACAGAGTAGAACTTCCCGTAGGGTGTCCATGACTGTAAGTTGCAGGAGCTTTCTGCACATCTGTGTTTCTCTGGAGCAGCTGGTGGGTTTGAACTGCTGGCTTTTCAGTTAGCAGTGGAGTGCTTAAGCACTGTGCCACCAGGGCTCCAAGTGAGCATGTAGTCTCCATAAATCAGCCTAGATGCTTTTACCAGTCCTGAACAGGAGATGCCATCGCCAGGATAGTAGCAGTGTTCTGCAACTCAAGGAGATGGTTTTCCAAAGCCAGATATTACCCTGATGGACATTTTGGTAAACATGTTTTAATTAAAATCTGCAGTTTGGCGTTATTTCAACAGCTGGGAAAATACCATTTTCTGAAATCTTACTTCTCGCCTTTCCTTTGTGTGCGACTAGGATTTTAGCCTTTCTTGAAAGTTGGGTAGTTCCTGAGAATTCTTATTTATTTAGGAAATACTAAAGAATCTATCGAAACTGTACCTTCAGATTTTACATAACTTTCATGTGAAGTTAGTGGATACTGAGAGTATAGCCATTCCTCACTTAATCAGCACATGACTAGCTTCCAAAGACCAGGTCGTTAGGCAAAAATCGGCATTCTGCACAAATGGAGGGCGGGCGGGGAAGTGTCGTGGCTCAGCCAAGTTGACACACAACCTTCATGAACTACCACAGCCAGCATGACTCGCATCTCACACAGACATTCCAAAGTGCATTGCTAATACCCAAAAGAATCAGTAGAAGATATTTTTTCTTGTCATCAATGCGAGATGTTGGATAAGATAGTTGATAGTGAGGAATAACTGAAAGCATGTATATTACATTAGGAAACGGGGAAAGGGAGCTCTGGAGATAAAAAGGAATTCTGATTAACTGCACCTTCTGCAGGCCGCATTGTTTTGTCTGGTGTTCGCAGTAAATGGGCTCTGAAGCGAGTCCTCACCTGAGGAATAGGCCTTGGAGACCACAAGAGCAGAGCAACATGTTAGACAACTAGAAGGCCTAGGATGTAGCCTATACTCTGCCACCACCTAGCTCCTTGGAAAAGTCTTCATTTACGTTTTCCTCCAGTAAATAGCTAAGATCCACGGTGGCACAGTGGGTTAAGCATTGCGTTGTTGACTGAAAGGTCTGCAGTTCAAACCCATGTGTAGGAGAAAGATAAGGCAGTCTGCTCCTGTAGAGTGATAGTCTCAGAGACCCTCGGGGCCACTTCTCCTCTGCTCCTGTAGGGTGACAGTCTCAGAGACCCTCAGGGCCACTTCTCCTCTGTCCTGTAGGGTCACTGTGAGACCCTCGGGGGCACCTCTCCTCTGTCCTGTAGGGTCACTGTGAGACCCTCGGGGGCACCTCTCTGTCCTGTAGGGTCACTGTGAGACCCTCAGGGGCACTTCTCCTCTGTCCTGTAGGGTCACTGTGAGACCCTC
>NW_006408620.1:2255217-2256823 GCF_000296735.1 Chrysochloris asiatica
CTCTGTCCTGTAGGGTCACTGTGAGACCCTCAGGGGCACTTCTCCTCTGTCCTGTAGGGTCACTGTGAGACCCTCGGGGGCAACTCTCCTCTGTCCTGTAGGGTCACTGTGAGACCCTCGGGGGCACCTCTCCTCTGTCCTGTAGGGTCACTGTGAGATCCTTGGGGGCACCTCTCCTCTGTCCTGTAGGGTCACTGTGAGAACTTCGGGGGCACCTCTCTGTCCTGTAGGGTCACTGTGAGTCAGAAGTGGCTTCACAACAGTGACTTTGCTCTGGACTCTGAGTCGAATACCTGCTGGGAGCCCTGGGTTTTGTTTTCGCATCTGAAATGCGGCGCTTGGTGGGATGGATGCTCATGTTTCTTTTCTCAACTAGCAAGTGGGACTTAGATTCTTGAGAATTCTCGTAGTAGAAAAAAATCTTAATTGAATATATTAAAAAAAAATAATGTTGTTAATGTGCCACTGAGTTGATTCCGACTCATAGTGACCCTATATAGGATTTCCAAGGAGCAGCTGGTGTGTTTGAACCGCCAACTTTTCAATTAGTAGTCTTTTGTTTATCCTACAGCGCCAAAGGTGTCACAAGTGAACCTGTCAAAGCCCTCTATTGTTCTGAAATCACAAACACAGCACACTTTGAGACGGCTCCAATAACCAGTTGCCGTAGAGTTGATTCCAACTCTTGCTGATCTACGTGCTGTCAGAAGCCTGTGCTCCATGGGGTTTTAGCTGGTATTTCAGAAATAAATCTCTAGGCCTTTCTTCTGAGGTCCTTCTGGTTGGACTGTGAAACCTCCAACCTTTTGGTTAGCAGCTGAAAGCATTAACTCTTTGCACTAGCCAGGGAGTCCTAAAGAATGTGGAAGTTTAGTTTAAACCCACCTTACATTTATATGCATTTTTTGGGAATACTTTTTAGTATTTGAAAATCAGTGTTTTCTTCCTTCATTTTATTTATTTGATTGTTGTTGTTGTTGTTGTTGTTATGTGCCGTGGAGTCGGTTCCGACTCATAGCGACCCTGTAGAGGGTTTCTGAGGCTGCAAATCTTTGCAGGAGCAGAAAGCCTCATCTTTCTCCTGCAGAACAGCTGGTAGTTTTGAACTGTTGACCCTGAGGTTAGCAACCTGAATCGTAACCACTACACTACCAGGATTACCCATGATGAAAGGTCATTGTCCTCTGTACATCTTACACTCTCTGTTACATCATTTGATAAGTATCTTCATGTAATAGTGTTAACTTTTTTTTACATTGCTAAATTGATACAAATTGACCTCAGCACACTTAACATGATAAAAAAAACAAAGTGCTACTTCTTCCCTGGTCATTCACCAAATGCACAACTAATTTTCTGTTTGAATCACCCAAATCGTGTGCAGTTAGGATGACCCCTGGATTTTTTGCAGTCCCTGTAGCCAAAATAAAGTGGGAACTGTGTAGACCCCTGTGTTTTAATTGCCAGACAGTTCTTTTTTGATAGTTCACACTTTTTAAAACTTCTGCTAGGGTTTCCAGGGAGCAGCTGGTGAGTTTGAATCTTGCAGTCGAGTGCTTTTCCTACAGCACCACACCACAACCCATATATATATGTATACACGTAT
>NW_006408620.1:2257190-2269020 GCF_000296735.1 Chrysochloris asiatica
TTTTTTTTTTCAGTAGAATAAGGCACTTTTGGTGGTTCCTGGTGTTCTGCAGCTTCCAGACATGCCTGAGTTAACTGTTGGCTTTTTCTCAGTGGCTCATCATCCCACTGGAGAAGCTTCTAGAATGATTCCTGCCTTTGCCATCCCAGCTCTGAGGACCATCTGTAAACATTGCTGCTTCTGCTTGCCTTCTGCTATTCTTCTCTTTCCCTCCTCCACCTTTCCTGATGCTTTTCAAGGACCCAGATGAACACCATCTCTAAAGGGTCTTCCTCTTTTTTCCACCACAGGACAGGGAGAGAGCAGGCAGAATGTGGCCCAGGCACTGTAACATGTGTTTTGTGATTTTGTTTTGTTTCCTTATTTAATCCTCACAATAACCTTTGGGATTTTAAAAAATGTTCTCTGTCCACCCCCCTTGGAATTCTAAAATTCCCCAGTAGTGTGTCTTGATGACGTTTTCTGGTATTCCCCATGGGCCCTTTCAGACTGGAGATTTGGGTCCTTTATTTTGGGGGAAATGTTGCGTATTTCCTTAACAGCTTTTTTCCCCTTCTTTCATGTGTCTCTTCTTTCTGGAAGGCCTGTTGTCAGATGTCTAATTCCCTGGATTTATCTCTAGTGTACTTACTGGTCTCTTCTGTGTACTTGTCCTTCTCTTTGTCTTTTTCCTTCCATTGCTTGGACTTTTCCCTGACTTCACCCTTCCAGTCTTTTCATTGAGGCTTTTTTTCTTTCATCATTTTAATTTCTAAGAATCTTTTCTTGTCGTCATGTTATTCCTTTTTAGATAATGCATAAAGCTCTTCTTTCTGGGTGCAGGCTCTTCTCCTGTCTCTATGAGAATATTCATTTTACAGCGAGTTCTCTTTGTACACAGTTCCAGCTTAAGTAAATACCGCCTGCCCCCGACTCGTACCATTCAGTTAACCACAGTAATTGCATAAAGCAAAAACGCCGATTCTGGGCCACACATCACTAAATAAAGAGCAGGTGTGCCTCATGGGTTGTGACCAATCACATCCCATTTTTCATAGTCTGTCTGGGACTGGTCACTGCACCGCCTCAATTCAATTCCCACACAGACAGCAAAGCAAGGATTCATGTTGCCACCTAGTCTCCCAGTGAGAAGCCCACATAACAGTTTGCAAAGTGGGAACATCACAAGAAGGAATTGGCTATTGATGATGGAAATGCAGGAAAGAACCAAAAGGTGAGAATGGAGTGTTAGAATAAATAACCAAACGTGGGACTATTGCCAATGCTGCTGCCTGAGAAACCGGAGCTCCATAGCCAGCAGGACTCGGTGAAGCAAACCCATCGGCATAAATGAGGAAAACCTGTGACAGAAGAAAGATGGAGGAGGAAATGACCACAGTGAAGCACTTCACACTAAAGGAGTTCGTGGAGATTTCACTGAGACGCAAAGGAGAAAATAGCAGAAGCTGGTCCATACTTGGCACGGGGTGTGACAATCAGCTATGACAGACACAGAGAAGGTGCTGGCTCTGTGTCATAGGTGACATGGCACCAACAAGAACACCAACACCACTGGACATGTGTGCATAAGGGTGGGTTGGTTACTTGCTTTAAACAAAAGTTGATACTTTATTCAGACTTCCTTGGTTTTACTTAATATCTTTTAATGTCTTTGCTAGTACGAGGGGCTTGCAAAAAGCTCATGGAAACAAAATGGAAAGATCATGGAATTTTTCCTCCACCTTTTTGAAGCCCTCTCGTCTAGTGAAACCTGTGAGAACTGCAACTTAATGGGACAGCCTTGTTTTCCTGGGTCTTACAAGTGTTCTACCTTTGACAGGGTGCATTCTTAGCACTTTTCCACCACTCTCTATTAATGGAAAAAGTCTGAATTTCCCTTCACTGCCTGGTCTCCGCTGTACATGGGCTCCAGCTTTTACAGGCTTTACAGTAAAAAGAAATACAAGTGAGATTTGTGCTTTGATCTTGTGTACTTGGTCTTTGCTAAATTCACTTACAATTCTGGTAGCGTTTTGTAGAGTCTTTGGTAGTTTCTGCTTAGACAGCGGCACAGAGGGTGAAATCTTCAGCTGTAGCCACGTGTTTGTTGCTTCTACCTTGTTGCCTGCCACTCCCTGGAAGAAAGATGAGGTATTATGTTCCTATAAAGATTTACAGTCTCCAAAGCTCTGTGGGGCAGTTCTACTCTATCCAGGCGGGTCATGAGGAGTTAGAATGAAGTCAGTGACCGTGGGTTTGGTTTGGGCTTTTTAATCCGTACGTATTATGTTTCCTTGTCTCACCCACTTGCCCTGGCTCAGGCCTCTAGCACAGTGTTGAAGGGAAGTGGTAAGAGCCTCCGTCTTTGCCTGGTTCTCTGTCATGGGGCTTAGCGTTCAGTCTTGCCATAAAGCACGCAGCTCCTAAGCAAAAGTTCCTGGGTTTGGATCCACCAGGTACTCCTCCAGAAAAAGGTGAGGCGAACTGTTTCCGTACAGATGACAGCCTCCGAAAGAAAGCCTACGGGGCAGTTGGACCAGAGTCTACATGATGGCAGTGGGTTTGGTTTTGGGGTATCCTGAGCATATACTTTATTTAATGTTAGCATTGCTCTTCAAGCTGTGATTCCTTAGACATGGTGGTGGTGGTGGTGGTGATGTGCCATAGAGTCAGTTCTGACTCATAGCAACCCTGTACAAGGTTTGGGAGCAGGAAAGCCTCATCTTTCTCCCACAGAACAGCTGGTAGTTTCAAACTGCTAACTTTGTGGTTAGCAGCCCAACTTGTAACCACTATGCTACCAGAGAGCTCCTTTTATTAGACATAAGGATCAGTTTATCAACAATCTCCGAGGGATTGGCTTCTGAATTGAGTACAGCAGACCAACATCCTCTCCTCCTTCATCCAGAACCAGTCATGTTCCTGGAATTTGAATGGAGAGAGTTTGTATGAATACAATCAAAATGCATTTTTCTGGCTTCCCACTCACCGAGATTTTTCCAGTTTATTTTGGTGTGTGAGGTAGTGTGCATTCCCTCATCTCCCTTGGTTGCGTCTAGTAGAAAGTGTGCTTTCATAAAGGCAGGCTGGACTGTCAACCATGATCAGATCATACGGAAGTCAGGATGAAATATATGCAGTTTGGCCTTTGTCACAGGCCTTATTGCTTTCTTTGTTTAAACAGTCCTCGAGTTCATCCGTACTACAAACCGTGCCTGAGAACTAACTCTCTACGAGACCGTGTGCCAAGTGCTAAGAACGCTGTGGCCCACAAGGAGTTTCCGGTCCTGCTCTCACAGAACTCACGTTCTAGTGGGAGAGAGCGATACTAACGCCAGTAAAGGAAGTAAGAAAAGGCAGAGGCAGAGGAAGACACAACTGAGCCCAGGGGTGGGTGTTACCCAGTTGGGGATGCTTGGACTCCTCAGAGGTCAGGGAAGGCCTTCTGAGGAGGAGTCCTTTTCAGCTGAGAGCTAAACAATGAGGCGAATTCAATTGGGGAAATTGGGGGGATGGGGCGGCCTAGGGAGCAGTAGCAAGGAAGGGAGTGATTAACTCTCCAGTGTAGGAGCAGAGGTCTCTAGGACCATCAATGGAGAAGAGCCGAGAGCGGGACCCTACCCAGAGAAGCAGCGAGGCCTGAGATGGAGGGGATTGGAACCATGGCAATGAAACGATGTACACTGGAATGAATGTAAAACTAAAGTTCTACTATGTAAAATATCATAAAATTCACAATAAAACATGAAGGAAAAAAAAAAAGCTGTAATCTTGGAGTAATATCTCAGATTCACCTACCCAGCTACATGTGTGTGTGTGTGTGGGGGGAGGTACATTATTCTGCAGATGGAGTTTGCTTGTCTAGAAAACAAGCATGCAGACTCTTCAGATGGCCCTTTGCAGCCACCAGAGGAGGACTTTAGAAGCTCGCAGCCCTTCCCAGTGAAAGATGGCAGCCAGTTTATCCAGCACCACTCACCTTTCAGCCAACTAGCGAACTTCCTCCATCCAGCTATCCCATAGGTTAGGTCAGAGGTTCAAGCCCCCTAGCCACTCCATGGTAGAAACATGTGGTTGCTCGTAAGGCTTTACCATCTTGAGGACCCTTTACAGGGTCTTTGTGAGTCCACATCCGCTTGATGGCAGTGGGTTTGGTTGGGCTTATAAAAGCTACTGTAATAAAGACAGTTCATTGCTGACATAGGCAAGACAAACAGATGATGACTTGAGCCCAGAAATACAACCACACAGCAGACAGTTGGTTTCCCGTACTGCAGTAACATAGGAGCTCCTCCCTGGGGTTTCTCATAAACTTGGAGTGCTTGCCCACATCCTATGACCAATCAGTCAAGAAATCAGGGGAAGGGGGTAGTATTATGAGTCTTCGGTGAGCATGGAAGCTTGACAACCACCATAAGCATTGCTGGGTCATAGGAATCCACTGAAAAGGTGCAAGCTAGAGTAGAATCCGAGACATGTGCAGTCAAAGACTAAGGTAGGCACTTCTAAGACTGGGTCTGGAACATTTACAGACACAGAAACTGACCTTACGGAAATGGCCCACAATTGTGCAGGCTGCTAAGTCCCAAATCCATGGGTCAGGCAGCAAGCCAAAGGCTTCTACTGGTTCACATGGTTGCCAGAGCTGGCGAATCCAAAACTGTCAGGCCAGGCAGCAGGCTGAAGGCTTCTTGCATCCCAAGAACCAGAGGTCAAGCAATGAGAAGAGTGCAACATCCAGAGAGCAAGCTTTGTCAGAACCTCCATTTATATACTGCCTTATAGATTGGATGCAGGCCCCACCCACAAGTAAATTCCCCCTTCACCTGATTGGCTGCTTGCATCTGACTACACAGTGGAAGATGATTACATAGTATTCATCAAACCCCGAAGAATCATAGCCGAGCCAATTTGACACAGCATTTACCATCACGAAGGGCCACGATCGAATCGGTTGCTTACTTGTCACTGTCACCATGTTGAAAGTGTGCTGCTAGCAGTGAGCCATTCTTATAAATAACATATATATTAATTGTTGTTATTAAGTCAACTGCTGTTGAGTCAGTTCCAACTCATAGCGACCATGTATGGGGTTTCTGAGGAGCAACTGGTGAACTTGAACCGCTGACTTTGTTCAAACTGACCTTGTGGTCCTGCGCATATCTTATAGTGCCACACCAGATTTACACAATTATTGTTGTTATTAAGAACCATCAAATGAGTTCCCACTCATAGCAACCCTGTGTAGGGTTCCCGAGGAAGAGCTGGTGAGTTTGAACTGCTGACCTTGTAGTTTGAAATTCCAGTGCAGATACTACAGTGCTACACCAAGAGTCCTTACATTGTGATGCTAAGTGATGTCCAGTCCTTCTAATTCATAGTGACCCTACATAGGGTTGCCAAGCTGCTCCACGGAAGCCCTATACAGCCTTGCTGTGAATTGGAACCAACTCAGTAGCATAAACAACAATGTCCTGGTGTGGTGCTATAAGATTAGCACTCAACCATAAGGTTGGTTGAAACTGCAAGGTCAGCAGTTCAAACCCACCAGCTGCTCCTCGGTAACCGTACACAGGGTTGTTATGAGTCGGAACTAACTTGATAACACTTAGTAACAATAATATTTAGTGGCATTTTCCAGCGTTTTAATACTTGCTGTAGACTACGCATCTTTGTGGAATTGTGGTGTGGCGCTGTTGGGTAGGTGCTAGCCTACTAACCACAAGGTCAGTGGTTCAAGCCCACCATCCATTCTGTGGAAATCCTATATATGGTCGCTATGAGTATTGGGTTTCCAAGGAGAGGCTGGTGAGTTTGAACCGTCAACCTTGTGGGTCACACCGTCCTTGCGATTCAGTGCTTTACCCCACAGCACCACTCTCATAGCACTGCAACAGGCCTCTGCTTAAAACATGCGTCACAAAATAGAGGTTAGGACTTTGAATAGGCAGTGCATGCTTCTGTGTTTTAAATTTTTACTTAAGAATAACTTTAAACCGTGTAGACCCGGCCAGGAGTTCAAGGCCCTGTGGACCCAAGCGTTGTAGACCGTCCAAACCATAGGCTCTGAGGATCAGACGTTAGCCACCTAGCAGACATAGCAAACTGTCCCTCATCTGATCATTCAGTTATGCTTGTTAGTAATCGCATACATGAGCCCTGGATATCCACAGATAAATGTAAAAACCTTCCCTAAAAGCCGAGACTATAAATTCCAAAAAGGCAAAGTTTCCACCACCCCCCCCACCCCCAAAAAGGAGAAAAGCCAAAGAGGATAGAGAGAAACACTGTTGACTGATGATGTATGGAGGGGATTGTAATCAATGTAATGAAACAAGTCATATGAATGGTTGAATGTGAAACTGATGATGTGCCCTGTAACCTTTCACTCAATCCACAATAAAAACCTTAAAAAAAAAAAAAAGAATAACTTTAAAACATTAAATAGAATAACTTTAAACCATTAAAAATTTGATATCTTTCCATTTTTAAATGGCACTTTGGTAGCGTAGTGGTGGCAAGTCGGGCTGCTAACTTTAAGGTGGAAGCAGTTTGAAATTGCGAACCTTTCTGCTCCCGTGAAGTTTTGCAGCCTCAGAAGCCCTATACATGTCCACTATGAGTCAGAACCGACTCCCCGGCACACAACCATTTGATATACATTCAGTGCTAATGTTTTCTCTGTTAGTATTTTTATCACCAAATGTTTATATCCGATGGAGATTATTTTAATTTAATTTAAATACAGAATCTTGTTTTACAGCGTATTGGTTCATGGTAATAATAGCCTACGCATTTATTATTGTATCTTACTTTATGGTGGTGGTGGTTATGTGCCATGGAGTCGGTTCCGACTCATAGCGACCCTGTACAGGGTTTCCAAGGCTATAAATCTTTATGGGAGCAGAAAGCCTCATCTTTCTCCCGCAAAACAGCTGGTAGTTTTGAACTGCTGACCTTGCAATTCACAGCCCGATTTGTAACCACTACTCTACCAGAGCTCCTTATCTTACTTAATAGAACCCCTGAAACTTTTAATATAATCCCTGTCACAGAAAAGCAACTCACTCTATGCATTATTATTAATTATATAATAGTTGTTGTTAAGTGCCATTGAGTTGGGTCTGACCCATGTTGTTGTTGTTGATGTCATGTGCTGTGGTGTCGATTCTGACCCATAGCGACCTTGTACAGGGTTTCTGAGACTGTAAATCTTTACGGGAGCAGAAAGCCTCATCTTTCTTCCGCGGAACAACTGATAATTTCAAACTGCTAACCTTGCGGTTCATAGCCTAATTAGTAACCACACTACCAGAACTCTGACCCATAGCAACCCTGTATAGGGTTTCTAAGGAGCAGCTGGTGAGCTTGAACTGCCAGCCTTGCAATCTGGTGCATTAACCCACAGCACCACACCAGGACTCCTGTATGTTATTAATTGTTAATAATATGTTGTTATTAATAACAATAGCTTATTTTATTTTAAACCCATAATAAAATGCTATGAAAAATGCCGAATAATTTATGATTCAGTATTTCTTATTCTCAAATTCCAAAGATTAGTAACTTGAAAAATGAAAGTTTTCTAATAAAAGTACTCTTAATCCAGTAGGCAAGGGTTAATTTTGTCAACAAGCAGTGTGAAACAGTTGGATGACCCAGTACAGGAAAATGAACTCCACACTTACATCACACCAAGTACCAAATGAAATGGAAATGACTCATAGGTCTAAACGGAAGAAAGAAAACTATAACACTTCTAGAAAAAAATAGGTGGGGAAAAACCCTTAGTGATGTTACGCTATGCAGAGATTTCTTAGATCTGACACCAAAAGCATGAGCCATAGGGGAAATGTTGTGATGTATTGTGCTGCCGTAATTAGATATTTTGTTCTTTTAAAGGTACTGCCTAGAAGCAATTAAAGATTGTCTGCTCCCCTAAAATTTTATAGTCTCGGTGGCATTGGATTTGATTTTTGGTTTTATTAAGTAACTTTACAGAGAAGCCACAGATGAGGAAAAAATATTAAGGAACTGCCCTCACATATATCTAATAAAGTCTTTATATCCAGAATACATAAATATAGCTTCTGTTGTTAAATGCCATTGAGTCAGTCCCGACTCTTAAGTGGCCCTGTGTGGGGTTTCTGAGAAGCAACTGGTCAGCTTGAACTGCTGAACCTGTGGTTCAAACTGACCTTGCAGTGTAGTACACTAACCCACAGCACCACTTTGAGACTCCTTATCTTAAGATGTGATAATAAGAATTATAATTGTATTCTTCATTTATATAGGCATAGATTTCAACAAACATTTCACTTGCTGTAGAGCATGGAATCTGGAGGCTTTTCGCTTGCAAATGCCTCCCACCAGACAGAGTTGAATTCCATCGTGTGTCTAGGTTTAAGTGTTCAGATGCCAATTTTTCTTGAGTACCTCATGCACCTCTGACAGCCAAACTGCCAGAGTTAGAAACAGAGTGGATTTAAAAGTGAGTTTGGGGTCACTTCTCCCAGTCAGCCCTCTCAGGAACATTCCTGAACACTTCCTTTAGTGGTCACCTGATTGTGACATCATACCTAGAATGTCTCAGAGACTGTAAGCTTACCCCTTCTGCTTTTCTTAGGCATTGCTGCCATCAGACTTGGATGTGGAAGATTCCTTTGTTCTCTGTGCCCTACAAAAGGTCACCACTTGGAAATAGAACTTTGGAAACTTTATGATATCTAAGATTTTCCTCACCCAGATGATCTCTGTTGTCTTTGTTTTGTGTTTACTCTTGTTTGAGACTTTAATAATAAAGAATCTCTGTGGCACTGTAGGATCAGTACTGGACTTTGAACCACAAGGTCGGTAGTTCAAACCCACCAGATGCTTCTTGGGAACCTTATACAGTGTTGCTATGAGTCATAATCCACTCGACACACTAAACAACAACAATAATATTTATATACTTGAAACAACAACAAAAATATTTATATAGTTTGTCCCCTAAGACAAAGAAGATATATAAATGGTCAATAAGTAATTTGGCAGTTTCCTGTAAAGTTAGAAGTATGTCTGTGTCTGTGTTTGATCCAGAAATCCTACCCTCGAGAAATTAAAAGTTAGGTTCACACGGAGTTTTTAACACCAATATTCTTGGCAGCATTATTTTTGATAGCAAAAAATTAGAAGAAGCCCAAATGTCCACCATGGCAAATGACTAAAGTGGTCTATTCTGTGTAATTCTGCTAAACTGTAATAAAAGGGGTGGAGTTATACTTGGAGTAATGTGGATGGATAAAGTACTATGGAGTGGGAAAAGAAGAGGAACATCAAAAAGTTCATGGGAAAATGGATTCCATTCCCATGAAATTCTAGAAAAAGCAAAACTGTAGTGACTGAAAGCTAGACAAGGAGATTGAGTCCAAAGGACCATGCAGAAGGTTTTTAGGAAGAGGGAACAGCTTATATCTTAGTGGCGGTAGTAATTGCATGGCTGTATACAATTATGAAATTAACAAAACTGTGTGCTTAAAATGAACGGATTTTGTTTTAAGTAAATATGAAGAGGGAAAATAATTTCATGTGTCATCCAGATTTATTTTTGTTACTGTTTTGTCAGAAAAAGGATGTCTAGTGGAGTTTATAAGTATGGCCTTTCTATTATTAAACAATTTTTTCTACCATAAAAAAAAGCCCTTAATGGAGAATTTGCATTGGTAGTTGCATGGTTAACAGTAATTTACAGCAGAATTCTAAGTTTGACCTAACAGCCCAGGATGGCTTAAGTGTCAATCAAAGCTTAATGTACACTGTTAATGCAACAAGTTGTATCTGTTTCATTTTTAAGTATGCTCTTCACAATCATTGTAAATGGGCTCACTGTGTGCATTATGTATCTGCTGCAAAATGAGCTCCTAGTAGTAGCAGGTGGTGTTTTGCCTGACTCTTAATCTTTAATTTTTGCCTTAAAATCAATCTACAAAAGAATACCTTATCAAATTAAGATACTCTTATTATCTACACAAAGCCACATACACACCTTACAAAGAGTGAAATTTTAAAAGAAATGCTACATATGCTTTTAATGTATAATAAAAACTGTGTTTGATACCAGACTCCTTCCGTTAAGTTCTATGGAATGCCATCCTAGCTTTTAGTTTTGATTAGTGAAGAGTTGAGATTATGTCATGTTGGTGTGATTATTTTGTGGACCTTTTTTTTTTTTCTCTCACATCTGAGAACGTGATCAGTTAGGATACCCAATAACCAGCAACCCTTCTTAGGAAGCAGAGGATTTTAATTTGAGAGCAGAAACTACAGATTTGGAGCTAAGAAATACATTGCAAATTAATTGAGAAAAATTTTTATGGAAATGCTTAGAAAAATGGAAAGATACCTGAAAATGAGAACCTTCCAAAGGCAAAGACTCCCTTTCGTTAAGTTTTGTGGAGTTTGTAATAAGGGTAAAGGTTCCTATTTTTTCCATACGGATATCCAGTTTTCGTAATGCCATTGGTGGAAAATCTTCCCTTACTCCCGTTTGTTTTATTTGATGATGGCTTTGTCCCAAAAAAAGTCCTGATTGTATGTTGTATGAGTCTCTGTTTTGTTGCATTAATTCGTTATGTAGCCTACGTCAGTGCCGCAGTGTCTTTACCTCTGTAGCTTTAGATGACAGAGCTTCAGAAACTTCATGGAGAAATGGAATGAAAAGATCATGGAATTACTCACGAGCTTTTTGAAGCCCCCTCGAAGTCAGTATAAGTCTTCCAATTTTGTTCTCCTTTTTCAAGATTGCATACCATAGGTCCTTTGCATTTTCATCTATATTTTAGAATCAGCTTGTCAATTTCTGTGACCCTAGTGCTTGCCCCCACCACCCTCCCAAAATAAGACTGCTGAGTTTGAGGAAGAATTGGCGTTATAACAACATTGAGTCTCTGAACCCATTAGTGTGGTGTGTCTAAACTAGGTTAATGAATTAATCTTAGTAGTTTTCTGTGTCATGATCTTGTTAATATCTTTTTAAAAATTGATTTCCAAGTATTTGATGTTAATTGATACTGTTAGAGATGTAATTTTGAAGATCAGTTTTCCAGTTGTTAATTGTTATGAAGAAACACAGAAATTCATTAATTTTTGTAGACTCATCTTGCATCCTGTGGCCTTGCTAAACTCAGCTATTGTCCTAGGCCCTTTCTTGGAAATTCCTATGGATTTTCTGCATAGATGATCATGACATCTGTGAATAATGACAGCTTTACTGCTTCCTTTCTGATCTGTATGCTGTATGTTGGTATCTCTTGCCATAGTACCCTATTTTGGACCTCCCATCCAGTGTTGATTTGTGTTAAAAGCAGATGCCCTTGCATTGTTATTGATCAATCTTTCACTGTTCAAATGTTAGCCGTGGAATTTTTGTCTATGCACTTTATTAGGATGAGGAAGTTCTGTCCTATTCCTAACTTTACTGGAAGCTTTTTTTTTTTTAACTAGGCATGCATGTTGGTTTTTGTCAGAAGCCTCTTGTGCATTGAGTGCAGTGACAAGGAGATGAGCTGTTTGTTTTGTTGTGTTTTAGTCTGTTCATATGGTAAACCACCTGGATGATTTTCAGATGCTAAACCAACCTTGTATTCCTGAGATAAGCATCACTTAATCATGATCTGCCAGGGGCCCACTGGGGAACAGACCTTCAGTTACTCAGATGCAAATTCAAACTGAAGCTGAAGAACACGAAAACAAGTCCACAGGAGCCAAAATATGACCTGGAATATATCCCACCTGAATTTAGAGATCATCTGAAGAACAGATTTGATACATTAAACACTAAACATTAAACACTAAACATTAAAGACCAGAA
>NW_006408620.1:2270561-2288572 GCF_000296735.1 Chrysochloris asiatica
ATTGACAAAGTGGCAGCATCGATGGACTCAAGCATGGCAACAGTAATGAGATTGGCCCAGAATCGGGCAGTGTTTCATTCTGCTGGGCATAAGGTCCCTATGGGTCGGTACTGACTTGATGGCACCTAACAACAACAAGCTGGGCTCGTGAAAAAATGTTTTTTTGTTGTTATAACTAACCAGGGATATTTTTCTAAGAAACAATAAACTTTTGCTGAAACACTGCACAAAAATGATATTTATTGTCATCTTTATGTCACCCAGTGCTGTCCACACCCCACGGTTCTGTTTTATTCCTCTAATGAGTGTTGATTTGCTTGCTTGCATGTTTTTGCAAGAAAATGACTTGTCTAAACCCAAAGTCTAAGTTCTGTCTTCCCTGTGTTGGACAGTAGCTGCAATTTGTGTTCTGCTCTTTGAAACGTAACTGGGCTGCGTAGTCTCGTCTACATTTGTGTGACTCAGGAACCAACCAAAGGTGGGGACAGAATTTCTACCCAAGCTCTGTGGCTCTCCCCCATTGCCACTGTCCTCTCTTGGATTCCTTACCTTCAGTTTCCAGCGGCTGTGGTCACCTCAAACTGTGTTCTCTGGTGCCAATTTCTGTTCTTGTTTTAGCCACCCAATACAAGTCCAACTGCATAAAAACAGGAAAATCAGTCATGTGGTTTTCTTCTTCCAAATATTGACTCCCCCTGCCCCCCACTTTTCACTCCCCAATTTGGGTCTGATTTTGGTTTTTCTCCAGTGTTTTCAATAGTTTACTTAATATTTTGACCAAAGTTTATATTTATCTGCAAGAGGTTTGTTCCATTGGGAGCTACTTGGCAACTGTCAAAAGTGAAGCTCTTCATTTTCTCTTTGAGTTCCACATTTATTTGAACTCTTCTGAAATGATTTCACAGATGATGGGATTTTATGAATGATTAGAGATGGCATTTGATTCCTTCATTTTACAGGTAAGATACTTACAGATACTGAAGTCTAGGTTTTCTCTTGGTCCACATTTACCACACAGTCCACTGTTGTGGAATCAGGATTATATAGCTCTCTTTACTCAACTATATAAAAGGAAAGGTTTATTTGGTTACTTGATGTTTCTTCATAATTAGATTCAGGTTATCCAGTCTTGACCAGAATACTACTACGTAAATGATGGTTTGTCCTTCTCCATGTTTCAGTCTGTGGAGAGACATTTGAACACCATGCAAACACTCTACTTTTCTCAGGATCTCTCCCTAGATTTCACATCTGTTGCCTCGACCATTCTCTACTGTGATGGTTGTAAAATGATGGCTTACGGTTTTCTCACTCTCAGCCTTTACTATTTCACAGCTAGCCTTGTTGTTGTGTCATTGAGTCAGTTCCAACTCATGCTGACCTTCTGTACAACAGAACGCAACACTGCCTGGTCCTGCACCTGTATCACAGTTATTGCCGTACTTGGATCCATTGTTGCAACCACTGTGTCTCCTCCGTCCTGTTGAGGACCGTTGTCTTTTCCTGTACGTTACCAAACATGGCGTCCTTCTCCAGGCGCTGCTATTACGTGTTGACACAGCAGTGGACTCAGGTGTGTAAATGACATTGAGATGAGCGCAGGACCTAGCAGTGTTTCATTCTGGTGAGCCCTCGGCAACACCTAACAACAGCAGCAACATTTATTGATACCAACTCATGAGTTCCTTTGTTTTCCAATGGTTTAGAATCCATTTCTGCTCCTTAATGATTTGTACCAGACTTGGCCATTGGGAGGTCAAGCTGATCCCTAGGTCCTCTGACAGATTCCTTCATTTTTTGAGCTGTTCCTTGCTTTCTAATCTTGATGCTTCAGCCTCATTTTATACCTTCTCTACCCCAACCTTGGAATCAGCCACTTCTTCAAGGAGCCCTGGTTTCTTTTAGTGGGAGGTGGAATTAGAGACAAAGACTGGGCACTGCATGTGTTCATGTCTTTGCTTCTCCATCTTTTCAGAGGACAAAGCTAGGAAAGAATGAGAATGGGCAGACATACAAACATACTTATGTGTGACACCATAGAATAAGCACTAGACCTCAAGATCCATTGGAACCACAAGGTCAGTGGTTCAAACCCACCAGCCACTCATTAGAAGCCCTATACAATGTTGTTTGTTATTGTTAATTGCTGTCGAGTTGGTTCCAACTCATAGCAACCCTGTAGAGAGTTTCTGAGGAGTGGCTGGTGGGTTTGAACCACCCACCTTGCAACTTAAAGTCCAGTGCTGATCCTACAGTGCCAGGCCATGAGTCCATTACATGCATAACATATATACATAGACATGCACGTAGATTTGTTATTAGGTGCCATTGAGTCAATTCCAACTCAGAGCGACCCTGTATAGAGTTTTCAAGGTTACATGTATATACACACAGCTATTCTAGAAATCACAAGCCCACGCCCAGTTCTCTCATTCCAGTCCATCCCAGTGCATGTCTTACTCTCAGCAGAGCACATGGAACAGCAACCATAATGGTGTGGTGCTTTAGGCTAAGCACTGGACTGATGGCATAATGGTCCATGGGAGACTGGCCATCTTCTCCCATGCAGATTACAGCCGGAGCGCTCCTATGGAGCACACTTCTCCTCTGTCATGTAAGATGAGAGTGCCTATTTCTCCAGTCTCACCAACAGAGTATATTGTCAAGCTTTTAAATTTTTTGCCAATCTAGTGGATAAGCTATGGTATTTCAGTGTAGTTTTATGCATATTTTGTATTATGAGTGGGAATATATCTGAGATATACATATATGTGTATACAAAAGTTCGTGATTAAAAGTTAATGACTTGCCAAGACTGTCACCTTTGCAAAAGCAGACAGCCACATCTTTCTCCCACAGAGCAGCTAGTGGGTTTGAACCGTCAACCTTTTGGTTAGCAGGTGAACACTTAACCACTGTACCACCAGGGCTCCTTTGTTTTGTTATAGTAAACAAACAAAAGAGCAATTACTGTTGAATTGACTTCAACTCTTAGTGACCCCATATGTGTCAGAGTCGATCTGTGCTCCACAGAGTTATCAAGGCAGACCTTTTAGAAGCAGATCACCAGACCTTTCTTCTGAGGTACCTCTAGGTTGGTTTGAACCACCAACCTTTTGGTTAATTGGGTGCATAAGTGCTTACACCACCCAGGAGCTCCCACCAGGTGTTTATTAGAGGATCTATACCAAAATAGGGACCCCTCCTCTTTCAGCGCTAGGAATAACTATATAGGTATATGTCTCTGTACAAGCTCGATTTAGAACTTAAGGATAGTAACTATATAGGTATGTGTCTCTGTACAAGCTCGACTTAGAACTAGCCTCTGAAAAAGCTTGTCATGGGTGACCTTTTCTGGCTTCCGTTCATAATGAGGTCTTTAACTTTCACCCTCAATGTACTTGATTGCTAGTTAAGTGTTAATGGAATTCAGAATATTAAAATATTTTTGTAGGCTAGTCTTCCTGTTACTCTTCGCACCTCTCATGCTGTTCCTCTGTGTGCCTTGCAGTTTTTCAGCCACCAGCACAGTAGGAAAGAGAAATGTGAGCCCCAGTCTAGAAGAAGCTGGTTTGGAGGACACAGCATCGGGGGAGATTTCTGACGCTGAACTTGAGAAGATAGATTCCTGTGTAGAAACCGTCTCAGAAGGAAGGAAAAAGTCCAAGAAATTAAAAAGGATGAAGAAAGAGCTTTCTCCAGCAGGTCAGCATTGGGTCGTCTTAAAATTCTGAGGTTGCCAATTCTTTAAATGCTCTAGAAGCTCGTCCTGGGGACGCAGGGAAGAAATGATAGCATAGCTTCCATCAGTGGCAGAGCCCTCATAGTCATCCAAAGACCCGGATGATTTTAGGATCTGTTTAACTGGAGCATTCAAAACTTGGGTGGTGTCCCAGAGAGGGCTCTGCTGGTAGAGTAAGGCCAGTGGGGAATTAACAATGTTCAGTTCGTGGCTGCTCTTCTGTCTTCTTTATCTCTTCTATGGATTAGAGGTTTTACTGATGTGTTTGTTGTTATTAAGGGCCATCAAGTCAGTTCCAACTTATTGTGTCCCTATAAAGGTTTTCAAGGCACGGCTTTTAGGTTTGAACTGCTGACCTTGCAGTTAGCCATTCTAGTGCTGATCCTAGGCCTTATCTTATCAGGACTCCAGATGTGTTCAAATAGCCTTACTATAGACAATGTACATGTAAATTTGCACATTCATTTTCTGAGCTTTTGCTGCGGTCCCCGCAAAGCCCCAGGCAACCTGGATTTGTCTCCTAAGTAGAATTCCACAGGAGCAAGTACTCAGGAAGTTACCAGGTGTTGAAGGCCTACTGTGAGCCAGCAACTAGAGTGGGGGCCTGTCTCGTTTCATCTCCTTGTCACAACAGCCCTAAGGTGGGAACCATTGAGGACAGTTACCGCCCAGTCAGTCCAACTCCTGGCAACCTGACGAATAAACAGATTGAACTGGCTCTGTCCAGCGTCCTCTTCATGACCTGTGATTTGCTCCAGCCCGGCGTTGCGGGTCGTACTTGAAGCCATCTCACAGTTCCAGTGACCTCATGTGTCCTTCCTTTTCTAACGATTGGTCTTTCCTGATGACATGTCACAAGTTAGTAAGATGAGGTCTCATCATTCTGGCTTCTCAGGAACATTCCAGATGTAAGGCAATTAGTGTGGTGATGTGGATGCCTTGGCTCAGGTGAATAAATACATGCAGGTCCGTGCAGCTAGTAAGTAGCAGAGCTGAAAGGTGAACACAGGCCCACCTGGACCCAATCCCCACATCCTTGTTGCCCCGACATGCAGTGGAGGGGGATGCGTAACCAGAATCAGTCTTCAGCACGTACACCCCTCACAGGGCTTGAGCATGAGGTGAGGAACATGCCTGTCAGTGCACAGCTGTGAACGCTCCGTTGTCTCCTGTGAAGGACACATGGCCGTAACTTGGCCAGGCAGCAGTAACAGTGACAAAAATTAAAGCCACTGCTTACTGGGTGCTTGTGAGTATCCAGCATAGCAGTTAATGCTTACAGAAATACTTTCATTTAAATCTCTGAAGAAGCCACCATTGTCCATTTGCCAGTTAAGAAAACAAAACCCCAGAGGGATGGGTTATGAGAGTTACCCAAGGTCGTGAAATCCTAAAGTCTGTCCAACAAGAAAGTCGGTGTTGTTAACTGTGGATACATACTATCTTCTCAGGATACGAGATACTCTGACCTTGACAAGACCGCGTACTGTTTCCCTTCATCGTACCCAAGCTCAGGACTCATTGTGCTTTCATTCATTCCTTTTTGGTGTGTGGCCCCTTCTGAATAGAGGTAGTTTTCTGAATCTCCTGGATTTTAATGACATCAAAGAAGCTGTAAAAAAATCCCATGTGCTTTCGGTACATTAATGCTAAAGCTTGACTTGAATGGAAACGTAAACTCTTGTTTGAAGCCTCGGTTGTGTGTCTTCCCCATCTGCTTGAATCTGGGCCTGTCCATTTCCTTGTCCCTTTCCCTAAATTCATTGTTGGAGAAATTGTGAATCTGGCAGCCATAGTGCTCGCCTTTGTAATCTTGCTCCCAGGGCCACGTTAGACATTTCCAGAAGCATTCTGATTTACATGTTAGCATGACTTTTGGACATCAAGCTCAGCATGATTTGGGGGGAAATAGTCTTTTCTTTCATATCTCATTCTTTCTTGAGTTTTATTATTTATCTATTACTTCTCAGGGATGAGTTTTTCATGCCCCCCCCCCTTCTTGATCAGCATAATTTTAAAGATGTTAAATGAAATAACTAACCATTAAAATAATAATAATAACACCATTGCTGACTAGTTGACTTCATGACAACCCTATGGGAAAGAATAGAACTGGCTCACTGGTAGCGTTGGGCTGCTCACTGCAGTGTCAGCAGTTCAAATCTACCATTTGTTCTTAGGGAGAAAGATGAGGCTTTCTGCTCCTTTAAAGATTACTGCCTCCGAAGCCCTATATACAGGCTCGCCATGAGCCCAAACCAGCTCGTGGCACACCCCACCACGTGGTTTCCAAGGCTGTAATCTTTACAGAGTCCTGGTGTAGAGGGATAAGCACTAGACTGCTGATCGCAAGGTTGGTGGTTCAAACCCAGCAGCCGCTCCTTGGAAACCCTATACAGGGTCACTCACCATGACTCAGAACTGACTCAGTGGCACTTAGTAAACAAGCAAAAAAATCAGGAAGCAGATTGCCACATCTTTCTCCCATGAAGCCGCTGTCGAGTGCTTTAATCACGGTGCCACCAGGGCTCCTTAAATACCTCACCATCACAGTGCCGCCATAGAGTAGCTCCTGGGGCAGTTTGCATCCTTTTAAGTCAGAACTTTCCTAAGTTACTGAGGGCTTTGAACTGATAGCACTGTAATCAAAACAGCTTCTCTTCCTCCCATTGACATCAAGCTGTCATTGCCTCAAGATCTGAGCTTTTTAAAAAAGGTAGAATTTGTACTTCAGCGTCAGTGCTGCTGAAAAGGAGAGAAAGGAACAGCTTGACAAGTCTTAATTGAATCCGAGAACTCGAGAGGAGGGAGCTTTCTTCTGGATCCCTCTTTAGAGGGCGCTCTTCTAACAGCAGGGTGGGAGGTCTGAACCTGTTACCTGCGCTGTTGTTAGCATTCAGCCCTGTGAGGATCAAGCTATCAGCAGCTGATCATGTGGAATTAGCCCATTGTGATTGCGCAGCTACTCTAATGAAGTCTTCTGATGATGGAGAGTACCAAGTTCAAACCCCGTGAAGGGTCTGTATGTAGCTCCCAGAAGACCTCAGAGTGTGTGTCAGGAACTGTGAGGACTTAACTTGGCCATTCCCAGGAGCTGTGTTGTAGTGTTTGATGGTGGTTGTTACTGTTGTTAGGTGCCATTGAGTCGGTACGGACTCATAGCAACCTTGTGCACAACAGAATGAAACACTGCCCGGTCCTGCACCAACCTCACAATTGTTGCTGCACTTGAGCTCATTGCTGCTGCCACTGTGCCAGTCCATTTTGTTGGGGGTACTTCCTCCTTTGCTCCAACCTTCCACTATACCAAACATGATACCCTTCTCCAGGGACTGGTGCCTCCTGATAATATTATTGTCTGAGAGACAAAGTCGGGCCATCCTGGCTTCTAAGGAATATTCTGGCTGTATTTCTCCCAACACAGATTTGTTTGTTCTTTTAACTGTCCCTAGTACTTTTAACATTCTCCTCCAACACTATAACTAAAATTCATCAGTTCTTCTATGGTCTCCTTTATTCACTGTCCAACTTTCACAATGCATATGAGGTTATTGAAAATACCATGGTTTGGGTCAGGTGCACCTTAGTCCTCAGACTGACGTCTTTGCTCTTGAATACTTTAAAAAAAGGTCTTGTGCAGCAGATTTGCCTAATGCAGTACGTCATTTGATTTCTTGATTGCTGCTTCCATGAGTGTTGATGGTTGATCTGAGCAAAATGAAGTCTTCGACAACTTCAGTCTTTTCTCCATTTATTTTGAATGTTATTTATTGGTCCAGTGGTGGAGACTTTTGCTTTCTTTTTATTGAGGTGCAATCCATAAAATGTTTTTGTATTCCATCAATTCCCAAAAGAATTGTTCTTTGCCGATGCCTTCATTGCATACCTTGGACTTCTTCCTTCTTTATCATTGGCTCTTGATCATTTGCTACCTTGTAAAATGGTTGAATGTTGACCATTCATTTCTTTTTGGTACAGTGACTCTGTATTCCTTCCATCTTCTTTTTTTAAAATGTGTTTAAGGTTTTTATTGTGGATTGAGTAAGTACAGGGCATATCATCAGTTTTACATTCAGCAAATCATACACCTTGTTTCGTTACATTGATTATAATCCCCTCCATGTACCATCAGTTAACAGTATTTCTCTCTTCTCATTTCAGCTCTTTTTTTTTTTTTTTTTCAAATACTCAGGCATGTATAATAATTTATACCACCAAAGGGCACATTATGCAAGTCTGTCTCCTGGCCGCCCGTTCTTAGTCCCTTTCTTCCCATGAATCTACTACAGTCCTTAGCCGGAGCTCTCTCTATGACCCCATCTCTGGTGTCACTGCTTCTCTGGATAAGGTCTTGAATTCTGTTTGTGCTTTTCTCCTTTGATGATCCTAGGGTCTTCTGTTTCTGGACTATAAGATTAACTACGCCCCTGTTTTTTGTTACCAAACTTCTACATTTACGATTGTGATAGCCACAATTAGTCATGATAACAGTTACTCACTATTGAGTCATAAGAATCTTATCCCCAGCTCTTTTAACCAGACCCATCTGGACAAAATAAAAACTATTCAGTGGGTATTCTTTTTTCCCCCACGCACTATTAAACTAAGTTCCCCCTTGAAGCCTTGTAAGCCAGTCACTTTGTGCCTTTATTACTCCCTCATTTTAGGTGTCGTTGTTGTTAAGTGCCGTTGAGTCGATTCCGACCTATAGCAACCCTGTATAGGGTTTCCAAGGAGCTTGAACCACAGACCTTGCAGTTCAAATGACTTTGCAATCTGATGCATTAGCCCACAATGCCACAATTTTAGATAGCCAGTGTGTAAGTTGCCCATCCTATCTACCCTGTGTACAGAGGAGATAGCATTGATACTTGATGTGAAGACTCCTTCCCTCTCTGTTGGTATTTAGAGTTACTACCTCCATGAGTATAGGTCAGGTTCATACAGTTGTAGCAATTTACCCTTGTTTCCTTTATTAAAAAAAAAAAAATTTTTTTTAATCTTCCTCTAGTTGAGTTCTGATTATCAAGCCATCGAGGCTAGGTCAAATGGGTACTATCTGCAAGTTTGGGTGTTCTTGTGCATCTCTCCTCACTTCTTATCAGCTGGATGCTTCACTCTCAGCTCTAGCCCTCTGTGGCTATGTCCTTATCCATGGGCTCAGGTGCCCCCAGGTCTCACGACACTTTGGACCAACCAGCTCTTCCTCTTCTCTCTCTCATCTCTAGGTCGAGAGTCAATGGAGCATGGTTGAACTCAGCCCATTTCTTCATTGCATATTGCTGCCTTGCCGCCTCTTCCACTCAGCAGTAGACCATTGTGGTCACCAGCAAGCTTATATGCCTGTTCATGTGTTCCCTTTGAATTTCAGTCTTAGAAGGGTATTTGTGCTGAAGGAACTTGATTGCTTGCCCTGATGGATTCCCAGGGAACAGCTTGCTTATTCTTGTAGTAGCCAGTCATACTGACATTTTTGTTTTGGGGTTTTCCTGATGATCTTTCTTTGAAGATAAATCTTTTACGCTCTAGCTGTTCCAGGCTGGTCTGCTTGTCCTTGCTAGTGGGAATGTCCCACCTTCATAAGGTTCTGGACAGAACTCAGGATTCCACCTAAGGTCCTAGACTGCAAAGGCTCCTCAAGAGGCCTATTTCACTGGGCAAGTTCTAGAACCCTTTTTAGGTATTCTAATCAGTTATAGGCTGAAGACGGGCTTGTAAGTTTTCTGTAATCCTGTTTCCTGACATTCCTTTCTATCCCAGTCAAGTGTCTATTTGACAATAGTAGGCAAGGAAAACCAATATATATAAGACAGTCAAGCATCTTAGTATTATTTCCCCTCTTCAAACTATGCTTTGATCCCTGTATCACAGAACTCTGTTGTTCCAAGGTTGAACATGCATCACTACCTCTGTCCCACTTAGCTCATGCAAACCTGTGTCAGTGTTCCCTGTCTACCTTGTTCTTCCACCTCCTCCGCCTTCTTACATTGCCCTCCCCAGCACCCAAACTATGATGTGTTTGCCCTTACCCTGTGCTCTACCATTGCCTCCCTCCACTGTCACCTAAACCCCCCACCCCAACCTCACTGTTGTGGTTACTTTATAGTCCATTAACTTTTCCCTCCATTTAGGCAGTAAGAAATCAAGCGACATATTACATTAGGCAAATCTACTACACAAGACCTTTTTAAAGTGTTGAAGAGCAAAGATGTCAGCTTGAGAATTAAGGTGCGCCTAACTCAAGCCATGGTATTCATGGTATTCAATCACCTCATACGCATGCGAAAGCTAGACAGTGAATAAGAAAGACCACAGAAGAATTGATGCTTTTGAGTTATGGCGTTAGAGGAGAATATTGAAAGTGCCATGGGCTGCCAAAAGAACCAATAGATCCGTTTTGGAAGAAGTGCAGCATAGAGTGCTCCTTGAAGGCCAGGATGGCCAAACTTTGTCTCTCATGTTTCAGACATATTGTCAGGAGGGACCAGTCGCTGAAGAAGGATATCATGTTTGGTAAAGTGGAGAGTCACAGAAAATGAGGAAGACCCCAACAAAATGGATTGGCCAAGTGGCAGCATCAATGGACTCAAGCGTGGCAATGGTAGTGAGGTTAGCCCAGGATCGGGCAGTGTTTCGTTCTGCTGTTCATAAGGTCTCTATGAGTCAGTACCAACTTGATGGCACCTAACAACAACATTTTATCCTGTAATCTACCTGACCTTCTCACCACCTAGATCTCTGTTCCTCAGTGTTTACCTTCTTTCAGATTGTAATTGTTTTGATCATAGACTGACTCCCAGACCCTCTGAATTTGTTCTTATCGCTTTATTCTGTTCTTGACTCTTCCATTTGTTGATTGAGTTCTGGGTGATGCTGCTACGTACATCAATCTCTGGTTGTTGTCTGTTCTTGTTGGTTCTCAGTCCACAGAACTCCCTTTAGGATGTTTTTCATCACAGGGTTGGCTTTGGCAAAATCCCTTAGCTTCTGTTTATCCTGGAATGTTTTGATTACACTGTCATATTTGATTGACAGCTTTACTGGGTAGAGGATTCTTGGTTGGCAGTTTTTTTTCTCTCGGGATTTTATATATGTCTCCCCATTGCCGTCTTGCCTGCATGGTGTCTGTTGAGAAGATCCAAGCTTAATCTGATTTGCTTGCTTTTGTATCTTATACTTCTCTTTTCCCAAGCTGCCTTCAGGATTCTGCCCTTATCTTTGATTTTGGAGAGCTTGATTATTATATATCTTGATGATTTTCTTTTAGGTGATATTCCTTCCTTGGGTTCGTTGAGCCTCTTGAATGCTTACCTTTTTGCTTTTCAGGATGTTAGGGAAATTCTCTTCCAGCAGATCTTCAACTATCTCCTCTGTGGATTTGTGTGGTTCTTCCTGTTCTGGAATGCTGGTAATTCTTAAGTTATTCCTCTTCATGTTGTCCAAAATGAATCTTAGAACTTCTTCAGATTTTTTTAAATCCCTTTTTCTGCTTATTCTTCTATCTTAGTAGTGTTGAGAGATTTATCTTCTAGATCACTTGTTCTGGCTTCCATCTCTTCAATTCTACTCCTTTGCTCTGTCAGTGTATTGTCTATTTGTGATATTCTATTTTAGTCGTTTGGACCTCTTTTTGTCAGTTTTAGATTGTTTCCAGTGCTGTATCTATCTTACTTGATTGTTCCTGTAGTGCTTTCCTGACTTCTTCCTTATTTTTCTCAACTCCATTGTAAAGTGTTTTGAAACATTTTATACTCATTTTTCTGAATTCCTTCTCAGGCATTTCCAAAGCCTGCCTTCCCTCCAGTATGGAGTGTAGGTCTACCTCACTTTATCTCGTTTCTGGACATGCGCTGATATGGTCATCTGTTTCTGTTTTTTGGGCATATTCAGGAGTTAATCTGTGGCCTTAATACTTAGATGGGTGTGTGTTTTGATATTTTTTATGCTTTCTGATTTCCTCCAGGTAGATGTGATCAGGAAATAGGCTTCCCTTTTCACTTTTCTTCTTTTATCTCCACGGTTCTATCAGGCGTCCATGGCTGCTCTGATCCTTCCCCCTCTGGGTCTCGCCCAATAAGGCTGCTCAGGGGGCAGCTGAGTGCCTTAGATTAGAAAGCACTGGATTTCTTGCTTTTGCTACAAATTCCACTGACTATAAACCTTCCAACTTTCTAAATATTCCTCTATATGTGGTTCAGAGTTCTGGAACCATCCTCTGTGTTGTTGCTGATGGAGCTCCTCACAGCACTTCTACCCTATCTGCCATCTTGTTTGCCCCATCTTTTTGTTTGTTTGTTTGCATTCTAGAATCTATTTATTTAAAATACTTAGCAACACCTTAAAAATAGCTTTGCAACCTCCCTTTTGAGTTTATGGGTTTTTGTTTTTTTTTTAATTGTGAATTATGTGATCGTTTATATGGGAGAACATTAGCTTTACATTCATCCTATCGTATATTGTTTCATTGTCATGGTTACAATCCCCTCCATGCATCATCAACCAACCAAAGGGTATATCCTGAAAGCCTGCCCCCAGTCATCAGCACACAGTCCCTCTCCATCTCTGGGTCTAGAGTCCCCACCCCTCCATCTCTCCACGTCATCGTCTCTGCCTCCATCTCTGGCGTCACTGCTTCTCTGGGTAGGGTCTCGCACTCTGCTCTTCTCCCTTGATGGTTCCAGGGACCTCCACTCCTAGACTGCATAGTCAGTCACTTCCCTCCTTTTGCTACAAAATGCCCACCTTTACATTTCCAACCCTCACAGTCAGTCCTGATAACAATTATTCACCATTGTATCACAAGGGACCTATCCGCATCTCCTTTTATCAGCCCCGCCCAGACAGATTAGATGCTACTCAGTGGAGATTCTACCTTCTTGTAAACCAGTCACTTCTTGTCTTTGTAGTTCCCCCTCCTCCCCCAACTTTAAGTAGCCAATGTCCAAGTTGCCCATCCCTGTCTACTCTGTATGGAGGGGGTGGGAATAATCCTCGCTGTAAAGATTTGTTCCCTCTTTTGAGCTACTTCATCCATAGATGTAGGTCAAGTTCATCAAATTGTATCAGATTACTCTTTTTTTCCTCTTCTTTCTTCTTCTAGTTGAGCTCTGATCATCCAGTCATTGAAGCCAGGTCAAGTGGGTATTATCTGCAAGTGTGGGTGTTCTTATGCATATGCCCTCTCTCCTTATTAGCTGGATGCTTCACTCTCCACTCTAGTCCTCTGTGGCTATGTCACTGACTCTGGGCCCAAGAGTCTCCAGGTCTTGCCACACTACTGGCCAACCAGGTGTCCACCTGGGTTCACAGGAGTCTACTGAACATTGTAGGGCTTAGCTCGCAGCTTCATTGCTGTTTTTCCCTCAGTTCTACTTATCGGTGATGAACATGAATCACCAATCAGAGCTCATGTCTGCTCATGTATTCCCAATGATTCTTAGTCTTGGAAGGGGGATTGCACTGAAGGGACCCGATCACTTGCCTTGATGTGTCCTGGGCAAGCAACTTGCTTGTTCTTGTAGTAATCAGTTGGACTGCCATTATTGTTTTGTATTTTTCCTGTCAGTCTTTCTTTCAAGAAGTATCTTCTATTCTAGCTGCTCCAAGCTGGTCTGCTTGTCCTTTCAAGTGGAAATTTCCCACCTCAGATGAAAGACCTATGGTCTTATGCAATGCAGAGGCTCCGCAGGAAGCTTCCTTCACTGGGCAAGTTGTAGCCCCATTTTAGGTATTCCAATTAGTTATAGGCAGAAGACAACTTACAAGCTTTCTATGGTGATATTTCTGGCTATTCCTTTCTCTCCCCCTCAAGTGTCTATTTTATAATGGTATGCACAGGAAACCAAGATTCAAAAGACAGCCAAGCATCTTACCATTATTTTCCTCTTTTGCCCATTCCAACCGTGTCTCAATCTCTGCATTCCAGAGCCCTGATGTTCCAAGTTTGTGCATACATCAATATTTATCTCTGTCTCACTTAGCCCATGCAAACCTACCTAATTGTTTTTCCATCTGCCTTGTTCTTCCATTCCCCTACCCCTTCTTGTGTATTGCCCACACTCCCTAGCACCCAGACTATCCTGTGTCTATTCCCTACCCTGTGCTCCACCTTCCCCTCCCTCCTCTCACACCACCCCCACATCCCAGTAACCAGCAAAGAATCCACCCCCGCCCCCTTTAGTATGAGTTCTTTTTCTTAGTCTTTTACAGTAGTGGTCCTATGCAGTATTTCTCGGTTTGTGACTGACTAATTTCACTCAACATGATGTCCTCAAGGTTCATCCATGTTTTGCAGTGGCTTGCAGAGTCCTTGTTATTCTTCAAGGTAGCATAATCCATTGTGTGTTTGTACCACAGTTTGTTTGTCCATTCTTCAGTTGATGGGCACTTTGGCTGTCTCCATATGTTTGCTATTGTAAATAGTGCTGCTATGAACATTGGTGTGCATATATCTACTCATGTTATGGCTCATATTTCTTGTGGATAAATACCAAGTAGAGGAATTGCTGGATCATAAGGTATTTCTATTTCCAGCCTTCTGAGGAAGTGCCATATTGCTTTCCAGAGAGGTTGGACCATTTTGTAATCCCACCAGCATTGCAAGAGTATCCCAGTCTCTCCACATCCCTGCCAGTATTTATTGTTCTCTGCATTTTTTATCTTTGCTGTTATTGCTGGTATGAGATGATATCTCATTGTTGTTTTGATTTGCATCTCTCTACGGCTAGTGATCGTGAACATTTCTTCATATGTTTGTTGGCTGCCTGGATCTCTTCCTTAGTGAAGTGTCTGTTCATGTACTGCGCCCATTTTTTAATTGAGTTACTTGTCTTTTTCTTATAGAGGTGTTGTAGTTTCCTGTATATTTTAGACATGAGTCTCTTGTCTGATGTGTAATTGCAAAATATTTTTTCCCATTCTGCAGGTTCCCTTTTTACTCTTCTGGTGAAGTCTTTTGCTGCACATAAGTTTTTAATTTTTAGTATGTCTCAATCATCTATTTTGTCCACTTTTGTTTGTGTAGTTTTCAAAAATGTTTTGTAGTCTGTGTATTCCCAGAATTAGTGCCCTCACATTTGTCCCTATTTTTTCATTGCTGACCTTCATAATTCTGGAATTCACATTTAGGTCTTTAATCCATGCTGAGTTGGTTTTTGTATAAGGTGTGAGGTGAAGGTCTTGTTTCAATCTTTTGCGTATCGCTTTCCAGTTCTGCCAGCACCATCTGTTGAAGAGACTATCCCCTTCCTATGCATTATATATAGGTACTTTGTCAAGAATCAGTTGGGTGTGTGTGGATGAGTTAATTTCTGGATTCTCGATTCCCTATCTTCTTTTGATGCTTTCTGCCTCATTCAGTATTTTGCTCATAGAATCCTTCAGTATTGCAAATTGAAGCTTGAGTTTTTTCGTCGTTTCCCTCAGCTTGAGAAATGCTGAGCGTGTTCTCCCCTTTTGGTTTACTAGCTCCAGGTCTTTGCACATTTCATTATAATGTTTGACTTTGTCTTCTTGAACTGCCCTTTGATATTTTCTATTCAGCTCTTTTACCTCCTCATCTCACCCATTTGCTTTAGCATCTCTACACTGTACAGCAAGTTTTCTTGTCTCCTCTGACATCCATTTTGTTCATTTTCTTGTTTCTTATCTCAATGACCTTTTGCTTTCTTCCTGTATGATGGTTTTGATGTCATCTCACAGGTCTTTGGTCATTAGTGTCTAATGGATTAAATCTGTGCTTGAGATGAATTCTAAATATAGGTGGCATATACTCAAGGTCATATTATGGTTGTCATGGACTTGTGTTAATTTTCTTCAGCTTCAGCCTGAACTTGCATTTGAGAAGTTGATCAGTTCCTCGGTCTGTCCTTGTTTTGGCTAATGACATGGAACTCTTCCATCATCTCTTTTTGCCATCTCTGGAAAATGCCTTCATTTCCCAGTCCACGTATTGAGGACAGGTCTCCATAGCACACTTGTTCTTTTTGAGTATGGCAAAGAACATTCTAGGGATCTAGAGTTACCCCAGCCTCAGCCTCACCCCCTGCCTTCACCAGAAAATCACAGGACCCACACGGTGCGGCCTAACTCTGACCAGGCAGACCACCCTCACAATAACCCAGTGGATTATCCATCAGCACTGATGGCTAAACATGCTGACCATTGTCATGACAATAGAGATATTTTCCCAAATCTTTTCCCCTTAGATTTAAACCACATTAGACATTTAAGTGTTTGCCAAGAACCATGAGTTTATTGGAGTCTTGAAAAATCTGTCAAATTTGTCCATCTTAAACCCTGATGGGGGGGTCACAGTATAAAAATGTAGACTCTACTTAGAGCAACAAGCTCCAGGTGCTACTACCAGTTTCATTGAAGGCAAACCCAAATCTGTAGCTGCTCCTGTTGGTCAGCTGAGCTTCCCAAGGAGCCTTCTCATGACCATATTCAGTGTAATTGGGCTGATGAGATGTATGTTGCCTTGTAAGGCTTGTCCTGAAATATTTATTTATAGTTGCCCTGTTCTCCTGGCTAATCAACTACATGGGACAGGGTTTCCTAGAGAATGGCCTCGTGTCCCTTGTAGAAATCCCGCTCCTCACCCCTCGGTCCTGACAGCCACTGAGCTTTTTTCAGACCCTCACAGAAATGGGAAAACACAGTGTGTAGCCTTGTGAGGCGGACCTCTGTTACGCTACTGTATCGCTGGTGAGATTGGTCCATGTTGGAGTAGTCCGTCCGTACTCTGTCCTTTTTTATTGCTCAGAGGTTTTCCATTGTTTGGATGTATCCGTTGGTTAATCCACTCAGCCGATGAAAGACAGTTAGCTTGTTTTGTCAGTCATGAATCAAGTTGCTGTAAATGTTTGCAAGGATTAAGTTTTCGTTTCTTTTGGTGGGGTTACTGGATCATGTGATAAATTAATTCTAACTTTACAAGAAACAGCCACACTGTTTTGCAAAGCAGCTACACCAGTCTGCATGCCCAGCGATCTGGTTGCCCCATACACCCACCAGCACTGAGGGTGCCTCGTGTTGTGTTTCTTTTGTAGCCATTCTCAGGGGTACCTCCTTGTGGCTTTAATGTTAAGCATCTTATCAAGTGCTTATTTGTCATCCAGATCTCTTTGGTGACGTTTCTGTTCAAATCTCTTGCCCATTTTTCATTGTTTTCTTCTTAATGAGTTTTGAGAGTTCTTTAGATATTCTGGACACGTCCTTTACTTTGTTGTTGTTGTTGTTAGGTGACGTTGAGTCAGTTCCGAAGCCTGGCGACTCTGCACAGCAGAACGGAGCCCTGCCTGGGCCTGCGCCATCCTCATGATGGTTTCTTATGTTTGAGCTGAGAGTTACTGCTGTTGTGGCAGTCCATGTTGTTGGGGGTCTTCCTCTTTGTCACTGACCCTGTACTTTTCCCAGCGTAATATCCTTCTCGAGGAACTGATCCCTCCTGACAACATGTCCAAAGTACCAGAAACCAAGTCTCGCCATCCTGGATTCTAAGGAGCACTATGGTTGTACTTCTTTCATGATCGATTTGTTTGTTCTTCTGGAAGTCCATGGTACTTTCAGTATTCTTTTCCAACACTTCATTCAAATGCATCAATTCATCCCCTACTAGTATCTTGCAAAAGTCCTCTGATAGCATAGTGGTTACCAGTTGGGCTGCTAACCACAAGGTCACCAGTTCGAAACTACCAGCTGTACCGCAGGAGATTTACAGCCTTGGACACCCTATGCAGGGTCACTATGAGTCAGAACCGACTCCATGGCACATAACCAATGAAGTGTCTTGCAAATATGTTCTTCCAGCCCAGACTATGGTTTTTCATTCTCCTAACAGTTGTCTTGAAGAGTTGTTGTTGTTAAGTGCCATTGAGTTGGTTCCAACCCATAGCGACCCTGTATAGGGTTTCCGAGGAGCAGCTGGTGAGCTTGAACCACCAACCTTGCAGTTCAAACGGGTTTGCAGTCTGATGCATTGGCCCACAACGGCACAACAGGACTCTGTCTTGAAGAGTAGAAGTCTTAATTTTGATGAAGTCCATATATCCTTTTTTTGTTTTCTTTTTCATTTTACGGTTCATACTTTTGGTATCACAGCTAAGGAATCTTCTCCAGACTCAAGATCACAAAGATTGTCTTCATATTTTCTTCTATAAGTGTTAGTTTTAGGTTTTACATGTAAATCTAGAATTCATTTTTTTTTTTTTTTATAATGTTTTTATTTTGGATTGAGTGAAAGTTTACAGGGCACATCATCAGCTTC